>NW_028261381.1:36778901-37091651 GCF_051295495.1 Thamnophis sirtalis
ACAGTATCTATGGAAATTCTCAGTTATTCAGATCGTGGTTGTCCCAAAGGTGTTCCCCCCCCCCGCCCCAAGAGACAACTGGACTTTCTGATTTTTCTTTGAAGATATTTCAAGCTGAAGAAACTTCTTGGATGAGAAGCAAAATGTCTTCAGATAAAAAACAGAAAGTCCAGTTGCCTCTTGAAAAAAGCACCATTGGGTTAATATACAGTATGGTTTATTTGAGTTGAGGTTAGTATTTTGTATCAACTACTCTTATCATTTTTAGTCTTCAGTAAACCATGCCTTTAAAACATACTTTTAAATGGTTGAAGGGATGAGGTGGCTCAATGGCTAAGACACTGAGCTTGTCGATAAGGAAGGTCGGCAGTTCGGTGGTTCGAATCCCTAGCGCTGCGTAATTGAATGAGCTCCCGTTACTTGTCCCAGCTTCTGCCAACCTAGCAGTTTGAAAGGATGTAAAAATGCAAGTAGAAAAATAGGGACCACAATTGGTGGGAAGGTAACAGTGTTCCATCTGCCTTCAGCATTTAGTCATGCTGGCCATATGACCACGGAGAAGTCATCGCACAGCGCTGGCTCTTTGGCTTTGAAATGGAGATGAGCACTGCCCCCTAGAGTCGGGAATGACTACCACATATGCGCGAGGGGAACCTTTACCTTTAAACCATGGTTAAGCAGCTCACAAGTTAGATAAAGTCCAATCTTCTATGAAGGATTTTAGGGTAAAAACTGAGAGTCATATAGGAACATCTCTACTTTTGTCTCTGAAATGTTCAGGCTATTCTCTACATCAGAAAATATCAAATGTAGAAATCCACTCAAAACTTGCTGCCAAGCATGTACCTGATTAAAGTCGGTTTGCTTATCGATTTATTTATCAAACTTGTATGCTGCTACAGAATCATAAGTGGCTCACAAAATAAGGAAACACAATAAAATGACAAACCATAGAAATAAGATAAAGAAAACCTAATACAATAAGAACTCCTACAGCTCTCCAGAAAAACTTCTCAGATTCTTCCAGAAGAAAAAAAAAGTTGGAGGCAGATGAATCTCCAACAGGAGGTCATTCCAGAGGGTCCTCACTGAAAAACAGCAGTGCATCCAAGCTGGTTTATCCACCCCCACCTCCCAGAAAACAGGGACAAGATGCTGCTTCTCCTGGCATGACTTTAGTGGGAGATGTGCAGATAATCAGGTGCTTTAAATGTTACAACCAGCACTTCACTTTGTACTTGGAAGCAAATAGGAAGCCAACAAAGGGCCTGTAAAAGAACTGCAAGGTGTGCTCAACAATCTACATTGATGCTCCAGCCAAAGCCATGACTTCCATCTGATGTTCCAGCATCACCTACAAATCTAGGTGGACCTCCAAGTCACAAGCTTATTGCCTGGAACAGCTGATCAGTGGTATTCTGGGAGACCGATCTAAGCACTGAGCAGCTGTTCCAGGCAGCAGGAATTGCTGCCGCTGTTCGCCACTGCTCCAGAGAAGGCTCCAGCATTCCCCTGCAGAGGCAGCAGACACAGAGGAGGCAGTTATGGTGGTGTACCTGGGGGGGGAGGGGATTGGTGTGGCAGTGGCAACAGGCAGCAGCAGCGAATGGTGGCAGCGATCCCTGCTGCCTGGAACAGCTGATTGGCGGTATTCCAGGAGGCTGATCAAACTGCTGAGCAGCTGTTCCAGGTGGCAGGGATCGCTTCCGCCATTCACCACTACTGCCTATTGCCTCCGCCACACACAACCCTCCCTCCCAAGTATGGCAAACCCCCACAGCCCGGTCTGTGATGCAATATTCACTCCATAAGACGCACCAACATTTCCACCCACTTTTTTTGGGGGGGGGGGAGTGCGTTTTATGGAGTGAAAAATATGGTAAATCTAGATAATCTGTGTCATCTATTAGATTAATCTGAATTATATCAATAATGGATAAAAGCTGCAGGAATCTGAAAAGTTGGTGGTTTGTACTAACTAATAGTTCTTTTGACCCTATTGTGATCTCCTAGTGATTTTCCTCTATTTTTTAAATATGGTAATCAGGAAAAGAGAATTTTGTTTGTACAATCCAGTAGACCTACTGGATCTACCTGACTGATACAAATCCATGGAGTACCATCATCCCTGCTGCATTTTAATGTAGGTTTGAGACTTATACTGTATGTTAAATGTTTTATCCAGACCTATAATGATTATCCATATCTAGTTAGTCCTAGCCAGAATTTACATAATTTGATTAAAGAGCTAACCAGAACAAGATTAAGATAGCAGTAGGTATAATTTATTATCTAATCAGAGTTTCTTACTAGGTCATATGAACTTAGCTCATTAGGTTACTGGATTCACAGTAGCGTTAGCCAAGGTTTGTTGAAGAAGCCACGGTTGTTAGATTCACACAACTTAATCCATCAGCCTGTTTTAAAAGCCACAGCAATTGAGTCCATGCATAATGCTAAATCAAAATGAAAACACAATCCAAATGTAGCATGTGCCTCATCTGCATAGAAAACAGCATTCTGAACATCCCTTGCTTATATTGGGCCGTCTAGCTGAGATGCTGTTAGTTATATGTCTACTAAAGTTTATGAGTTATATCAAGCAGCAATGGTTTGGTTAGGCCAGGAGAAAATCTCAGGTGACCTCCAGATATTGTTGGAAGTTTAATTCCCATGAGCTCTAGCTGGCTGACTACTGTATTACCGAGGAATGATGAAAGCTGCTCTTCAATATTATCTTAAGATTTTTCTTTGCTTATTTTTGGGGGAGATCCCTGCAATTGGAGTTGGAATTGGAGATCACTGTAGTTCACTCTCAAGCAGAATGTGCGATCTCTTTCTTGTCAAGGGAGCGACAATCTAGAATTGGGCAAACATCAAGTAATTGTGCTGGTGTGGCAGAAGAAAGCATGAAGAAATGGTTGCCTTCAAGATTCAGGATGCTTTGAACAAGTATAGAAATCAGCGCTCGCAGTTCCCTTGAGGATCTATCTTCAAAGGCATGACTTGTCCCCCTTTAGGAACAGGTGGAGAAGCTTTAGTGCTATCACAGTGAAAGTGTGGTTGGATGACTTCACACTCTGAGAGCCCTGGGGAAACCTCAAAGCTGCTTGATGTTCACCTTCAGATGTCAAATAGGTGAGAAACATTCATCTCCCTCTTGTCATTTACATCACTCCAGCAGCGGAGCTCTTGAATGCTTACTGGACTGGTTCTTCAGCTTGATGATGATGGCGACGACGATGATGATGATATGAATGAGAAATAATTACAGGTTGTACATTTCCTATTGGTTCTTCATTTCCTTCCTCAAATTAGCTGCTATTTACTTGCACAACTGACCAGATGTTATCTCTTAGGGCAATTTCATGCTGAAACCATAACCCCGCAAGGTGATCGGGGAGTCCGATTCCCTTTGTACTCTTTTATTGTGAAAATAATCACTTCACTTTACTGGGATCTTTACTCTTCAGCTCTCTGCCTTTCCGGTCTTCATTGTCATTCGATTGGGCAACTTATCTCTCAGACAGAATTAATAGGATGAAGTCATTCTAAAATAAAAAAGATGACCTCCTTATTGAAGAAGTATGCAGAGACACATTCTTTTTTTCCATCTATCTTTTGTTCTTACATTTTTGGCTTATTTCTTCAAAGAGAAATTTCCCTCCTTTTGTCCCTGGCGTCCAATCAAATGATCCTGAGATAAAGTTGAGGAGGGGGGGTCATAATTTTGCTGCTGCTGTCACTGTCCGTGTGGGTGCGTGTCTGGGTTTATTTATTTTTTATTAAAACTAAACAAATGTGCTCGCCCTGCAAACCTCCTTGAGTGCACTTGCTTGCATGCTCTATTGAAACATAATTTTGTATGATGTAAGCTCCTGATTAAATGACAAGGAATGAGGTAGCCTACATCAACAGAGAGTGAATGACAAGGAGAAGTGCATATTCAATTATTTCCCTGGGCTCTTTTCCAGGCTTTTGCTACTGGCCACTAGTGGAGACAGGAGACGTATCCAGATGGATGGTGGCTTTGATCAAATAAAGAGGTTCTTGTGTTCCCCCCTCCCCCCTCCCTCTCCCTCTCCCTCTCCCTCTCTCTCTGCTATAGCAATAGCACTTAGACTTATGTACCACTTCACAGTGCTTTTACATCCCTCTCTAAGGGTTTACAGAGTCAGCCTATTGCTCCCAACAATATGCTCCTACCGACCTCAGAAGGATGGAAGTCTGAGTCAACCTTGAGCCAGTGACATTTGAACTGCCGAAGTGCAGCTAGCAGTCAGCTCAAGTAGCCTGCAGCACTGCACTCTAACCACTATACCACCTCGGCTCATATCTTAACTGTTTCTGTTAAAATAACAATGCCTTCGTTATTATTTGCTTGGCAAGGCTGCTGTAATTTGTCTTCAGAATAAGGACCCTGATTCTTCCAAGCTTTCAGGCCAGATATGCGCTGATTGGCTAGCAGTTTGTGATATGACGGTTTCCTCTGCCCTTGTGCAATCCATTTTGCAAGGATCTGATGAAATAAATGTGGAGTCCACTATTGTATGGGCAGCAGGGTAGGGCAGATGACAGCATACATTTCATATCTTCGACAAACATGTCATTTGCAGTCATTGTTTTTGAAACCGCTTATCTCATTTCAGGGAGGGTAAATACCCAGGAGTATTTATGGTAGACTTGGAATGCTGTTTGTGTGACTTAGGACATCTAAAAAAATAAATAAATTGTTGCACCAATCTGTTGATCTAATAAAAGCAGTGGTTTTGAAATTACAAGGCACGCATGGACTGCTCATGATACTCTAGAACTAACAGTGCCATTGTAGCCATGCAACTTTGGGCCTTGTGTGTGTGTGTGTAGTATTCCAGATTAAGAATGCATGTTTAGCTTCTGGGGGATGCAGGTGTCAGCCCTGAAGCTGATCTGACCGAAGCCATCTTGGTGCTTCAGAGTTGCCTCACTGGAGCTGAGGGATAGGGAGGGGGAAATTGAAATAGTTGGGACTTTGTAATCAAAACAAAATTCTTTCTCTTGGGAACCAAGGACATTCTCACACCTGGTCAGAGGAAGGAGGAGTGATGTCACTGGGCAACCAGACAGAGCCATGATTGGACCATGTGACTGATTGTTTTGACAAAGTGAAAAACTTTGAGTTTTAATTAAGTGAAAACCGCGGGAACCTTCAGAGTCGGTTTTCACCAGATCTGTGCCAATATGATATATCCAATAAAGCTTGAGGAATCTACCTGCCTTGGAGTTTTGCTTGCTATGGGTCTATTACTTGGAACCCTGACAGCCGAAGGGACATCCGTAGAGAGTGGACGCTTGAACGTTTCACATTGTGATGATAAATAAAATAGGCATGTTAAAACTCAGCAGATACTGTAGGGATTTAGCAGATCTGCCTGAGTAAACTTAACATCCATTTTACTTTTAAAAATGTTAACTAAGCAATTCCAAGAAAGGAAAAGAAGCTTATATTACCCAATTAAAGAATTTACTGCTACATTTTGATGGCAGGCTCTTCAAAAGCTTGGAAGCGCATGCAAATTGTAGGTCCTAAGCTGACCATCTGCACTAAGGTTGACATCATTTAGATGGCCGACACTCCTCCTGTACAGTAGAGTCAATTAAATATTCCACGGTCTTACAGATCTCCCTGTTCTGTATTTCTCTCTTGATTTATTGGCTGCTCAAGTAAGCACAAGTGGGAATTGAAAATGGATGAAGGGTGTGCTTCTTTCATCTTCTTTATACGTAAAGCATTGTTTATTTTTTTAGCCTTGATGTGGGTACTGTGATAAAGTTCAAGATGACATATGCCAGCAAAGTGCTTATATTTTAACCTACTGTTAAATTTCTGCTTCAGCAGCTGCACAGTTTCTCTTACCTCCTTTCTCTCCCCCCCTTCCTCTCTCTTTTGAGCCTTTTAAATTTGTTTCTCTTTGTGGGAAAGAAGGAAGGGCCCTGTGTTATATGGGAATTTATTTAAGCACACTTGTAGAGATATTCTGAAAGCCAAAGCACTGGACCTCAGCCAAGAATGCTTCTCTAGGCTGCTGTTTGTAATTGCCTATGTCTCAGTCATTTGCTAGCTTAGATTTATGAGGTATGAAGTCACAGGTTATGGATTTACCTTTAGGTGGATTTAACAATGGAGGACTATACATGGGATGGGTGAAAAATGAGACAAACAAAGCTCTTGATTTTAGAGGGCAGCTTACTTCTTCACAATACAGTAGAATCAAGTGAAATTCCATGATTTCATTAAAGATAATACTCTAATAATACCCATTCCCAGGTAATAAAGTTTACCTGGGAGTGGCCAGAGTTTTATTCAAATGTGACCTTTTCAGAAATCAAAGTCTTCACAAAGAAGACTTAAATGCCACTTTATTACTCCGGAGCCTGCTGCTGGTGTCACTATATTTTAAGATCTGTCAGCAGTTCCACCATAAATCTTAGGGATTTGTAATTTAGCTCAACCATTTAAAAAATCTCTTCTAGGTTATAATATGTAGTTATAAGAGCTCTGTACTGGGGGTCATTTTTTTTTAAAACAGTACAGCTGGTTCTATTTTTATCTTGTCAGATCCCAGTCCTAGCCTTGTAGCAATAACGGAAAAGTACAATTTTCCTACCATCTGATAGGAGACAAAACTTTTCCACGTACTGTATAGTCCTTTCCAGGAATTTCTCAACATGTCTTGCTAACAATGCTCTCTCTCAGAAGGCAAAGGAAAGCTCACAAAACCAGTTGCCCCAAATTGGATACTGACCAATAGGGTAGCTTTAACTGAGAGAGTGAAAAGAAAGAGAATGCTGGAGGGAATTAACCCTGTAGGATTGATGTTCCTTGCCGCAGCAGAAGATACACATCTTCTATCTTCTATACCCATCTATCCTTGAGTCAATAGAAAACTATATCGAGATGACATTCTGTCTGCCCCTCCTTGTCAATCTAGATTCTGTCTCTCTTGTGCTTGGTTTGAGTCACTACCAAATAGAACTGTCGTGATGGCAATAGAAAAATAGAATAAAATAGAATAGAATATTGGCCAAATCTTTATCTTTATCTTTATTGGCCAAATGTGATTGGACACACAAGGAATTTGTATGTAGCTCTCAGTGTACATATAAACAACAAGGTGATAAACCATAAATCATGTGATACAATCATAAATCATTAGATACATTTCTTTGCCATTGCTTCCTTTTCTCAACCATCCCAACCAGTTGCTAGAGGACTGGGAGGGTACAAATATAACTGTATCACATCTGCACAGATCTGAAGGACCACCAACACAGTAGGAAGACAGAATGGCAGAAGATCAGGCCCATCAGGAGAAAAATGGAGGAAGCTAGTCCATGTCAGCCAATTTGCTTTGATCCCACCTACTAGAGAATACTTCCAGTGTAATAGAAGGCAAAAAGTATCACATAACCTTATAGCTTCATTGAATACTGTTGACCAAAATATGAAATCATATTTTAACATCACCATGCCAAATCCTAAATAAACTTGGTACACAGATGACTTATACTCTGGGGAAAAATATTGTGGGGGTAAGACACCCCTAAAACCTCTCGGGGTGTGTGTTCTGTTAAGATACAACCCATTGTGCCTTAAAATGGCTTCTCCTGTACTGCCATAAAATGGATTCTACTGTACAGTGCAGTGGAGTTGCCATGGTAATGGCTTCATAGTACTCCACAAGGGGGCTCCCTCTGGTAAGGGGGAAATCCAATATTAGAAATTACATTTGGTCCGGACATTTTCCCCCTATAAATAAATACCTGGGGAACACTGGGTTATCAGATAAATGGGCTTTTGAAAATGATTTCTTTACATTTCTGAGGGCATTTAATCCCAACTGCTGGAATCAGTTCGGTATATGATCACACCTGTGCAATTACAGTTCATATGTAATTACATATATGAACAAAAAGTGTTTGTATGCCTGCCTGTCTGCCTGTCATTATGAATGCTCTCTAGCAAAAGAATTTGGTATAAAATATGTAAGGAGGTTTTTTTTTCTTGATCATCCACTGAAGTAAAGCTAACTCATTTTAAAATGCTCTACTGGGTGGAATAATTACATGTTTTGGTACATCTGGGTAGTTTACTTGGTTTTTCCCCCTTTCCAGTCTAGCTAGTGTCCCAGGACATCCTGATAGATAGTATTAACCAATTAGACTTGAATACCTGTTAATTTCATTGACTTTTGAAGAAAGGTTGAAGGTACATCCACATGGTGTCTTTGTATTACTCCAGAATTAGCTCCACCATTATCTATGGTCAGCAGCTGAGCCAAATCATCCCTAGTTCAATTCATGTAAAATACTTGAAACTGCAGTAAACTAGTTTGTTCTTGAATTGTTGGAGCTCTATGAAACTTGTAGTTCTCCCTCTCTCCCACCGACTCCTTCCTTCCTTCCTTCCTTCCTTCCTTCCTTCCTTCCTTCCTTCCTTCCTTCCTTCCTTCCTTTTTTGTTTCCTAATATTTGTGTTGAGCTTTTTATGCCTGGCACCACTAACTTCTTTAAGTTTTAACTCTAAAATCAAATCTGTGTAATCAAAACAGCCTCCCAAATCTGGTGCCTTCCGGGAGTATGGGGCCATGACTCCAACAAATGGAAATAAAAAACTTGTTAAAGTTATGCAAACTTGTTAAAATTTTCTTCCCTAAATATATTTTTTAAAATAATCTTTTGATCTGTCTCAGAATCGAACCTCCCCACTCCCCCTATTCCTCTAAGAGCTGGTAATACTCTTGGAATATGAAATCTGTTGGATTGGCGCGAATGCAGCAGGCGAGAGTCGCTAGTGATTTCAGCACTTTTTATTTCCAGCAAAATGTGACTGCGGTCTGCTGGCTGGGCTGCCAGAGCTCACCCTTTAAGGAGCTCCAGGCAGACCAGCCAGCCAATGACAGCAGTGTAAATCTCCTGCGGTTGGGACAGCCAATCCGTAGTGAGCATGACAACTTATGTAGATTCTAGCCAATCCGTGGTGAGCATGAAAACTGATGTAGATTCTAGCCAATCCGCGGCGAGCATGAAAACTGATGTAGATTTCTGATGTCCGTCCGTACATAACAAAGTCCATTTGGGTTTGCGGAAGTGCCATTCTCCATTGGCAGAAAACCAATTTGGAGGCAGGCATGTCAGTATGAAAGGGGAGAGCATTTGATAAGCAACAACAATGTGAGCCTATGAGTTTGCTTTGGGATTCAGCATTTTTCTGAAGGAAAAATGAAAATGAGCTAATAGTTTCACTTAACAACCACGGCAAGAAATGTCATAAAATGGGGGAAAAACTCACTTAACAAATGTCTCACTTAGCAACAGAAATTTTAGGCTCAGTTGTGCTCATACATCAAGGACCACCTGTACATAGGCAATCAAGCACATCATGCTGGAAATTCATATTCCATGAATGCATTGTGACTTAAGCAAGTAAAAAATATTGCAGTACCAGAATAAATAATAGTAATAAATAATAAATAACAGATAAAGTATGAGATGATCCAAAAAGAACTGTACATTTAAATGTTAGTGGTCCTTGAATTTATAAAAGTCAGTGCTGCAGGGCAATGGATTAAACAAGTTAAAACTATTCCAGTGACAACTCTTTATTTTTGTTAAATGTAGCTTGAATGAGTTTGCCAATGATTGATAGAAAATTGGTATATTATATAATATAAAATTATATACATGGTGAAACTTTGGTGTTGAATGATTTCAACAATTGATTCTTTAAATATTTCATCTTTTCTAAACCAGAGAAAAGCATTATTTCATCTTCTCATCTCTGCCTTGGAGGTGTTTTTTTTTTTGAAAAATAAATGCTTCTAAAACTGAATTTTTCTCAGGTTAGTACAATATGATTTAGCACTTTATAATTTGCTATGTGCTTGAAATACTTTCACAGTGACAATGACAGTTGAGCCTTAAAATCTAGTGTTGGATTTTATGACTGGCTGCTTTCACCTGTTTAACTCCATCGTAAACCAACATTTTAGACTGGTTTTATTGCCTTTCCCTTTCCCTTCCCTTCTTCTAAATCCTCTCCATTATGCTTGTCACTTGAATTTAACCACTCACTCTTAAAAGATCACTGAATATGCCTTTAAAGCATGTGTAAATGCATATGGGTGTCTTAGGCTATGCATCTGAAAGGGAAGCTGTTTAAAACTTGTTAGTGTGAGTGAAACAACTCTTTGTGAAGTATTAAATCAGCTGCATCCTCTAGAATGCTCATATGAGCTGCTTTAAAGGCTGTCACTGTCTGGGTGTTTTTGCACATACAGATAATATTTTTGCTGGAAATGCCAGTGAAGCAAAGCAATTATGCATGCACATATACACACATGTCCCTTCTGAGAACAAATATGCAGGTAGGTGTATATATGTATGCATCATGATGTATGTCAGGGGCAATGGTGGGTTGCAAATATTTTTACTACGGGTTCGGCCTTGCTCCCACACGTGCTTGCGCTTATGCACAATGCTTATGCGCATACGTAGAAGCACCTTGTTTGGTGGGTGGGTCCTCTTGCCACCTTTACTTCTGGTTCGGACAACTGGGCTGAACTGGGAGCAACCCACCACTGGTCAGCGGTGTCAAACTCACGGCCCGCAGACCAGATGCATCATGCACTGGCCATGCCCATTTCCATTTTAGCATGTGATGACAATGTGACGCTACGAGTTTGATACCCTAGATATATATTATTCCTATATATTGGTTAAAACAGATCACTGGGATCCCAATTACAGACTCTGTGAATTTTAATCTATGGAATTAAATTAACTTCCCCTTTTTGTGTTTGGGCAATGTAAAGTTTGGTCATGTTACAGGGTTTGTATAATTGCAGTAATGGTAAAGGTTCCCCTCGCGCATGTGCTAGTCGTTCCCAACTTTAGGGGGTGGTGCTCATCTCCATTTCAAAGCCAAAGAGCCAGTGCTGTCCAAAGACGTCTCTGTGGTCACATGGCCAGCATGACTAAACGCTGAAGGCACAGGGAACACTGTTACCTTCCCACCAAAGGTGGCTCCTATTTTTTCTACTTGCATTTTTACGTGCTTTAAAACTGCTAGGTCGTCAGAAGCTGGGACAAGTAATGGGAGCTTACTCCTTTATGTGCCGCTAGGGATTTAAACCACCGAATGACCAACCTTTCTTATCAAAAAGCTCAGCTTCTTAGCCACTGAGCCACCGCACTCCTTTTAATTGCAATATCATGCTTCTAAAGAGTCCTTTGATGACAACGAAGAGCTAATGCCTCTTCAGAACCCATATCCTCAGGAAACTGAAGAATTAGAGCTGAATATCAGGGTTGGTGGCAAATACTTTTCCAGAAGCAGAACTTGCTGGAGATCAAGAAGTATTAGAAGCCATGTCTCTCCTAGAATGTTCTAGAATGCAAAGATTACTTAGTTTCCCGTGGCTGAAACATGGTTAGTAACTAAGGCTAAGAGCTGACAAGAGCAGGACTTCCCCATCTGATTCATTGAGTAACATCTACAGGGTGCTGCCGATCCTGTCAGACTTAAGCAAGCTCTCTGTTCATTCTCATTATTGTTTGCAATTGAGAATTTTGGTTTGCGCTTTGTGAAATTTCTTTGCCTTTCATGAATCCGGGATCATCCTACAACTCCCTCTGCTTTGTTCTTGGAACATGACATTACCTGAACACTCTTGATATTACCCAGCTCCCTACGCCTAAGATAATGATCTTCTTTCCATTCACTCGTTCTGTTTCCTCAGTTTTCCTCTTCTCAACCAGCTGTGGCCCTGCCTAAGGAATGTATAACTTCAAGAGCAATGAAATGACCTCTTTCCTAAAGGGTTTCACTTTATGAGCAAGAGTTGGCTGTTGATAGTTATCATTGCATTGTAACTATTTTAATTCCTCAAGGTGCTCTGGCACCCTGCCTGATTTGTAACTCCGGCTTGCAGGTATTTCTAATCTAATGATTGGTATTTAGGGCAGCTTTTTGCAAGCAAAGAAACTCGTTGTATTTTTGTATAGGTAATCCTTGACTTACAACAGTTCATTTAGTGACCATTCAAAGTTAAAACAGCACTGAAAAAAGTGACTTATGACTGTTCTTCACACTTACTATTGTTGCAGCATCTCCATGGTCACAAGAGGCGAAGGCGAAGCGCCCCTCAACATGAGTGACATTGAGTTGGCCTTGCCCACCAAGCCACGGCCACAGAACTGGTAGTAAAAAAAATTGAATCCCATTTTTTAGATTTAGATTTTATTAATATTTGTAGGCCGCCCTTTTCCCTGAGGGGACTCAGGGCGGCTCACATAAAATCAGGGAGGGGGAATACAGACATTGACATAGAGACATATAATAAAATAGTAAGCAACATACATTCATCATTCGGGAGGGGCGGCTATCCTTGTCCCCAGGCCTGCCGGGCTAGCCAGTTCTTAAGGGCTGTGCGGAAAGCCTGGACGGTGGAGAGGGTACGAATCTCCACGGGGAGCTCGTTCCAAAGGGTCGGGGCTACTACTGAGAAGGCCCTCCTCCTTGTAGTTGCCAGCCGGCATTGGCTGGCCGATGGAATACGGAGGAGGCCTAATCTATGTGATCTTATTGGTCGCAGGGAGGTAATTGGCAGAAGGTGGTCTCTCATCACTGAATGAAACAGAGCAGAGCATTGTTTTCCTCCAGCGGGTAAATGAGAGCATAAACAAGAGTTTTTGTAGCCCAAATCTGGTAGACCAAACAGAGGGTCATAGAGATGTCCCTGGAGAAACTATACAAAGGATGTCAATAAAAGTATAATAAAAGTATAGTTCCAATCCAAACTACAGACATAGTGTTTTGTGAACTGGGCTAGCTGAAAGGGCTGATCCCTTAGCAGAGACTAAGGAAGCTGTTGTGTGGAGTGAGCATTGCATGGCTTCTCTAACTTCCTGGGTTCAAGTTAAGTGTGTGCTACTCATGGGAGCAGGCATTCAACAGACCTAAGGATTCTTTGAATGTATGAATGTGCACTCCTCCATTATTGAGTCAGTAGAAAGGTATGTTGGCAGAAACTCTTCCCCTCATCAAAGAAATAGAAGAACTTCACTGCACCTTCTCAACAGATCTGTCAGGCCTGGAAGCCATCTTGGGCACTGGGTCTTCAGGCCTGCCACATTTAGTCTGTGGGAAACTGGGAGGGGGGATTGCATGGAGCTGGGGAGATATATAGTAGTAATAACATTCCTTTCTCGGAAAGTCAAGGACATTCTGCTCTGCATCTGGAGGGGCATGACTGAGAGGCATCTCCAGTTGGGATGCTGGGTAGGTGGTTGGACTTTCACTTGGGTGGGGAAAGCCTAGAAGCTTTCAGATTTGGATTTTCCCAGATGTGCCGCGATGACATCTCTAATAAAATGGAACTTTGAGGAAACTCAACCCTCAGAGTCTTCTTTCATTGGGGGTGTTACTTGGAACCCTAACAAGATCTGGACAGTGTTGTTGTCCTTATAGATTTAAGAATGGACCGATTCAGTGCATTTTCCATCTCCCAAAACAGTAACATGAATTGATGGGAAAAAGATTTATCAGAACATGTAGTAGAACAGGGTTTGTGGACTCTGGATGCTTCCTCCTGGAGTAATCAGATTTTTTTTTTTGCTATACATTTAGTCCTCAAATTATGACAGTTCATTTAGTGACTGTCTAAAGTTACCACAAACTGAAAAATGTGACTTATGACCATTTTTCACAGTTAAGATCCCCATGATCATGTGATCAAACCTCAGATGCTTGGCACCTTGTTCGTATTTATGACCTTTACTGTGTCTCAGGGTCATGTGATCTCTTTTTGCAACCTTCTGACAAGCAAAGGTCAGAAGCCGGATTCACTTAACAACCGGGTGACTAACTTGTTGCAGTGATTCGCTTAACAACAGTGGCAAGAAAAGTCGTAAAATGGGATGAAACTCACTTACCAAATGTCTCGCTTAACAACATACATTTTGGGCTCAATTGTGGTCATAAGTTGATGACTATCTGTAGTAAGTTATAACACTATCCTTAGGGCAAAACCAACGACATCTACCTACAACAGCGACTGGTTAGTCAGAACTATGCATGGTCCAGCTCATACCTACCTACCTCAAGCAGCATGCTGAGTAGCAAGCAGGGGAGAACAATAACAGGACAATCCATATCTGCTATTCTAATTGTTTCTAGTAAATGCACATATATGCCTTTTGCTGTAAAATCAGCTAGAAAGCTGATTTTCTGGACAGTGCATGTGTCTCTACGGGCATGCACAGTTCCACTCACATGAGCCTCTTCGTGACCCCATTCAAGTAATCCTCATTGCGGCTTCATTGTGTGAGCAACAGTGAGAACTGAACACGGAACCACTGATTGGTTCAAAATTGGGAAAGAAGTTCGGCAAGGCTGTGTACTGTCACCCTGCCTATTTAACTTATACGCGAAGCACATTGTGAGAAAGGCGGGGCTAGATGAATCACAAATTGGAATTAAGATTACTGGGAGAAATATCAACAACCTCAGATATGCAGATGATGACACTCTAATGGCAGAAAGTGAAGATGAACTAAAGAGCCTCTTGATGCGGGTGAAGAAGGAGAGTGCAAAAGTTGGCTTGAAACTCAACATTAAGAAAACTAAGATCATGGCAGCCAGCCCTCTCAATTCATGGCAAATACATGGGGAAGAAATGGAGGTAGTGACAGATTTTATTTTCCTGGCTCCAAGATCATCTCAGACAAGGACTGCAGCCAAGAAATTAAAAGATGCTTGCTCCTGGGGAGGAAATCCAGACAGCATACTAAAACACACTCTGCCAACATAAATGCGTACCCATGCGTCAAGGGTATGGTTTTCCCAGTTGCAATGTATGGCTGTGAAAGTTGGACCATAAGGAAGGCTGAGCACCAAAGAATTGAGACCTTTGAACTATGGTGCTGGAGAACACTCCTGCAAGTCCCTTGCACTGCAAGGCAATCAAACCGGAGGAGATCAACCCTGACTGCTCTTTAGAAGGCCAGATCCTGAAGATGAAACACAAATACTTGGGCCACCTAATGAGAAGGAAGGACTCATTGGAGAAGAGCCTAATGCTGGGAAAGATTGAGGGCAAAAGAAGAAGGGGACAATAGAGAATGAGGTGACTGGATGGAGTCACTGAAGTAGTCGGCGTGAGCTTAAATGGACTCCAGATGATGATAGAGGACAGGAAAGCCTGGAGGAACGTTGTCCATAGGGTCGCAATGGGTCATATACGACTTCGTGACTAACAATAACAACAAAGATCTATGTTGCAGAAATCCGGATGATCTCTTGATGGCAGCAGGCGTGATTTTTTTTTTCATAGGGTGATCAATCTTTGGGAGATCAATGGTCCTGCCAGAGATAAATACGATCAATATAATTAAATCAGACAAAATCCGTCCCCCCACAAAGACTTTCTGATTGATTGGAGGAATTGACTTGAAATACCAATAAGAGAAACCCAAAATGACAGCTCTTCGAACTATTATACTCCTGGATTTTACTTTCCTTTCTCCCTCCTCAAGGCATTTTGCACTTTCAGTTATGATGATGATGTACAGAGCAGTTTTTGCCCCTCCCCCACACCACACATTTGTCTCAGTGCATCTGTAATGTGCTTTCTCTTATTTTTTAAACTTCTCAATCCATCCCTCAAGAGAGAAAGGAAGAGAGAAAGAGAGAAAGAGAGAGAGAGAGAGAGAGAGAGAGAGAGAGAGAGAGAGAGAGAGAGAGAGAGAGAGAGAGAGAGAGAGAGAGAGAGAGAGAGAGAGAGAGAAGTAATAGTAGTGCAGCAGCAATACCACCCATCAAAATAATCCAGCAAATGTCACTGGATAATCAATATTCCCATGGTAAAGACAACAACAATAACAATAGCAGCAAAATTCATTCTTAACTTGGAAGATCAAGTATTTCAGAATGAAAGAGATGGAGAAGTTGGAGGATACAAACTGTCCCAGAGGTGTTTTTTTCCTTTCCAAGAGGCAACTGGACTTTCTGCGGTTTTTTTGAAGATGTTTTGCTTCTCATCCAAGAAGCTTTTTCAGCTTCAAAGAAGAAAAAGTAAGTCCAGTTGCATCTTGAAGAAACATCTTTGGGACAACTATGACCTGGATGACCAAGAATCTCCATTGACATATAATTGACTATCAGACCGACCACCTTCTCCATTGAATATTTAAAATGCATTCTGAAGAATTTCTTGGATTCACTTTGATACACTTATTATCCTTGTCAGACTCTTCCTCTTCCAGCTAATTTTTTGAAATCTCTGTTGCGAGAAGCAGGTTTGTACAAAGCAGAAACTTCTAATAATAACCATCTGAAGCAGCAACACAAAACACTTTCGCTTTCACAAGTACATTTTTGAAAGCAGTAATATAGTGTCAGTTAAACAAAAAAGTTTGCACCATAGAGACTGTAAAATTATTCAAAGTCATTGGTAAAAATAAATACACGGAACACAACTGGTTGTAAAAGCTTTTCTTTTTTTCTCCATCAAGTCTTGGTAATTCAAGCCGGGCAATATTTTATTATTTATTATTGCGTGGGTAAAGTACATTCGCCTCTTAAGTCTTGGTATCATGTAAGAAGATACTAACATCATAGCAGTTGAAGCTGCTATGTCTTTCTCTGTAGAGTAAAGGCAAGCACCATTTTTTTGGGGGGGGGATGGACGGGCAACTAAAGAGTGAAAGTACTCTGCAGTAGTGCTGCTACTGGGGCAAATGCCATGCCATTTTATTGGAATGTATTTGGATTTTTCTTGAGAAGGTGACACAGAGCTGTTCAAGGTCAAATGTGAAGAGAGCTTCTCCAGATGGCACTCCCCATTTGCTTCGGTGAAGCAGACACATTAGGATCAAAAGCCGATTCGGATTCATATGGCACTTTATTTTATTATGAGTAATAAGCTGCCTAGTATTTTTCCTGCATTCCAAGAGCCTCAGGTTTATTTGGCCCTTAAAAATTAATTCAAGCCGGGCAATATTTTATTATTTATTATTGCGTGGGTAAAGTACATTCGCCTCTTAAGTGCACAGGGTGATGCCCAATTCATATATAATTAAAACATCTCATAAAAACAAGAAACACACCATCTACTTGTATCTTATCTGAATAGAGGTTTAGCAGAGGGCAAGATGGAGTCCTAGAGTGTCTCCCCCAAAATGGGCCTGCTCTAAGAATTATTCTCTCTTCACTTTCTTCCTCCCTATCATCCCACAATAGCTTTGGAGGAAGGGAAAACATAGGAAGAAACAGATGGGGCTGGGTATGTCTGCTCTGAATCATTCCGAGAGAACCAGTTTGGTGTAGTGGTTAAGACACCAGGCCAGGAACCAGAAGTTCCAGCCTTCCCATAGCCATGAAAGCTGATTGGATGACATGGAGCCAGTCGCTCTTTCTCTCAGCCAACTCGTCCCACAGGGTTTTTGTGGAGAAAACTGGGCAGGAGTATTACGTACTTTGGCTGCCTTGAAGTGACTCTATCATCTGCCTGCCTGCCTGCCTGCCTGCCTGCCTGCCTGCCTGCCTGCCTGCCTGCCTGCCTGCCTGCCTGCCTGCCTGCCTGCCTGCCTGCCTATCTATCCTATCTATCTATCTATCTATCTATCTATCTATCTATCTATCTATCTATCTATCTATCTATCTATCTATCTATCTATCTATCTATCTATCTATCTTCATTCCATCCAATTTTACAATATAAAGAAGGCTAAAGAGAAAAAAGATACATTTTTCTGAAATTATTCCATTCAATTTTCCCCTCTCTATGCAGATAAATGTATTTCCCAGATCAGAATTTGGGGTTCGTGTGTTTACTAATTACATGGTACATTTATCATAAAACATGTGCTTATGTGTAACATACAAAAGGAGATCATTCTGGAGAAAAAAAAAACCTGGAGAAATTTTTTGATGCAGTATCCTTTGGGCTGCAATCCAAAGTTCCCTTTTGAATTGTTTGCATAACTGTAATGCCAAAGTAGTTTTCAAGTGTTTCAGCAAAAAATATATAGTCCAGTGGTGGGTTATGACTGGTATGCCCCGATACAGGTGTACCGGTGCCTGCTGGGAGCACCAGGTACCGTTCCGGTACGGTGCTCCGGAGGGCCCACCCTCCCGCCCGACATCCTTATCTGTATTTGAGCCAACTGGGGCTTCTGTGCACACGCACGGAGCGTACTGCGCCTATGCGATGCTCTGCCGAGCAGCTGGAGCATCCTGGATGGTAAGTATGCATGTGCGTGCTGCGCACGTGCTGCACGTGTGAATGCAGTGGATCCCCGGCCCTGTTGCACCGTACTGATGCAACTCACCGATATAGTCATACTTTTAGAAATAGGAAAGAAAGAAAGCATCACATAATTGAAAGTTATTCAAACTTTATAATAATAGTTCTTTAAGGCTATGAGGGTTGTTTAGGTTTTTGTTGAATCAAAACAATGAAGAGCTAGCTACGTCTATTTCTTCAGCAATTTTATATCCCATGCTTCTCGAATAACTTCAGTTATACTTCCCCTCTCCTTCCATTTTGTTCTTTTAAAGCAGAAAAAATTGTACAAGACTAGGATGAGAGAACTAGTGAGAATTGTAGACAAGATTGACCTGTTGACCAGAAATCTAGATTCACTTTGCCTACTCTACCGAATCTCACCAGCCGACCACAGTAAACTGAATAGTTTAGTGTAAAATAGAAGTCCAGAGATATATTGGGAGATGGAGAATCTGTATTGCATATTTCAACAAATGGCTGTAATGGAAGTCACTGTTTAGCCACAAAAGAACTTATTGTAGTGGGTATGGCTAGTCCCTCATTTATTGGAAGGAGAATCACACTCCCATGATCCTCTAAGTAGGATCTTTGTGGGGATCAAGGCAGTGTTACAAATAAATGTAATATTAGATCCTGATGATCTCCTTTGGACCATTCCATCTTCCAGTGGTGGGATTCAATTTTTTTTTACTACCAGTTCTGTGGGTATGGCTTGGTGGATGTGGCTTGGTGGCATGGCAGGGAAGGGTATTGCAAAATCTCCATTCCCTCCCGATCAGCTGGGACTCGGGAGGCAGAGAATAGATGGGGGTGGGGCCAATCAGAAGTGGCATTTAGTGGTTCTCTGAACTACTCAAAATTTCCACTACTGGTTCTCCAGAATTGGTCAGAACCTGCTGAATACCATCTCTGGCACCTTCCTATTTAATAGCGTTTTTTAAAATTGGTTTAAAGCTAAAAGAGTAGAAAGTCTAATGGGCATCTAAGAAAGCACATAGAGTCTCTGTGAACATTATATTGTGTACTCTTGGAACAGTGGAGCTAATCCAGATGAAAACCACTTTTCTAGCCAGGGGTTTATGATCCGGCTTTGATGTTCCTTTTCCCCAGTACAGTATTGCATTATTACAAAAGGTTCTGGTTGCAACAAACGGAGACCAATTTAAACGGCTTTAAATATTGACCCTGCTTGTATCTCCTTGATCCATCCCAGGGAGGTGGATATAGAGGTCACCCAGCAGACATCAGAAAGCCTGAAAGGAGTCGGGGAAACAAATGCCAAGCACCTTTTCCTTTTTGCTCTCTGAACTCTTTTCTTCCAAGTGACATCTTAAGAACAGCTCCTCAAGGTTTTGTTCAGAGTGGCAATTCATAAGAGGAGGAAAGGTTGTTGAAGAAAATTCATATTCAATTAGACACAGCTGGCACATTCTCCTCAGGAGGCCTGAGCAAAGAGGCATAATTTCCAATATTTTTCACAGAGCACTCATGAATGCCTTTCCTCACAATAGGAAGCAAGGAAGCAAGTCTGTCTGTCTGTCTTTTCAAAAAAGCACCTTTCTCTTCTAGAGTGATGTCACTCCTTCAGTGAAGCTGAAGGTGTGTTTGCATCAGTGGTGGGTTTCAAATTTTTTTAGAACCTCTTCTGTAGGTGTGGCCTGCTTGGTGGAAGTGGCTTGCTGGCCATGTGACTGGGTGGGAGTGGCTTGGCAGTCATGTGACTGGGTGGGTGTGGCCAACTTGCAACTCACTTAACAGCACTCTTGCTTAGCAACCAAAATGTTGGCTCAGAAACTCTGGCATTTGAAGCACGCAAGTCTTAAAGCTGTCAAGTTACAAGACCCTTGCACCCCTAACCCTTTAGAAAAAACCCACCAGGGGTGTTCAAACTTGACAGCTTTAAGACTTTAAGGTTTAGATAGGATTCTTAGAGGTGGGCGGGGCAATTAGTGAGTCAGCCAATCAGTGAGCGGTGGGTGGGGCAAGCGTGGTGTGGATGGGTGGGGAGAGGGAGCTGGAACCAGAGTTTCCAGCTCAAGAAGTATGAAGTAGCTGCTATTTCACCTGTGGCATCCACATCTTTGGGAAATATGTCTTCCATAGTTTTATTGGTTTTTTTCCCCACAGCATTAGAACTCTATTATAATTATAGGAAAAAATCTGAGCCCTTTCTAACTGCCAAGCACTTGCAATTTGGATTGCCATCTGGCATGCTTCTCTAAGTGTAGCATGTACCTCCTGGATAGAATTTAAGACTGTGTTTCCCAACCTTGGCAAATTTAAGATGAGTGAACTTCAACTAAGCTGACTGGGGAATTCTGGGAGTTGAAGTTCACCCATCTTAAAGCTGCCAAGGTTGGGAAACACTTGGTTTAAGGCAGGGCTGTCAAACTCCTGGCCCATGGGCCAGATGCATCATGTGCTGGCCATGCCCATGCCTGGTTTAGCGAAGGGGGGAAAAAGTCCCGGTATGTCACGTGATGCCACCATGACGACGTGAGTTTTACACCCCTGATTTAAGGCTTCACTCTTCTAAAATGGTGAGAATGGAAGAGAGTTTCATTTCAGTTTCCTCCACAGTAACAATCCTATTCTAGACTCTAGGTCAGCAACAAGAATTATACAATAGATGATTTACAAACAAAATAAAGTTGGTGGAAGAGAACCAGTTTGGTGTAGTCAGAAAGACACCAAGCTAGATCCTGGGTGACTGTGAATTCTAGTCTAGTCTTGCTTTAGGACTTGGGCCAGTCACCTGTCTCAGTCCTAGGAAGGAGGCAATGGCAAACTGTCACCAAAATCTTGCCAAGAAAAATGCAGGGAGTTGCCAGGAGTCAACACTGATTAAAACACATAAACAAACAAACAAACAAACACACACACACACACACATACACACACACACTTGATAGAAGTGATTCCCAAAGTCATTTTGTTATGTCACCACCAATCCCTATATATTCTGCAAGGTGGCTGCCTATGTTATTTAGCCAAACATTGCAGCCAATTTGTTGTATCTCTTCACTTTCACACAATTACTTTCTTTATTCATCTAATTTTCAGAAAGGTGAGTGAACTGTAGAATAAAAAGGAGCATACACCAAGAATAATGTAGGTACCTAACCCAATGGATATTTTCCTGCTTGTACTTAACTATGCTCTGGCAACATCTTATTTTTTGCTCCATCCCTATCATAGTTTCATCTCTCCTTAGATGCATCTTTAATTTGACTCAAAGAACAGCGTAAAGGTGTAATCAGTTATACTGGGAACCATTATTTTGGCCAGCTGCAGGTGTGATCAGATTGTAGCACTTACTGGCCCTTTAGGCTTGTGAACTTACACTTCTTTCTTGCTGATCCCTGATCAGCCTCATCTGCCACCATTCTGCTGCTTGGCTCCCTAAATAGCTGGAAATAGCGATGACCGAAATGTAACAAAAACTAATTCCTGGGCTTGAAATATCATAATGGTAAAATGGTGTAATAGGCTGAAATTGTATGACATTGAAATTACAGCGCCAATCTCGCCCTCACTGCCGCGTCTTCCACAAAATCTAGAAGCTATCCTATGCTAACAGAATATTAGAAATACTTCTGTCAGTAGCATACTTGTCTGAAAAGCAAATTTGGTGCAGGAAGAAAAGCTGGCCAAAGAAAGATAAAGTTTAGAAATGAGCCAAATTTGGACAATATAACTGAAAACATTACACTGTAAGAATGAAGAGATTGCCTTTCTCTCAAGGGGGAACATAATATAATCATAGTAGTATATCTTGCATAATATAACATATGTATGCCATTGACTTTGAGAACTTAAGGCAGATGGACCATTCTTACCAAAGTGGTCATAACAACAGAAGGAAAAACATCCGGAACAAAAATCCCTAGCACATCCTTATAGGAGGGACAGCTGAACCCCGGCTCAGAATATTGCTGATTGCTCCATTCTAAGCCCTCTCCCTCCTCTGAGTACATTTACCCAGAATGCAGCCTTAACTCTAACCCTTCCTTCTGCTTTTCTGCATGTACATGTAGTCAAATGGCCACTGCTGGTAAACCTGGGGGATGGATGGAAGTCTACCTTCCTTCCATCCTCCAGCATTACCAGCCATTATTTGCATACTTTCCCTACTTTGCTTTTGTTTTTAACTTTATTGATCTTTTTGGGGGGGGGGCGGTAGAGGGGTTGAGTCAGTGTTGACATTGGGTTGGTAAAGTTTTTGGGAAGTAGTTTGCTATTGCCTCCTTAGAGTTGAGAGAGAGGGACTGTCTAGGATCACCCAGATGTCTTCGTGTCTAGGGTGGGACTAGAACTCAGCATTTCCTGGTTTCAAATCCAGACCCTTAACCATTAGACCAAACTGGCTGTCAATTTATTCAGTTTAGGTTATAAGAACAAAAGAAAAGCAAGATAGCAATAGCAATAGCAATAGCAGTTAGACTTATATACCACTTCATAGGGCTTTCAGCCCTCTCTAAGTGGTTTATAGAGTCAGCATATCGCTTCCACAGTCTGGGTCCTCATTTTACCCACCTCGGAAGGATGGAAGGCTGAGTCAACCCTGAGCCGGTGAGATTTGAACCACCAAACTGCAGATAACAGTCAGCTGAAGTGGCTGCAGTACAGCACTCTAACCACTGCGCCACCTCGGCTCTATAAACAAGTACACAAGAAGGGACGGGGAGGACCCTAGATATAAAAGTCTTGTACCCACTTGCCATATTTCTGCTGCAATGCTGTGACTTGTAGATTCCCCCCACCCCACTCTCATTTTTTGGGTGATATGTTGAAGAGAGCAGCAAAACTATTCACCCTTCAGTCCCTCCAAAGCAAGTTGAAATCAATTGCATTTATCTCTACTTAAAGGGAAAGGTTCCCCTTGCACATATGTGCTAGTTGTTCCTGATTCTAGGGGGCGGTGCTCATCTCTATTTCAAAGCCGAGGAGCCACCGCTGTCTGAAGACGTCTCCGTGGTCATGTGGCTGGCATGACTAAACACCAAAGGTGCATGGAACGCTGTTACCTTCCCAAGATGGTCCCTATTTTTCTACTTGCATTTTTATGTGCTTTCGAACTGCTATGTTGGCAGAAGCTGGAACAAGTAACAGGAGCTCACTCCATTACGTGGACCTAGAGATTCGAACTGCCAAACTGCCAACATTTCTGATCAATGGAAAGCCTAACCACTGAGTTTTATTCACTTATCCACTTACCCACTGAGTCTTAGCCACTGAGCCACCGTGTCCCTCTATCTCTACTTCTGCTAATCTGAAAGAGATTACCAAGATCACCAGATGCCAACAGATGCTCTGTCTAGATGATTAAGAGCAAAGTGTAAACATTATCAACAAAATTCAGTCAGCATTCCATTTTTTGGAACGACCACAGCTTCTGGGGTTACAAAATCTCCACCCCAAAAGGGAAAATTAAACAAATTCCTAAGACTCCTGCCTACATTTGCAGTACACATTGTGTACATTGTCTGCCCCCAAATCTTTGCAGTTGCTAAGAGAGCGAGCTACAAAACAGTCAAGCATTTCCTTTGCTGTAATTTATTTTATTTTATTTAGTGTATGGCATGTAATGAGGTCATGCAATCACTGATATACAACACTAATAAAACTCATAGAAACACAAACATAAATTTAAATAAAACATCAGCAAGTGTGTCTGTGTGTATAAATTTCTGCCAATCTGAAAAAGTTTACCAAGTTCCTCAGATGCCAATATGTGTGTGTGTATAAAAGTTAAAATATTAAGATATTAAGTATAAAATATTAAGATAAAATCACAATATGGCATCCTAAAATCAATAGAATAGGTATTATAGCTCAATATCTAAGGAAGATAATAATCGAACTGCTTCTGGTGTGGCTCCAATGATATCATCCCGGATGCCTTGAAATTTCCTGAGGAGACATTCTTGAACTATATGTCTATGGAGATTCTCTGGCATGCAGATCATGGTTGTCCCAAAGGTGCTTTTTCAGGAGGCAACTGGATTTTCTTGTTTTGTTCTTTGAAGACATTTCGATTCTCATCCAAGAAGCTTCTTAAGCTCTGACTGGATGGTGGTGAATGGAAGGATTTATATTCCTTGCAGACAGCTGGTCATTTGCATTTTTTTAGAGGGTCATTGAGGCCACTTGGAGGTTTGTCTGTGTCCTCAGGGTCATCTGAGTAGTGCAAATGGGTGTGGAACTTTCTTGGAATTGCTGAAAAGACAGTACTGTAGACTGGAGATAGATTATATATCCCTCTCCCTTCTGAGGGATGTTCAATCTTGAACTGTGTTATCATTAGTTCCAGTGCACCGCCCACACATTGTGTGCTCTCAGCCATCCCCCTCTTAAAGAGCTTTGCTTTAGTTCTGGACATGGCTTGTAATTTGCTGTAGTCAAGTGCTCCTACAAATGGAGATACACTATATTGCCAAAAGTATTCGCTCACCCATCCAAATAATCAGAATCAGGTGTTCCAATCACTCCCATGGCCACAGGTGTATAAAATCAAGTACCTAGGCATGCAGACTCTTTTTACAAACATTTGTGAAAGAATGGGTTGCTCTCAGGAGCTCAGTGAATTCCAGCGTGGAACTATGATAGGATGCCACCTGTGCAACAAATCCAGTTGTGAAATTTCCTCGCTCCTAAATATTCCACAGACAACTGTCAGCTGCATTATAAAAATGTGGAAGTGTTTGGGAATGACAGCAACTCAGCCACGAAGTGGTAGGCCACGTAAACTTGTCCAACATCAGTGTGTGACCTCACAAATGCGCTTCTGGAAGAATGGTCAAAAATTCCCATAAACACACTTCTAAACCTTGTGGACAGCCTTCCCAGAAGAGTTGAAGTTGTTATAGCTGCAAAGGGTGGACCAACATCAAATTGAACCCTATGGATTACGAATGAGATGTCACTTACAGTAAGTTCATATGCGAGTAAAGGCAGGTGAGCGAATATTTTTGGCAATATAGTGTATGTTGCATACAGTAGGTGTGTGCTGGAAAGTGACAAAGCAAACTGGGATAGAGGAAGATTGCTTTGAATCTGGGAAGTGAGGGCTAAATAAATTTCTCACCAACCTGAACACCTTAGCTCACAGTTGCAAAGGAATGGCTTTGTTCCAGTCTCGAATAAATAATAGCACAACCAAAATCAAGCCAAACCAGAACAAATTTAATTGAGAGCAAGTTTGGTCTAGTGATTAAGACATTAGGGACTAGGCCAAGGTTGTCCCCGCCCATAGGCCAGATGCGTCCCGCACTGGCTATGCTCACGCCCACACTCCCAATATGTCATATGACGCTGCCATACATGAGTTTGACACCTCTGGACTAGGCTAAAAAGCAGATGACTGAGTTCAAGTCTCACTTCAGCCAGCTGGGTGACTTTGATCCAGTTGTTCTTTCTCAGCCACACCCACCTACCTCATAGAGTTGTTGTAGGGAAAATAAGAGAAGGAAGGTGAATTGGATAAGTTTTCTGCTTTGAGTTATTTATAAAAATAAAGGTGGGATATAAACAAAATAGATAAAAATGATACTAAAAAGAAAGCTCATGTTTCAGTTCTAAATATCCACTGATGCTTAAGGATTTTGCTGAAATCTATTTTGTTTCCTTTGAGATATTACAATTTCCTAGATTCTTTTCTGAAAAGTGTGCCTAGCTTGGTCAGATATGCTGACTTTTTTTATTATGGACTCTAGGAAAGTTGGGGTTTGAGAAAATGGGTGATAAGGAACTGGTTTGGAGAAAATAGGTGGTTTCTTATGGCTTTGAAGTTCTTGCTCCTAAGTCCTGGGCAGAAAGTTTTCTTTTACCCTGTTTTCCCCAAAATAAGACCTCCCCAGATAATAAGCTCAATGGGGCTTTTGAGCGCATGAGCTAAAATAAGCCCTCCTTGAAAATATTGCAACACAGCAGCAGCCATGAGGTGACCATGCTTGCCATCTCCTGCACCTCAAAAATAATAAGACCTTCCTGAAAATAAGGCCAAGGGCCTTATAAGACCCTGTCTTATTTTGGGGGAAACATGGTAGTAGTAATTTATTGCTAAGCATGAAATATTTTCATGTAGGCTTTTAAGAGCCAAATGTAAATGTATTTAATGAGCCACGACAGCATTGTGACAAGGTTGGGAATGGGTGTGTGTGTGTGAAAGAGGCTTTAAGCAGCAGAGGCAGACAAAGGTATTAGATTTCAGTCTGCAGCAAATCCAGATACAAAGAGGACTGAGACAGAGGGGCCCATCTAAGAGTAGGTGTCAAATTCTAATAGCTTCAACAGCTGTAACCTGTTTATGAACTGAAATGAAGTCACAACTACCAGAAATCTAGGCAGCTGTCATCTCTGTTGGGCCCAGAGTGGAGAGAAGGAATCTGGATGAAACAAAAATTCTGATTAGGAGACTTATTTCACATTTAAAAAGGGACATGGGAGTTGGTCAAGTTTGGGCCACCTACTTTGCACCACACAAAATTAACCTGAGACATTCAGTAGGAACAAAAGGTCTTCAAACTTGGATACTTCAAGACTTGTGAACTTCAACTCCCAGAGTTTAAGACTTGTGGAGTTGAACTCTGAGAGGGTGGAAGTGGACTTGCATTTTTTCACTTATTCTTCCATGCAGTTAGGAAGGGGGAAGGTGTAAGAAAAGCCAAGATAGTGACCATCACCAGATGATCAATATCCTCCTCCTCCTTTTCTACAGTGTTGTCTGTGCCATGTAGAAAAAAGGGGCAGGGCTTTGATCAAGGTGTTGTGGCTGCCATCTTGACCCTTCGATAAAGAGTCAAGAAGATGATCTGAGAAGGGGAAGATTCATTACCAAGGCAACCAGTAGTTAACATTGCTTAAGCCAAAATGAAGAGGGAAAGTGGTCAACTGCTACAACCTTTTTTTGCCACAGTTGTTAAAGTTGTTGAAGTGTGAAAGCACCCATTTGTGTAAACATCAGAGAAAGACAAGGCACAGGGAAGAACGAGGGAGGAATTATCCAATGACAAACTGGTCCACATATTTGTCAGCTGTTCAAGAGGCCTAGTCAAGAAATAGACACCACAGGGATTACAGGAATTCTACTATATTGTTGTTGTGTAGAATAACAGAACTTGAAAACCTGCCAGAATTTGACTCTGCTTTCTCTTGTTATTTCAAACAATACCAAGGAAAGATTATTTTGAGTCTCTCTCTCTCTTTTTGGCTTCTTCCTTCCCTGGGACTACGCTGTGGCTGGTTTTCTTTTACTGATTCTCCAAAGGATCCTTCTACAAGACCAGCCAATTAACTTTCCCTACCCTGTGTGGACTGGAAGGGCAAGAAGCAGGGGAATGTCCAGTCAGGCCTCGCAGGAATTATATTCTGGTACTAGCCCAGCCTGGAATTTGCATTGGGATTTCTGAACTTTGTTTAAAATACAGAAAAGAACAGTAAGGGAGAGAAGCAATTTTGGCCACTGTATAGAAGCAAGCTTAATCTCACTACTAGAAAATCAAACAGGTTTCAAAAGGAGTTTTTGTGCAGAGTTGCAAACAGTGTTACAGCCCCAATTAGTAATACAGGTAACCCTCAAACTACAACCTTTTGTTTAGTGACCGATTAAAATTAACAACACTGAAAAAAGTGACATATGACCATTGTAGCATCTAAGTAGTCACATGATCAAAATTAGATGCTTGGCAACTGGCATGTACTTAGGATGGTTGCAGTGCCCTGGGGTCATGTCAGGAGTGGGTTCTGGCTGCTGCCATTGCCGGTTCGCTCAGGGCCGCACCACCCGTACTTCGCTCACGCACATGTGCAGAAGCAAAAAACAAGATGGCAGTGCATACGATACCACCAATAGAAGAAATTCATGGGCGTGGCAGGCCAAGTTATTACCACCTACTTGGCCAAACCAGTCCAAGCCGGTAGGAACCCACTTCTGGGTCATGTGATCACCTTTTGTGACTTTTTGACAAGCAAAGTCATGGGGGAGCCAGATTCACTTAGCAACCAGGTTACTAATTTAACAATTGCAGTGATTCACTTAACAATTGTGGCAAAAAAGGTTGAAACTTATTTAACAAATGTCTTGGTTTGCAAGAAAAGTTTTGGGTTCACTTGTGGTCATAAATTGAAGATTACTTGTACCTTGTTTTGTTACAAGACTATAGGCCTTGGAAGACAATCTGAGTGCTAGGGAGGGGAATAGCAAAAGAAAATAAAAAAAAAGTTTGTGTCAGGCTATAAACAACACACTGAATAAATGGTGTCCCTTTTTTCTGATTCTGATATATTGGCTATTATGTAGATGTTCTATATGTGGTTTCAAAAATTCTAATTATTACAGGGGAAAAAATCTCATGTCATTGAGTGGAATAAAGATCATTTTGGTCGGGTTTTTAAGCTTCAAGGCTGATACAATTGAGATGTTGGTATTTATTTACATCTTGAAATACTGTATATGAAATGTGTTATTCTTTTATTGGTGCTTTAATGTGTTTCATTGTCATTTTCATTGTCTGTGGCTAGGAACTACAAAAGCGGGATGTGTCACCAGCCTCTCTGAATCTCCATGAATGTATTTCAGAAAAGGAACCATTCTGGTCTTTAACAGCATGAAAATAACAAGGTGTCTTGGAGAGTCAATCATTTGCAGGAAACTAAGGAAGTTACAGAGAAAAGTGAAGAGCTAAACAAATTTATTATAATTTTTGATAATAACCACTAACTCTGTGCTAACGTTCAGGGGAGTACTTCACTTTGATGAAAGCTCCACCAAAGCAACCTCTTGGAACTGCCGGTACTTCAGAAAACAATGTACTATAGCTTCTGTGCCTCTGAAAGCAAAGTGAAAAAGCCACATGCATGCCTTTCATCTGCCTCCATTGTCTCCTCCTGTAATTATTCTGGTAACCAGAAGAGACTTCTGATGGGCTCCAGAAAGTACATGTTGCTTCTGGCCATCAGAGCTGCCAAGCAATGCATCAAAATGATGCCATCCAGTACCTCCTCAATACAAATCAGGCCATCTCTTTGCCTCAGTGAAGCCCATCCAGCTGATCCATACAGGCCTAATAAGTCCATAGGGGTGAGATGTATAGCGTCTAACTCTGTGAAACTTAGAATGGTATTTGCGGCACTCTAGGTTGGGGTCAGTGACTGAAAGGCATTTTGCTCTAGAGCAGGGATGTCAAACTCAATTTCATTGAGGGCCACCTCATGTGTTTGACCTTGGGGGTCCGGGATGGGTGTGGGAGGGGTGGGCATGGCTAGCTCAATGTCACTCATGTCAGGGGAGCCTATGGTGACCCGATTGTTCTGCCAGCAAAAATAGGCTCTCAAGCTCTGTTTTTGGCTGCGACAGCCTCCTGCAAACCTCTGCCAATTAAAATGGAGCTCTGTTTTCATGGGCCGGTCCTTTGCTGTTTCCAGGGTGGCCCTGCAGGCCAGATTTAAGCACCCTGTGGGCCAAATCTGGCCCCCGGGCCTTGAATTTGACACCCTTCCTCTCTAGAGGTTGCAGATTTTGCTTTTGAAGAGTGAGGGAAAATGGTATTCTTGGCAATGCAGGCACCAAGACTGGCAGGAAAAAAATAAGGACAAAGAAAACGAATTTGATTGCTTTCAATTACATCATATTTTGATGTATTTCAAGTGGTTTTAAGAATTTGCGACTTCCCCTGTGCTGCTGCTCAACATTTAGTTATGCAATCAGTGCATGAAGTACCAAGTAAAATGGAACAGAGCCCTATTTAAGCAGTTTACAGAGTCCACATATTGCTCCCAACAAATCTGGGTCCTCATTTCACCAACCTTGGAAGGATGGAAGTCTGAGTCAACCTTGAGCCAGTCAGGTTCGAACTCCTGAAATGAGCAGTGAGTTAGCCTGCAGTACTGCATTCTAACCACTGCACCACCATGGCTCTAGAGAGAGCTTTTAGAACAAGAGCATGGAAGATAAAAGATGAAATCAAGAGATCAACTGAATGCAGAGGGATTTAAGCTTCCATTGGCTTTTATAAGTACAGTTAGAAGAAAGATTTAAGGTAGATAATTTGGAAGATATAATTTGAAACTAAACTGTGTACAAATGATGAGCATGACTTTGCCAAAATGTATAAACCTTTGTTGAAATTTGAAACAGAAGAACAAGTTATGATAAAATGGGTTAAGAACTTTGAACGTAATATACAGATTGGAACAATGGGGAAAATTTGGTTGAAAAGATTGAATTTACATTATGTCATAGTTTGAAAGATAATTTTTATATAAATGTACTAAATGAAGTTCAAATTTATGTTGGAAATGTGGAAAACATGAAGGGTCATTTTATCATGCCTATCAAACTTGTGAGCTAGAAAATTTTGGGTTCAAATGTTACAGTGATGTAAACAAAATTTAAACATTAATATTTAATTAAAGCCATAATGTTTCTTGCTTGGACTAATGGACACACAATAAAAAAAGACTTGATTGCTTTTGTAACATGGTAAATAAAGCAAGATATTATATGCACAAACATGAAATAACCTACAAGAGAGGAATGATTGGTGAAGATGACAGAATTTGCAGAGATGGCAAAACTGACGTGCTTGATTAGAGAAAAGGCAACAGCTACATTTGTCAGGGATTGGAAATCCCTTATGGACTTTCTGATGAAAATGGAAAAAAATGAATTTGTGATTTATGCGTTTGGTAGAAAAGATAGAATATAGAAAGAAGTGAGCCATGATATAATCTAGAGAAAGAGGATAAAGTATGAATACATTTATAACTGTTCTAAAGAAAATCAGAAACCACTTCTTTATATCTTCTTTTTTCTTTCCTTGTCATTTTCTTTTATTTCTTTTCTATTTATTTAGCGCTTTTACTTTTCTTTAACTGCCCCTTTCTTTAAATTTGCAGTTTTTTTACTTTATAAAAAATTTCTGTAGTAAAAATTAATGAAAAAAATGAACATCCGATACAAATAAGTTCTTTCTTCTTTCAGATCTTGAATATCACATCTGAACTGGATTTTGACTGATTCCCCTACTGCCAATAATTATGACAATAAACTGTCATAATAGAAATGATGTTATTTTTCTTGTTACTTTGCACAGTTGTTTTCATGACCAAGACTCTTTAAACTGGGTCCATGTGACTTCTAAACTTCTAAATGTGTGGAATTCTACAATTTGTGTTGTATGTCTGTCCATCCTTCCACCTCCCTATACTAAAAATGGGCAAAAGCAGTGGTGGATTGCAAATATTTTTACTACCAGTTTGAGCTCACTCCCTGGGCCATGTGTACTCATGCGCAATGCTTCTGCGCATGCACAGAAGCGTCCAGGTAGGTGCGTGGGGCCTCCCACCGCCATTACTACTGGTTTAGCTGAACCGGGCCTAACCGGCAGCAACCCACCATTGGCAAAAAGATCTACTTGAATAAAATTCCAACTTTCTAATACAAAATGAAATTTCTGACTTTGGTTTTTAGCACAGGATTGTACACTCAACTGATTTCTCTGATAGACAATTTCCCTCTTTGTGTGTGTGTGTGTGTTCTATTTGATGTAAAGACCCACCAGAAGCAATATAACACAAAAGTTATTGGTGCAGAACTTTGCAAATGTCTAGTTCTATGCCTCCAGCATAGAGACATAGAAAGTGAATTGCAGGGAACTCTGAAAGCTGTGGTGGCATGGGAGAACTCACATCTCCTTTGGTAGTTTATTAATGGCTTCTTCTGATGATCCCAGGTGTTGTGTACCTTCCCTTTGGGTGGGGGTGGGAGTCTTTGCTATATTATCTTTTTGCTCTGCTGCTATTGCTAAATTTCTTTTGTGGTTTATATGTTCCTTAGGTTGCCAAGGTAACATACAGTAACTCTACAGAATGTGGGGATCATACAGAATAACACAGGCATTATGTAAATATAGAAACAAAGAAATTATATTGACTTTAATTGGATAACTAAAAAGTAGGCTTTCAACAGGTTCATGTATTTGAGTAGATTATCTATATCCCATTAATACTAGCTTTAAGGTAAAGGTTCCCCTTGCACATATGTGTTAGTTGTTCCCGACTCTAGGGGATTGGTGCTCATCTCTGTTTCAAAGCTGATGAGCCATCACTGTCCGAAGATGTCTCTGTGGTCATGTGGTCGGCATGACTAAATGCCGAAGGTGCACAGAACGCTGTTACCTTCCCACCAATGGTGGTTCCTATTTTTTCTACTGCTAGGTTGGCAGAAACTGGGACAAGTAGCAGGAGCTCACTCTGTTACATGGCACTAGGGATTTGAATCACTGAACTGCAGACCTTTCTCTCTCTCTACAGAGAAATCGGTAGACTAGGGCTCTGCCCCTTTCTTTGACCTATCCTTCCCCCTACATTTCCAAATTCAGCCTGTGAGTGGATGCCTAAATGCTACCCTTCTTTGATTGACATTTCCATCATTCTTTATCACTACTCAGTCCTCACATGAGAATATAGTTACCGTATACGTCTGTTTGTGTTCGTGGATTTTTAAAAATTGTTTCATGATATAGAATTAGAAGGCTGTGTTCTTAATTTTTTTAAAGAAAATATCTTTATGTATATATTTTAATTTTATTTCCTGAAATGGAGGAAGAGAGTATACGTACATCTCTCAGAGTTATTAATGATTGAGAGGGCATATAAACCTGGTAAATAAATAATACCTAAACACATGTGCCCTCAAATATATATATATATATATATATATATATATATATATATATATATATATATATATATATATATATATATATATATATATATATATATATATATATATATATATATATATATATATATATATATATATATATATATATATTTCAAATATAATATTTGAGGACACATGTGTTTAGGTATTATTTATTTACCAGGTTTATATGCCCTCTCATATATATGTATAGGTTTATATGCCCTCTCATACACACACACACACACACACACACACACACACACACACACACACACACACACACACACACTGGTCTTGTTGTATTCGGGTCTTTTCCTGTGTAAGATAGAGATTGTCTTGGCAACGTTTCAGCGAGGTCTCACTCGCCATCTTCAGGCTGGGTTTTGGGCTTAAGGTGTGATCAGAGCTGCCATCTTTCTATAAATCTTGGTGTGTGGGGGGGTGGAGTTTCAGTAAGTGGAATGATTGGTTGTATGGTTGTATCATGATTGGTAGATTGGTGCTGATTGGTGCTGGCTGTGTGTCTATAATTGTTTCGTGTTGTAATGGCCTGGGTGGTGGGTGGGGCTCGTTTGTTGACTAGGGCTGGTTTCCAGATGTCTGGTAGGTGGGAGGTATCATCACGTTTATTCATGTTGTGGGGGTGTTTCTCTATTTTGATGGCTTCCATAATTATTCTCTTGTTGAAGTGTTCTGTTTTGGAGATTAACCTGGTTCCTTCAAAATTAATTTCATGTCCTGTAGCTTTAAGGTGATGGAAAAGGGAGGAAGTTTTTTCTTTTTTTTCTTACTGTGTTCTTGTGTTCTGCGGTGCATGCATTTATTCTCCTGTTCGTTTGTCCTATGTATGTTGCAGTGCAGATTTTGCATGGTATTTCGTACACTCCTTGGTTTTCTAGCTGGATTTTGTCTTTGGGGTTTCTTAAGATGTTGGCTATATTTTGGTCAGTATTGAAGGCTGTCTTGATATTGTGTTTGTGGAGAATTTTGCTGATTTTATCTGGGGTGCCTTTGATGTAAGGGAGCAGGGTGATGCTGTTGTCCTGTTCTGTGTCTCGGTTCTTGGGGGGTGTCTCCCTTTGGATTAGGTTGGTAATTGTTTTTCTTTGGAATCTGTTGGAGATTAATACGTTTGTATGTAATTCAGTTTTCTGGTGGTCTTTGTCGGCTAGGCATTTGGTTCTGGAGATGAGGGTCTTGGCTACAGAGTTGATCTGTGCAGGGTGGTGATGAAATTGTGCATTTAAGTAGCAGTTGGTGTGTTCCCCCCCCCCCCGGTAGATTGTGTGTCCTAGGGAGCCATTGGGTTTTTGTAGATTAGGATGTCCAGAAAGGGAAGTTGGTTGTTTGCTTCTATTTCCATGGTGAATTGTATTTTGGGGTGTAGGCTGTTGAGATGTGTGAGGAAGTTGTCCAGTTTTTCTTTCCTTTGTGGCCAAATCACGAAAGTGTCATCAACATATTTAAGCCAGAGTTTGGGTTTGTGTTCAGATTTATCTAAGGCGTTAGTTTCAAAATGTTCCATGTATAAGTTTGCGATGACAGGTGAGAGGGGTGATCCCATGGGTGCTCCTTCTATCTGTTTGTATCTTTGTCCATTATGGATGAAGTATGTATTGGTTAGGCAGTGGTTGGTCAGGTCCAGGATATGTTTAGGGGGGTTGTGTTTGTTCTGGATAGCTGTCAAGACGTCTTTTATAGGCACTTGGGTGAAGAGGGATATGACATTGAAACTCACAAGTAGGTTGCTGGGTTGTAGGTTTTGTTTCTTTATTGTTTCTATGAAGTGGAGTGAGTTTTGTATGTGTGAGGTGATAGATTCTGCATAGGGTTGGAGTTGTTTGGCGAGGCATTTGGCAAGATTCTGTAGAGGTGGGCCTATGGAGCTGACTATGGGTCTGAGTGGTGTTCCTTCTTTGTGTATCTTGGGGAGGCCATAGAGTTTGGGGCATCTGGAAGATTTCTCTCTGGGGATGATTCTTTGCTGGATCTCTTCACTGATGGAAGAGGCTTTTATTTTGGATTTGGTGGTTTTTTTCAGGTAGGTGGTGGGGTCTGTGTTTAGAGGTTTGTAAGCGGGGTCTTGGAGTAGGTTGGATAGTTTGGCTTGGTAGATGTGTTCATCACCACTGTGGCGTTAACTTTGTCTTCTGGGAGAATGATTATGTTATTGTCTTTCCTCAGGTTGGTGAATGCTATTTCTTCTTGTTGCTGTAAGTTGCTTCTGGGTGGATTACTGGAGCAAAGGACGTTGCTGACTGCAAGTCTGATTTCAGCTAGAAAACCAAGGAGTCTACGAAATACCATGCAAAATCTGCCCTGCAACATACATAGGACAAACGAACAGGAGAATAAATGCATGCAGAGGGCTGCTGGGGGCTGAAGGAAGGAAAAAAGGCCTAAATGTTTGCAAAATATGGCCCGTTTTTTGCAAAAATGGGATGCGGGGGCAGGGTTTCAGGAGGTCAAAAATGGCTGTATTCAGTGTATAAGATGCACCAACATTTCCACACTCTTTTAAGGGGGAAAACGTGTCTTATATGCCGAAAAATATGGTATTTGTAAAAAAATAAATAAAACAAACATGGGATACAAATAAACAGAGGAATCTGATCACAACAGTGGTTTTTTTTGGTCATTGATATGGTCTAATGAATGGACTCTATGCACATCAAGTATTTTGTTCTACTTTGCTCTACTTTGTGTTAGAATCATTTGGTTCTGTCTGGAGATGGTAGCATAAAGCAGCTGGTAGCACACATACAGTGGTACCACTTGCCAAACTTTGACAGTGCTGATGATCTGTTTGTGGAAGGGAAGCCACAGGGTGTCCCTGATTGCCACCCGAAGAAGAGCTGTTGGAAGTGTCAGTACAAACCATCTGTATAAAACAGCAAAACAAAACCATAACCGTGTTCACATGTGGAAACTTAATTAGATGATTTGAGCATAGAAAATCAGTGCAATTAATTTACAGCACAATAATGCATTCCACGATAACTTTCTTTTTTAAAAAAAGATAACAAACAAACTAATAATTAAGGGAAAAAGAGGAAAAGCAAGCAGAGAACAAAGCCAAAAGTGCGGAGAAAAAAAAAAGAAAGTAAAAATAAATATAAAGACATGACTTCTGATTTACTTTTACAACAATTCTAGATGTAAATTTAATGACCTTCTACTTAGGGTTACTTAAGGTTACAACGCAATTTTAATTTTTTCTATTATCTGCTACTTTTTTTCTAATCAAACCTGTGTATCCTAATTTCAAAAGGAATTGCCAATCAGCATTAAAATTAATCAGTGTCTTTTCTCTAAAGCGGTCAATTTCACCCTCTCAGCAAGCTTCATCGTCTTCACCACCCACTCTTCTTTGGTGGGTAGTGTTAAATCTGCTAATTTATAGCACAATCGTGTAAAGATTACTCAGCAGTAAACTTCGTGGTATTCACTGGTACTTGGAAATAAACTTTATTATATTCAGTGGTACTCAGAAGTAAGCTTTATTGTATTCAATGATCAATTGTTCCCAAGTAATTTTGTGTAGGATTGCAGATTTTATCTGGAACCTGCTCAATTAAGTCATTCCAATCCTTTGATGGAATGGCATGTGTCTCTCTATCTTTCAGGCTCTGCTTTCCTTTACTCTGGATGGATAGGAGAGCTTTCAGAATATGATAATATAATAGCATAGGCAGAGATGTCTATGGAGATTCTCAGTCATCCAGGTCATGGTTGTCCCAAAGGTGCTTTTTCAAGAGGCAACTGGACTTTCAGGTTTTTCTTTGGAGACGTTTCGCTTCTCATCCAAGAAGCTTCTTCAGCTCTAACTGGATGGTGGGGAATCAAAGTATTTATATTCCTTGCAGACAGCTGGTCATTTGCATTCTTTTAGAGAATCATTGAGGCCACTTGGAGGTTTATCTGAGTCCTCGGGGTCACCTGAGTAGTGCACATGGGTGTGGAGCCTTCTTGGAACTGTTGAAAGGATTGTGTTGTAGTCTGGAGACAGATGATGTCGCATCCCTCCCCCCTCTGTTGGGAGAGGGCTGTTTAGTTTTGACATAGTTGGTCTCTTTGACCCTTCTTTCAAACCAGTGGTCCTCTCTGTCCAAAATGTGGGCTTTGCTGTCTTCAAAGAAAAACCAGAAAGTCCAGTTGCCCCTTGAAAAATCATCTTTGGGACTTTAGCTCAAGGTCACATAGAGAGGGAGCAAAACTATAGGTAAATGGGGATAAGGAATAATGGAAACTGATCAAGAAGAGATTCAACCTAGAAATAAGGAGAAATTTTCTGACAGTGAGAACAATCAACCAATGGAACAGCTTGCCTTCTTTGGCAAGCTGTTTGGGAGCGTCATCACTGGAGGCTTTCAAGAGGAAACTGGACTGCCATTTGTCAGAAATAGGGTAGGGGCTCCTGCTTGGGTGGTGGCTTGGACTAGATGACCTACAAGGTATCTTCCAACTCTGTTAACCTGTAAGGCCCTATTAGATGGAACCAAGTCCTATAGCATGATCTGTGAATGATTCCATAGCAGAATTTTGCACTTAGAGTGAAAGTTCTAATAGTATCTTGAAAGATCAGATCCTAAGTTCTATCAGGCACTAGGGTTACATTGTGGATAGTATAGAATGGTGACATACCAGTCATTCACTTCATCTCATGCTGTGAAACTTCACTTCTCTTGAAATATACCTAGCACCTGTGAGAGAATTTCACTTTTGTAAGTATTTACTAACAGCTGTGGGGAAGGTCCGACATTCTGGCCATTGCGACTTGCAGTGCTTCAGAAGAATGTAGCTGTTCCAGACTTAATAAAATGTCTAAACTAAACATTCATACATTTTTAATATCTTTCAAGCAGTAATCAATTGTGTTTTTGTAGAAAAAACAAAACCAGATATAAAAGTTTATGGAGATTTCAGCTTGCTCTGGAATCTGACAGCTGAAATGGCCAACAAAGGCTAACTTGAGCCAATCCAAAAGGGAAGCCCTCGTACGCAAAGAGGCTTTGTGAAAATATCAGCTTTCATGCTGCTGAGTCAGCTGTCTTGGGACCAAAATGATATTGTCAAGCATGAATAATATCCCAAGAAAAATGATGTTTCAGTCAGTCCATTTTCAAACAGAGATCAGTGTATTCAACCTGATTCAACATTTCTGTTCCAGCTGACTGGGCTTTGAACAGGAGGTTATTTTGCTGAAGTCAGAAAATCTGTTTTTTTCTTCTTCTTTTGCTTACGCATGAGCCTCTAGTCCAGTGGTGGGTTTAAAAAATTTTTAGAACCTCTTCTGTACGTGTGGCCTGCTTTGTGGGAGTGGCTTGCTGGCCATGTGACTGGGTGGGAGTGGCTTGCCAGCCATGTGACTGAGTGGGAGTGGCTTGGCAGTCAAGTGACTGGGTGGGCATGCCAACTTGTAAAATTTGGTGAAACTCACTTAACAATGTTCTTGCTTAGCAACCAAAATGTTGGCTCAGAAACTCTGGCATTTGAAGGACGCAAGTCTTAAAGCTGTCAAGTTACAAGACCCTTTAGAAAAAAAAACCCCAGGGGTGTTCAAACTTGACAGCTTTAAGATTTTAAGGTTTAGATAGGACTCTTAGAGGCGGGCGGGGCGATTGGTGAGCCAGCCAATCAGTGAGCGGCAGGCGGGGCAAGCGTGGTGCAGATGGGCGGGGGGGAGGGAGTTGGAACCGGTTCTAAATGGCATGGTAGATTTGTGGAACCTCTTCTATAGAAGTGATTAAAACTGGTAGGAACCAACCCCCGCTCTAGTCAAAATTTGAGTAGTGCTCCCTTTTCTAAAACAACAGGCTTAAAATCTTCTTTGTTCTGTAATCATGACAACATTTGTCAAATAAGTTTGAATACTAGCTAATTGCTTCATGTCAAGCTAGTTTTCCTGGTTCCAGAATTTTCAATTGTTAGAAATAACATTTGTCTTAGAATGGAGGCATAATTTATTCAGAATGTCATATGTGCTTTTAACTGAAAGAAAACCCAAATAAGATTTATGTAAAAACCAATCTCTCTCTCCCCTCCTCTCTCAAGAGAAAGAAAGAAAAGAAAAGAAATCTGGTTTATGAAGACTGCCCTGACAACTGACAGCTACTCAGTTGTTAAGTGAAGAGATTGCAAAGAGAAATCACAACCCTGCTTATGATTTTATTCCAGCTTTCCTTTGTATTACAGACCTGTGATGGTCATCAGCGTGAGGATTTTACAAAGTTACTTTCTCATCACCGTCATAACTGTGAGTGGTTACTGCACAAGGCAGTTGCTAAACAAGGACTACCGGTGTATTCCAATTAGCACAAATTTGGATTAATTCCATTTGATATAATAGGCTGTGTAATCATTACCTCTTTGAAGTCATTAGTCATTACCCCTTTGAAAGTTTGTGAGGAATGTTTTAGCAATAAAGACAGAAGTTTCTGATGTTGCTAAGGAGGCCCCTTCAAACAACCAGACATAAAAGCAACCGTAAAGCTATGTCCATTCATAGTCTTTGAAATATAAAACTGGGAACTCCCACCACCATGAAATGTGTGGCATGCCAAGCAATGTTTTCAGCAACTTAAGCCCTTATTGTTCTTCCAGCAGTAAAGCTCCATTGTTAAATATTATGGTACTCTTTGAAAGAGGGTGTCATATATTTTGTGATTGTCACACTATTTGAGCCAACATAAAAGAATTGGACTCTCAAAATGTCACACACGTTTTTCTTAAGGTTATTTTTGTGCACTGCAGAAACGCAAACAGTGAAATGTTTAGAATAGAGTAACAGAGTTGGAAGGGACCTTGGAGATCTTCTAGTCCAACCCCCTGCTTAGGCAGGACACCACTTCAGTCAAATGGTTGTCCAACTTCTTCTTAAAAACCTCCAGGGTTGGAGCACCCATAACTTCTGGAGGCAACTTGTTCCACTGTTTAATTGTTTTACTGGTACTTCAGATGTTTTGAGAGTGCACTCAAAGTGCCTATTACTATTGGTATTAACTTTACATTCTTTTGTCATAGTCATTCTACTTCTATTTGCAGGTCCTTTATTTTTCTCCAGTTCTTTCCCTCTATTCTTCTGTCTCCAGGTTATTATTATTATTTTTTATATCATCGTTGAATGGATGGTTGGATGGATGGATGCAGAGGTGGGTTCCTCTCAGTTCGCACCTATTCGGTAGAACCAGTTCATCAAATCTACTGAACTGGTTAGAAGAGGTTCCACCAGTGGACCCGGAAAGCAGGCCACACCTACAGAAGAGGTTCCAAAATTTTTTGAAACCCACCACTGGATGGATGAATGCCATGGTGGGATTTGCACCAGTTCAGGTGTACCAGTTGTTAAATTACACTACAACCACCCGCTATCAAAGTGGATCCTGGGCACTGCGCTGTGCTGCAATGGCGAAATGGGCAACAGAGTGGCCGGCAAGAGGGAAGGAAAAAGGTTATCTTGTATTGGCTGCTCTGTTGCCCATTTTTCCATTGCAGCACAGCAATGGTTATCCAACATCTTCTTAAAAACCTCCAGTATTGAAGCATTCAGAACTTCTGGAGGCAAGTTGTTCCATTGATTAATTGTTCTGACTGTCAGGAAATTTCTCCCCAGTTCTAAGTTGGTTCTCTCCTTGATTAGTCTCCACCCATTGCTTCTTGTTCTACCCTCAGGTGCTTTGGAGAATAGTGTGACTCCCTCTTTTTTGGAGCACTGCTATCATGTCATCCCAAGTCCTTCTTTCCATTAAATTAGACATACCCAATTCCTGCAACCATTTTTCCTATGTTTTAGCCTCCAGTTCCAGTTCCCATATCATCTTTGTTGCTCTTCTCTGCACTCTTTCTAGAGTCTCCACATTTTGAGGTGGAATCCATAAGGCGGATACATAAGTATGAATCTTTCTTGTACAGGCAGCCCTCAACTTACAACTATTACTGAGTCCAACATTTCTGTTGCTAAATAAGACAGTTGTTAAGTGAACCACTGCAATTGTTAAATTAGTAACACAGTTGTTAAGTGAATCTGGCTTCCCCATTGACTTTGCTTGTCAGAAGGTCTCAAAAGGGGGATCACGTGACCCTGGGACTCTGCAATTGTCATAAATAGGAACCAGTTGCCAAGCATCTAAATTTTGATCATGTGACTATGAGGATGCTGTAATGGTTGCAAGTGTGAATAATAGCCATAAGTCACTTTTTCATGCCACTGTAACTTTGAACGGTCACTAATTGAATTTTTGTAGGTCAAAGATATATATAAGTATATCCATTTTTTAAGGAAAATATTCTGACATCACTGCACTGATCAATAGCAAAAAAAAAATCTTTTGGTAAGGTATATTTAAATGATTTTGGCCTCATCTTCTCTATGATATCACCCATCCCTGCCATGACGCATACAACTTTCAGAGATTGGTGATGATGGTGATACTACTGCTGCTACTACTATTGCATTTCTGTTGTCTGTAAAATAATCCATAATCTTCCAGATGATAAATGGATTGAACAAGTGGATGTTTAACCATCCAATGATTCAGTCAACAATGTGAAAAAAATGCATTTTGGATATTCAGTGCTAAATGCAGAGTTCCAATTGCATTGTACCATAGTTGTTGCTGCAATGCACAATCTACAGGCACTCTGTATTGCAAGTAAACTCTGCCTACAACCTGGTGTTCGATCTTGACAGGTTCAAAGTTGACTCAGCCTTCCATCTTTTCAAGGTCAGTAAAATGAGGACCCAGATTGTTGGGGTCAATACGCCAATAATGCTTCAGATTGTAAAACCATGCAGAGAGGGCTACAAAGTGCTATGGAGTATATATAAATCTAAATGCTATTGATATTGCTATTGGATTATGACAACTGGCATTGCCTGGATTGCCATTTGCTATGCAATGAAGTCACATGATACCATGCTTTACAACTGCATTGCTGCAATCCCAATTTCAACTGGTGTCATAAATTGAGTAGTATCTATATTCAAGATACAAAAACTGCCCTTATTTGAAACAGAGGATAAAATATTCTATATATTTCTGGTTGTTAACTAAAAAAAAAAAAAGAAACAAGAAAAGGAGATAAAGTTTAAATTTTATTATTCTGTACATAAGGTTAAATCTTTGCAGAGGCTAGTCAAAATTGTGGCATGATGACAGGAAGTATTCTAGATGTACCGAAGGAAAAGAATAAAAATGATAAAGCATGATCTCACTTAATTCTCTATTGACGGTCAGAAAAATAATATAAAATTGCATGTTTGTGGGAGAGAGAAATACAGCCCTTCTAAATTCATAAATAAGATGAATGCCAAAGCAGTATTATTGAATCATTCACATGATATTAAGCATAAACAATGTTGAATTTGGGCTAAAATAAATATTTAATCTGCTATATACAATAAGCATCAATAGATCTCTTACTACCCCACTCTACGACATCTATCTATCTATCTATCTATCTATCTATCTATCTATCTATCTATCTATCTATCTATCTATCTATCTATCTATCTATCTATCTATCTATCTATCATCTACCTCTCCCCCCCTCCTCTACCTCCACTGTATCTGTAGAGGAATAATTCTATATATTTGCTTTTCTTTCACTTCCACAGTGTAGACTATCCAATATGTTATAATGTAAGCTATGCTCAGAAATATTTGCTTGATTCCTGCCATAGGTGCTCTGCCTGCCCATTTCATTGCTCACAGGAGGAGGTAATTTAAGAGACACACTGTGAAGAGACAACAACAGCTGGTCATTGCAATTTGTCACCCAGGCTTCAACTGAGGGGCTTGTTGCACCAGAACATTTCCTCCCTCTATTGATTGCTAGAAATCCATTGGACCCAGAAGATGCTGTGAGTGGGCATTCAAAATCAGATTACCTTAGGTATAATGTAGATCTGGAGTCTGTCTGAACCATAGAATGCTTCATTAACTCCAATTTACATTTAATCAATGATTCTAACTTCTTTTTCAAATGTTTTCTCCCTTTTACTTTCAAAACTTTTTCCCTAGTGAAGCAATCCATTTGCAAGATCCTTAAAAAAAAGGGGGGGAGCATCTTCACATCCTTATCTCTTCCTAAAGGGGTGACCTTGGTGAAAACAGCACATTCATGTTTTCTCTATATTTTCTACAGTGTAGCAACTTCTGGTTTTTTTTTTCCTACCCTGCATAGAATGAACTAGGTATGGAGAATAGAGGCAAAATGCTAATTTTTTTTTCTGGAGTTGTGGCTTCTTTATGTTTGCCCTGTGGGACAGCTGTCTCCCAGAGATCCAGATGGCCTTTATCTTGTTAGTCTTTTGAAAAATTCTGAAGACCTGGCTGTTTCTCCAGCTTTGGGGGCATTTACATGAGTTTTGTTGGTGATGTGGTTTGTTTTATTTGTTTAATTGGGATATATCTCTATCTCTATCTCTATCTCTATCTCTATCTCTATCTCTATCTCTATCTCTATCTCTATCTCTATCTCTATCTCTATCTCTATCTCTATCTCTATCTCTATCTCTATCTCTATCTCTCTATCTCTATCTCTATCTCTATCTCTATCTCTATCTCTATCTCTATCTCTATCTCTATCTCTACCTCTACCTCTACCTCTACCTCTACCTCTACCTCTACCTCTACCTCTACCTCTACCACCTACCTACCTACCTACCTACCTACCTACCTATCTATCTATCTATCTATCTATCTATCTATCTATCTATCTATCTATCTATCTATCTATCATCTATCTATCTATCTATCATCTATCATCTATTTGCAAAATACCACTCACACATCATCATGAAATCTCCAGAACCGTAAAGCCTACAAACTTGAAATTTGGGACATATGTTCCTCTTAGTTTCTAGATGCTCGCTTAGAAAGGATTTTTCGAAATGACCATCAAAGCATTAGTATTTCTTATATTATTATTAACATGCTCTGATGCTAAGGAGCTAGACATTCGACTTCCCCTCCCCACCTGAAAAGAACTCTATTCCAACTGCCAGGTGGGCATGGCCAGCATGTGACTCATGGGATGTGAAGCGCTGGGATGAGGATCAATGGGGCCAGCCTAAGGAAGAGAAGGGCATATGATAGGAGAGGCCTCTGTGGGGCAAGCCTGAGGAAGAGAAGGGGAGAGGAGAGGCTGATTATAACTACTCATTAATGTTCAAGTTATCAAGCCCAATCACTTAGTTCTGTAGCAAAGCACAGGTATCCAACCAACTAGTATGTTTATATTGCTATGATTCAAAGACAAAATCCTTGTGTGTCCAATCACACTTGGCTAATAAAGAATTCTATTCTATTCTATGGTTTTAACTTTTGTGGGAGCCCAGAATGTCTGCTATGAAATGGGTAACTCAATCAATCAATCCTATTTTCCTTTGCATTCAAAGATGAGTTGAAAATAGGCAAGTTTTGAATTTTCCTTAATCTTTTTCCTCAGCCAGGATGTTCTGTTTGTACAGGTAGTCCTCAACTTAACAAAAGTTCATTTAGTGACTGTTCAAAGTTACAACGGCACTGAAAAAGTGACTTATGACAATTTTTCACACTTATGATGGTTGTAGCATCCCCAGGGTCACATGGTCAAAATTCTGATGTTTGGCAACTGACTCATATTATGATTGCAGTGCCCCAGGATCATATGATCCACTTTTGTGACCTATTGACAAGCAAAGTCAATGGGGAAGCCAGATTCACTTAACAACCATGTTACTAACTTAACAACTGCAGTGATTCACTTAACATCTGTGATAAGCAAAGTCATAAAATGGGACAAAATTCACTTAACAACTGTCTCAGCAACATAAATATTGGGATAAATTGTCACCATAAATCAAGGACTATCTGTATATGCCTTGTTTATAGTGAAAGAACAAATGAATTGTGTACAAACATATGGTGAGTTTGTATGTGTTGGGAAAACAACTAGCTTTTGTTTTCTTTATGTAGAGGGGAATTGGACATTTATCCTAGCATCTGCCCTATCCATTCTTTCTTCCCAAAATCTGTTGAAAGGATTATCTTTGCCAATGGCTATTAGTCCTGGCACCCACTTTTACCTTGGGTAAAGTATAGCGGTAGCAGGCGGAGACATTTGCAGAGTGAAAGCAGACAATTGGGTGTGCAATTGTGGACCAATCAAGACATAGCAAGATACCTTTAGGAATAATGAATGTATGAATAAATCTTTCCCAAGATGTTGATTTTATGGCAATACAATCAGAACTAAGTGGCAGTTTAATACGTTTGAATAGAAAGGGCCTCAGAGTTTGATTAGCAAAGAAAGAGGAACATTTCTGGATTTAGGAAACTTATTAGCCACTTGCTACTAAAGAGACGTGGTGGCTCAGTGGCTAAGATGCTGAGCTTGTCGATGGCACTTTGAATCCATAGCACCGCGTAATGTATGAACTCCCGCTACTTGTCCCAGCTTCTGCCAACTTAGCAATTCGAAAGCATGTAAAAATGCAAGTAGAAAAATAGGGACCACCTTTGGTGGGAAAGTAACAGCGTTCTATGCTCCTTCGGTGTTTAGTCATGCCGGCCACATGACCACGGAGACATCTTTGGTCAACGCTGGCTCTTCGACTTTGAAATGGAGATGAGCACCATCCCCTAGAGTCGGGAATGGCTACCACATATGTGTGAGGGGAACCTTTACCTTATTCTAGTAAAAGCAGCCATTGCCAATAAATATTTTAAAACTTTGTATTGTGAACCTCCTCATCAAGTTGTTTTTCCCCCTAAAGAAATCATGCTTATGATGAACATGACACTTGTGATTCATGCAGTTCTATGAAAAAAGGAAAATAATAGCTTTGTCTATATTTACTCAGTTTTCTGTGTTTCTTATTTGGTCAGCCTCCCTTAACAATTTTTTTGAATAATACAAAATATTGCTGTGTTTATACTGGGCATTTATCACTATTGGTTTCATCATTTTGCTCCTCCAGGGTAAAAAACCCATTAGTTTCAAATAATATTAATGCAGATGAGGGAAAATGTTTTGATAGACATGTTTTGATAAGCAACCTGCAGAGAAATTCATCTATAATCTTAACATCCTCATCACATAGATAATGTATTCTTTGCCATCACATCAGAACAAAAACTGCCTGCACCTTTTAGTGCAAAATGGAACTAACTTAATTTCATTCTCCTTCAACTGGTAGTTTCAAAGTTACATAAACGTAATCTCGCTTACTCTTGCAGTTTCAAAATGATATAAAACAACCAATCTGTCAGAAGCAACAAGATTGTCTTTGAATTTGGTGATATATCTATACCTGCACTGTTATCAGCAGTTTTCCAAACGGTTCAAATTGTATGCAATTTGGATGCAAACAATATTCAAAGTTCCTATCTTCCCATCCTTCGTGGACATGGGTAAAGGTAAAAAGAAGCTTATGTTAAGAAAGAAACACAGTTGCACATAACACTTCACACTTATGTCTAAAAGTGTTTTGCTTGAAGTGCCTGAAAAATAAATAAATTCCATTCACTCAAAGTTGAAAATAGCATCTCCCACAATGCATGACTCGCTAGAAAAACTGATGGAACTACTAGAGATGGTTACATTGACTGTCCAATCAAAGAAAAGAATACAGCCAACCCTGTTTCCATTTGGAAACCACTGCTGAACTTTGTGCTCAGGGTAGAAAAGAAAATGAGCAGTTGACTTTGGGTTCTGCTGATTATTTAGGCTTGTGGTTATAGAAATGGCTAGTATTGTATAAGTTATTATGTACAAGAAAAACATTGAGGCTGTTTGTTATCTTATTCTACTGTGCTAAAAAGAGTTGAAAGTCAATGTTTTTTTTTTTACTTTCCCCCTTACACTTTTTCCTCTTCCCTTTTTTCCTTCTCTACTTTCCAACTATTTTCATTTTTTTTCGTATTTTATATTTTGATAAACTAATAAAAATTTGGAACCAAAGCTGAAAATAGCATCAACTCTGCATTTTACATTGACCTTCTATGTATCTCAAGTGTACTTGGAAACTACATACTCCGTTTATCAAATACTCTGATAGTGAGAATCCCTGGTCCAGGGGTGGGTTTCTCGCCCCGTTCCAACCGGATCGGTTGGAACGAGGCTGGCGGCGTCCTCGCGCACGCACGCGGCATTCTTACGCACGCACGCGGTACGCACATGCGTACTAGCGTCTGCGCGATGCTCCAGCTGCTCCTGGAGGATCGCGCAGGCGCTGTATGCATTCTGCGCATGCGTGGAAAGCGCAGAATTCGGAAAAACCGGGTAAGGAGCGGGCACGGGGGGAGGGGCTTCGCTGTTCCCGGAAGTTACTTACTTCCGGGTTCGGCGACCAACCGGATCGCAGGGACCGGTGCGAACCGGTCGAAACCCACCCCTGCCCTGGTCCCTGTGCTAATACATTGGAATGTGTTAGAAATAACTATCTGGCTATATGTATCTGATCTACATAGACAGTATATAATGTCATGGTTTGCCATCATGTGGACCATGGTTGCAGAGCAAGCTTGGAGGGCATAAAGTGAATACTGTGGTTGGTAAGTGAATACCATGGTCATTAAACAAACCAATTGTTTGCTATGAGCTAATTTTGCCAAAACCTGGAAATAGATTCCAGGTTTTGGCAAAAAAGTAATAAAATACGGTCATGCGACTGTGGGATACTGCACACGGCCAGAAATGTGGCCTAGTTGCTGAGCATCTGACATGTGGTCATGTGACCACTGGGGGGGTGGCGGCTTTGAACCTGTTCATTAGTACCCAAAGGGAAGCCCATTGCAATTTCAAATAGTTGCTAAGCAACTGGTCATAGATCAAGAACTATCTGTAATACAGGGGTGAAATCCAGCAGGTTCTGACAGGTTCTGGAGAACCGGTAGCGGAAATTTTGAGTAGTTGAGAGAACCGGCAAATGCCACCTCTGGCTGGCTCCAGAGTGGGGAGGGAATGGAGATTTTGTAGTATCCTTCCCAGTGTTTCTCAACCTTGGCAACTTGAAGATGTCCGGACTTCAACTCCCAGAATTCCCCAGCCAGCATTCGCTGGCTGGGGAATTCTGGGAGTTGAAGTCCAGACATCTTCAAGTTGCCAAGGTTGAGAAACACTGATCCTTCCCCTGCCACGCCCACCAAGCCCAGCGCAGAGAACTGGTAGTAAAAAAATTTGAATTTCACCACTGCTGTAATACATTTTCTTATAAGGCTGAGGAATGCCTTTCAGGGTAAAGGGGTTTTGTGCAGTGCTAAAAACTCTCTTTTGAACATAGCATTTAGGGTCAATGTTAGAGCAATGTATACGATGCATTAAGGCTTAGATGAGGAAATATTGAACTAACCAGCTGTTGGTTTAAAAAGCTCCTGGAAGTTCATTTATTTCAGAAGAAGTAATCGTTTTGCTAAAAAGCATTTCTTTCCTTGGGAAACATGTAAGGTCAACATGTCCTCATGTGAAAGGAAGCAATTATACATCTGACACTGGAACACTCAGTCCTGAAGAATTGTTAAGAGCTCACGAATGAACTTGCACTCTGCTCTGCTCGATCATCTTGGATGTGGTAATTTAGTTTTACTTAACAAGTAATGTGGTGAGTCTCTCTTATACCTGAGGTTAAAATTCAATGCCTTCCAATTTTGTCCAGAGCAACTTTATTGAAAACTTTTATCCCCTGCCTTCTTGGAGTAGTTTCTTACAGTTTCTGCTCAATACTTAACGTATTAAACCTCTCTGTTAGTTATACTGAAGGGCACAAAATGAGATTTTAAAAAACCAAATAACTGTACTGTCTTGTTGGTCACTTGTTCAACTTCCCGCTACACTCTATAATTTGTGATAATCCCACAGCACAGGGATGCCAAAGAATGGGAATGCTGATATTGATATTATACATGAATGCTGGGGAGCAATCTGCCTGGGAAGGATTAGGATTTGGGATTGCCATACTCAGATCAAGATGGCCTTTGAAGCTGAGCTTCTGCTGTCCATTTCAAGTATCAGAGCTGAACTGAACTAGCCAAATCAAGCAAATTCACATACTGTGAATAGATAGAGAAAGATCAATTCAAACCATTGGCTATCTCTATTAGCATACTTTGCACTGAAGATATCCAGGAATTGGGACAGAGTTTACTCCAGATGTACCTGGAAGTGCCAAGGTAGTGAAATATCCTTCCCCTTATTAGCCATGCAACAGTGGTGGGTTGCTTCCAGTTTGGCCCAATTTGGCCAAACTGGTAGTGTTGACGGTAGGAGGCTCTGCCCACCTGCCCGGGCGCTTCTGCCCAGGGAGCCTGCATAGGAGCGTGCACAGGAGCACGCAAGGAGTGCGCACAGGAGTGTGCCCAAACCAGTAGTGAAAACCCACCACTGCCATACCAGGGTAGATTTCTGAGACGCTTCATGTCTGTGCTACCTTTTTATGTTTCTGAGCCTCTTCTTGTGCCAAAAGAAATATTGTTGGAGAAGGCTTGCAAACTGTTATCTATTCCAATTCCAGAATGATGGTGTAGGTAGATTTCTCATGCCTTTATGTAGCTATTGTTGCTGTTGATAAAATGTTAAGACCTGTATTTTAATGTATTTTATTGTTTCATTTTTGCTCTTACTATGCCTTGCAGAATATCTGTAAAAGTAGCATTTTTCTTTATTTCCTGGGTGGGTGCTCATATACCTGAATAGTATTGTTTATATATAGCAGAGGTGGTATTCAGCAGGTTCTGACCAGATCTGGAGAACCAGTAGTAGAAATTTTGAGTAGTTGGAGAACCTGTAAATACCACCTCTGACTGGCTCCACCCCCATCTATTCTCTGCCTCCCAAGTCCCAGCTGATCAGGAGGGAATGGGGATTTCACAGTATCCTTCTGTTGAAGTGGGGTTGGGTGTGAATGGAGATTTTAGAGTATCTTTTCCCCTGCCACGCCCACCAAGCCATGCCCACAAGCCATGCCATGCCGACCAAGCCACGCCCACAGAACTGATAGTAAACGTTTTTGAATCCCACCACTGATACATAGGTCTTTTAATTTTGAGGTCTGATAATTCTCCATCCACGGAAGCAGAATTTATTATTCTGCATAAAAAATGGCATTCCTTGGGCTCTTGGGACCAGCCTCAGAAAGATGATTCCAACATGGATTCTCCTGCTTTTCTTCTTAGTGATCTCCATGGCTGGTTGCTGGCAGATCTGAAACTCAGAGAGCACTAAGGACTCCTCGCTCAGAAAATATCAAAAGGGGGCTCAGTTAACTTGAATTATGTGGGACAAGCTTGGTATCTGAGCTTTCTGAAGGCCTCACAGTTTTACAGTTCTACAGTTGATCTTTATTCCCCATCTTCCATTGCTGACAATATCTTTTCCTGCTTCCTTTCCTCACAGAATATATTATAGAAAACATGCCACAATATGGTATAGAAATCCTTTGTTAACTTTGTTTAGAAATTGTAATGGAATTTACATGAGGGAGTGATGACTGCTAAATTTGTCCATTCTTATAACAAAGTTTATTTATTTATTAAATTTACATTGCTGCTCAACTCCCAGTGACTCTGGGCAGTTAAATTTCCGGACATTAAACAAATACAAGATGAATATGCATAATGTGGTTTCATTCCTACTATGAGCCATTCTGTTTCTCCATGTTTAGTTTTACAATTGTTTCTCATTTACAGGAAAGGGTGTTTTTTTAAAAAAGAATAATAAGCTGTTCTGGCACATCCAGTTGCCTTAATATATTCCATCTATTGCTATAGGCAGTAAAGCAAATGTAAACCTCCTGCTCATGCTTCTTATAGTAGCTATCTGATTTCACATTCTACCTCCCTTTTCTGAAACACGTCTGTTCGTTTGGCGTTCCTCTTTCCATGTAGGTCTCTGTTCTTATGTGGAAGAACTTAAAAGATTCTGTGTTGAATTAGTATTGTTCAGTATATTTACATGGTTCGGTATGGTTTGGTAATTTGCACATTCCCTTGGATCTTTTGTCTTCATAGGCGTAACTATAAACATTGATCTTTATATCCTCTAGGCCACATATTTGTTGACATTAGCATTTTAGCTGTCTCTTCTCCTATATCTGTAAATAGTTTAGATATTTCACCTGCACCTGATTTTTTTCTCATTTCCTAACTGCTTTTCATCTTTTCATATATTATTGTACTTTCTAGTAGACTTGTTTCCTTTGTATATGTTTTGCATAGATCTTTATTAAGAATATTGGTTATAATAATAAAATCTAATACCAACTAAAGTTAAAGAAAAAAAATAGAGAAGAGTAAAAAAAGTGCAGGAAAAAAGAAAGAAAGAAGAAAAAGAGAAGAAAGAAAAAAGCAAGAATATTATAAAGAGAAAAGAACTAAGTGACTTTTAACCTTCATCACAAATAGAAACACATTTAGTAACTTTAAAATTACAAACATTTATCTGTTTTTTCCATATTCCATCTCTCATCACTAAATAAAGTGATATGAAACATAATCATCTTTTCAATTTTTCTTACTTTAGTTGTACATTTTAATTTTAAATTTTGTGTGTGATTTTTTGAAAAATACTTTCTTGTTGCTTCCCTCTATTTGTTGACATTTTCAGTCAAGATATCTTTCATCTTTCTTTCTGACTTGTAATTAGTTGGCTGACTTCAGCTGCCATGCATCTATCCTAATGCCCAAGGAATTAATCCACCATTTATCCTTGAATATTATTAAATTGTCTGAGTAAGTTTATTGGTAATTTACACATCCCTTAGCATATGAATAAAAGCCATTTTCAAGCTGAAATACATAGTGTTTTCAATTTATCAAGTGACTAGCAGAGGTGGGTTGCCACGGAAGTGTCCAGACGGGTGGGCAGAGCCTCCTGCCGCCACTACTACCAGTTCGGACGGTCTGGGCTGAACCGGCTGCAACGCATCTTTGGTGACTAGATACAGTCAAATACTTCTGACAAGACTGTCACTCATTCTGTTACACTTGGTAATGACACCCCATCCTCCAAATCTCAGATAAATGTGTAGTTTTCAGGAGATTTACTGCCTCCCCCTTCTCCCTCCTTTGGAGGCATAATACTTTCAGATTTTATTTTCTCAGTAATAAGCACATCTGCAACTATCTCTGTAGAACTATTGGAGAATTTTGAATATTCCTCTTCTGATTCACCATCTAACTCCTCCTCAGCAAAATTGTTTTCTTCATCTGCAATTTCCTCTCCAGCTCTAATTTTTTCAAAAGGCTTTCTGGTCCTCATCCAGTTATTTGCTCTATCATATTTGCTGTATAATGTGCCTGGCCAGCTAGCTCTGCCAGTTCTTCAGTTCCTTCTTTTATATGAGCAATTTCACTATCTTTTAATTTGATTTCTTGATGCGACTTTTCATTTCCTTGCCACATGCCAACAGGAATTTCTTCCTCTCTTCTGCCACTTCCTGGATTGAAGGATTGCTTTAAGATCGGAAAGCTGGATTGCTCTTCTTATGTTTGTGCTCTACTTTATCAACAGCCTCAAGTTGGGATACTTTTGAGGTAAGGTGATCACTTATCCTGCTCCTGTGTCCCGCCCACAAGACAACCTTTAATAGATCAAGGTATTATCTTAAGGGTCTGTCTCTGTGATGTTATCTTTATATTACTTGCAGAAACCCACTTCACTATAGGATGTTTTTCGGTGTTTCATTGAAATTTTAGAATTTTAGAATTCGTGTTTCTGTTTTTAAAGCCAAATCACTGGATTAAAGGTATCCCGCTCACATACTAACCCCCCACCACCCATTTTTGCTTGAACATCATGATAGTTATTTCTGAAAAATCATTTTGATCTTGTCATCTTTTCTTCCCTCTTACGTCTAGATTTCTACTAGTATTCTGCTGAGGGAATGGTTCCCGAAGACTGGTGGGGAATTAGAACCAGGCAAAAAGCTTGGTGGCTTCATCAGACTCATCTGGAAGAGTAGAATAGCAACAACACTTAGACTTATATACCACTTTACAGTGCTTTACAGCCCTCTCTAAGCAGTTTACAGGGTCATCATATTGCCCCCAACAATTTGGGTCCTCATTTTACCGACCTCGGAAGGATGGAAGGCTGAGTCAACCTTGAATCTAGAGTCTTCTTGCCTTGCTGCTCTCTGCCAGCCCACAGAGCCTCTACTCCTATTCTCAGGCCTCATTTCTGCTAGTGTCATTGAAGCTGCAGTATGATTCCTTGCCTCTTCTTTCCTGGCCCTGGTACCTGTGAGGCCTTCTGCTTTTCTCACCTTCTATCTCCAGTGGTTTCCTACTTAGCCAAACGTTTTCCTGCTCACGGGTCTACTGCATCAATCCCAGTTCTGTTGTTACTGCTGATTTAGCCCTCGCTCTGCACTGCAATTACTTGTCTGCTTCTCCTGGATAGAGGAGATGACCAGGTTGAGCTCAAGCGTGGGGTCAAATGTATCATCAGTCTCAAGTCCCCTTGCACCCACAAGAGATCTAAGTCCAGCACATTCTGAATTCCATTGACTTTTTATCCACCGCCAATTTGCTCCCCTTCCAATTTGATCAGGTTTAACCATGTCTTAAGGAAAGTCAGATTCTGACTGACAACTCATAACAATTGGTCTCTGGCAATCGAGTGTAGATTTTTCTTTCCAGTGTTATATGTTAGTTCACTTAGCTAACTTCCATGCTCAATTTCTTGATAATTTTCAAATATTGGCAATATATATATCCAAGTAGAACATATATTGTACATCTTTAACATGCAGTAACTGGGTTTCTCAATAGATCATTGTAATATGAGCAATGATGTTCTCACAGAATGTGTTCAGTTTATTCATATTATTTGTTTAAATAATACGATAGAACGCTTCCCAAAATGTAAATCAACCTTAGAATTGAATTCAGTGGTGGGTTCCTACCAGTTCGGACTGGTTTGGCTGAATCGGTAGTGGTTTGGTAGCCTGGGATGCTGGAACCGGCAGTGACCCAGGCCTGCCACACTCCTGAACTGGTTATCTGAGCGGCGTCATAGGTGCCACCATCTTGTTTTTTGGTTCTGTGCATGCACAGGACAATTTTAATTGTACTGCGCATGCACGTGGGCACATGAGCAAACCGGTAGTAATACCTGCTGGAACCCACCCCTGGTTGAATTCCTCTTAATTATATCCCAAATATTCAAAGGAATTCTAGAGTGTCTGTCTAGATCTTATTTTATTTGCAACAAAAGCAATTTTTTTCTTCAGCTTTATTGCTATCCCATACTTTATTTTTATCCCAAATAGTATGTCATGTAATGAACAACTTAGAATGACTATTCCAGTCCATTTAAAGTCACTTCCTCCCAAAACATTCAATTGTGTGTGCTTTATTTATTCTTTGACAATTTCTAGTTTTTCTTTCCATTTGCTTTTTTTCATTTGAACCATGTTTCAATTGTTTATATTCCCCAAAACCAAGGAACCCGTCTTTCAATAAATCACCATGAGTAATCAGAATTGTTTTTTATGACTTTGGTTTAGCCACATCATCACCAGAATTACTTGTGAAAGTTTGACGTTCTTTTCCAATTACTAGAATAAGGGTGTCTGCGAGGAGGTGAACAAATGTCATCTTTTATGTGAGGTTGTAGTCACACACATCCTCTAGTTACTGTATTTGTGTCAGACATCCTAACACAAGGATGTAATTGCAGCATTTGTGTGATTATGTTATATATATATTGTGCTTGAGTTGCCATGTTTTGAAGATGTTGTTGAATTGGAAATCATCATACACCAAAGTTTGTCCGAACATTTTAGCTATGTCCACATACTTATCTTGGCAACAATATGTTTGCTTTTGCCTTCTGGGTTGGATTTTGAATAATGCTTTGTTGAATAAGGAACTCAAAGTTAGCACTGGTATACAGATTCAACTGGTATGACTCAACCTTGATTGGATTTGACTTGGAGATATGAGCCTTGAAGAGCACATGATGTAATTTCATTTATTCAAGAATCTCAGGCAAGCCACTTCATGATTTGAGATTCAATTGCAAAAAAAGTTGGTTAACATCAAAACGCCTGCAGCCATTTGGGGTTTTACTTGACAGAATGAGATAGAAGTACTGTAGATAGTAGATGCTGTAAAAGATATTAATCTTACCATGTCTTAATTGGATCTCTTGAAGGGTTTCATTGCAATGCATTGTTAACTATTTTCCATGTGTTACTCTGCTGCTTAGCTTTCAAAGGTGCCAACTCTCATAATCAGCTTCACTGGGATAACTGATGAGGTAGGCCACAATGGCAAATCTGTTATTTTGTGCATAAGGCTTGGTTGTATGAGGTATGTGTCTTGCTGGCATTGTTAAGATGGCAGAAGTGGATTGGTGAAGTGAAGCATAATGTCACGAAGATGGGAAGGCCACCAAAAAGCTAATAGTGCAGAAAAAGCAATATTTGTAGTCTTGCATGCATGTAATTCTTAAAAACAGTAACACTTGTAAATGTCCAATCTTGCAATCTTTACAGATTGACCCCAAAGGGCACACTGCATTGATCAGCCTTGATTCTAGATTCAAAGTGCTAAAAGTTGCATTAGCCGAAACACGGCAGATATCTAACACTGCATTAGTTCTAGAGAGAGAGCTAAGTTTAAGATGTGTGGCTGGATGCATTAAAGATGTTGAGAGCCAAGAACATAAGTGAAACTTGTTACCCCATGACCCTTGCACCCTAAAATTGCTTTGATAGGCACAGAGTACATTGACATGATGAGCTCATTGGTTAACTAGTTGTTTCAATGTCAGAGAAATCATCCCAAGACTCAATTCCCCACTCCCCTTCAACTCATCCATGTATAGAAGTGGTGACAACTTTCTATGTTCTTTGTGAAAACCCCAAAGCAGTAGAAAATCTGTCAACAACCTAATTGTATTTGCTGTATTAAAATGTGTCTTTCCTTTGATTCATACACCTCGTTAAGTGGGTCAATGCGCTTACAACTGTCAAACAGCTTTAAAAACTTTGCAAGTCCCTAGTGCCTATTGTAATGAATATGTTGCATATATGTTCACAAAGGAGAAGGAGATCCATATAGTTTTTCACTAGGTAAATGCATTTTTAAATTTTCTTCAGTTTATGTTTTCTTCCTGCTATGGATTTCAAGGTGGCATATACAGTAGATTGGATTTTACGTTCTCATCCAACTAATGAATGAATCCAGAGGAATACTTTCAGTAAGTTTGCTATGCCATGATGTCTTTGTTCTTTACTTTGGATCACCTGATGCAACTTCTCTGAAATTTATTAATTATTCCAACACAATCTAAACATATTCATGGTAGCTTATAGCAAGGAATGAAATGCAAAAATAAAACAATGCACCCCCCCTTCTAAAAATCCATTAACAAGGGTGTATGTGATGAGCCATATTCTACCCAGAAGGCAGATAATGTTGCTGTTGTTGTTGTGTGTGTAGATAGATCTATAGATATATAGAAAAAGAAAAAAAGGAGAGTATGTGTCTTATTTTCATATGAATCATTCACGATGTCTATGGAATTCAGGTAACAATACACACACACTATGTCACAACATTACCTTTATCAGGTTGCCATCTTATGGAGTGGCTTGCTCAAGACCTCAGAATTTTTACCCTTTTAATAAGAGCTAAATTTCAGGAATGTCAAAGATACCTAGATATCCATCTCCAAAATGAATCAAAGACAGTAATTAAAATGTCAAAGATGGATAAAAATTTCAGATTTAAAATAATTACCTGAGATCAACAAAAAAGATTAAAGATTAAAGATTCACAACAATGAATCATTGATATTATCTCCTCTTATGGATTGGTTCCATTAATTATAATAGCAATACAAATATAAAATAAACCTATAATCTTAGGCCAGTATATTTCTTCCCTCTAAAGTGCTCTGATCTAATGTGCAGAGTAACAGATTATTTACTTAGTTATTTATTAATTAATCAATCACATTTATATAGCCGCCCATCTTATAAAAAAATGACTCCGGGAGGTGGGGTACACCAATCAATACAATAGCAAGCATATTAAACAGTCATTTTAAAGCTGATGTCAATTGATTTTTCTTTTTAAAAAGTGTTTCTTTCAAAATGGGCGATGGCCATTCTGGCTTTGAAATTATTTCAGTGGGGAATATGGTTTATGGCTGAACTCCCATGTTTCCCCATTTGGCATCCATCTTCTGGTCATAACATGAAGAGGATGTATATATTTTCTTTTTGCACGGTAATAAATGCTTTATGTGAGAGTGGCAGTTTTAAGCCAAATTTAATAAGGGTGAAGGTTTGCCCTCTGAGTTTGTCAGTTGGTTTCAGAATATTTCATTACCAGGCTAGGTAACATCTTCAGTGGAATTTAGGGGATGCAAGTTCTTAATACTATAATTTGAGCTAACCTACAAAGCAAATTCCCAGAATAATTTGTCTCTTCCCCCACTTTTTTTGTAAACTCCACAAAGTCCTCTGCTAGCCATGCTATCTCTCTCTCTCTCTCTCTCTCTCTCTCTCTCTCTCTCTCTCTCTCTCTCTCTCTCTCTCTCTCTCTCTCTCTCTCTCTCTCTGTGCATGTTTCCCTGAAACTAAGCCCTTCCTGAAATTATTGCGACGCAGCAGCAGCCATGAGGTGATCACACTTGCTGCCCCCTGCACCACGAAAATAATAAGACCTCCCCCAAAATAAGGCCAAGTGCTTATTTTGGGGGGCAAAAGAAAATAAGACTCTATAAGAATGTATATATTCTGGCAAGTAGAGCTTTGCTCAAGATCTCAAAACAGAACTTTTATTTATTTTTGATAGGTGTTGAATTGCAGGAATACTGAAGGTACTTGGAGTATCCACCAATAGGCTCTCATTAAATTTAAGGGTCCTTTTTGAGGCACAGATAATTCTGGACCCTTGGTCTTTGCTTTCAGCATGTCCTCCTCCTTCCCCTCCCCCTCTCCCTCCTTTTCCTCCTTCTCCCTTCCTCCTCCTCCTTTCTTTTCCCCTATTTCTACTATGTTTTTGGTTAAATGCAAACATCATTTGGGAGAGGAAGCTGGAGCATGCCAAGGGCGAGTTCCATGAACATATTGAGCATATTGACAATCCCTGAGAATAATGTTGAGATCATATCATAAACATAATTTAATAACATAATGAAAGCATAATGTCATGTTTATGCTAGCCTTTGGGGTGGGGGGGGAGAAGGGTTCTTGGAAGGCTGCCCACAAATATCCATTTTAGCATGTTGCTAAACTGTTGCTGCCTACCCCAAAGTGGATTTTATATCCCTTGCGTCTTAGGGAGGCCCTCCTGCCTTGTAGCAGAACCAGCTCGACCAGTAGGCAGAAGAAATCAATCTTCTTTGGCAACAGATCTGGGAATGTCAAGCAAGGGCAATAAATGGTTGGTTATGTAATTTGTTGTTCTTGCACTTTTGCTGTCAGGAATGAAGAGAAGCTTTGTGAGATGGATTGGGATATTACTTGTTGCTTCATCCCAGGGATCAAAATTTCAGAGACTGGCTTAGCCCCCATGCAGGTACTCACAAGGGGTAGGATCAGCGCATGGGAGTGTGTATCTGGAGAGGTTTCCAGGGAAGGATTTCATGTTCCTGGTGTATGTGTGAAAAAGACCTTTTGTATAATCAATAGAGACAATGGCTTGTTCTGGGAAAAAGGCTTCACTGAAATACAAATGCATATGTCAGCCAATATCATTCACTTTAATAACAAAAGAAAGATTTTGGCCCTGTCTGCTAAAACAATATCAAATGAAAGGATTATATTAGTACAACACCAGCTTGTATTACACACAGTTTTCTAAAACTGTAAACCATTGCAGCACATAATTGTACCATACATCAGAAGGAATATTCACATACCAAAATAATTCTGTTGCGCCTTTCTCATGTACCTCTTTCAAAAGGAATGTAAACCAATAGATGTGGGCATAAAATCAAGCCGGTAAACATCTTATCCATAGTAAATGAGTTCAAATAGAATAGAAGACCAAAACGATACTAAAAATCAGCAAAAAACAAAACAAAACAAAAACTAACAACCTCCAACCAAGGCAAAACTCAAGTACCAACGAGACAAGTATGGTTCTTAGAGTTGCATACTTGCTCCACATTATACGCTTCCTACATATACGTGCAGTACAGGGGTGGGTTCCTGCCAGTTCCAACCTCTTCTATAGAAGAGGTTCCACAAATCTACTGTGCCATTTAGAACTAGTTCCAGCTCCCTCCCCCCACTCGTCCGCACCACACTTGCCCCGCCCGCTGTTCACTGATTGGCTGGCTCACCAATCGTCCCACCCACCTCTAAGAGTCCTATCTAAACCTTAAAGTCTTAAAGCTGTCAAGTTTGAACACTCCTGGTTTTTTTTTCTAAAGGGTTATGGGTGCAAGTGTCTTGTAACTTGACAGCTTTAAGACTTGCGTGCTTCAAATGCCAGAGTTTCTGAGCCAACATTTTGGTTACTAAGCAAGAGCATTGTTAAGTGAGTCTCACCATATTTTACAAGTTGGCCATGCCCACGCTGTCACATGACTGCCAAGCAACTCCCACTTGGTCACATGGCTGGCAAGCTACTCCTGCCCTGTCACATGGCTGGCAAGCCACTCCCACAAAGCAGGCCACACCCACAGAAGAGGTTCTAAAAAAATTTGAAACCCACCACTTGTGCAGTACCTATATTAAAGGTGATGATGCTAGGATTGTGCAAACTGCTCTTCAAAGTGTTGTTCAGGCAGCCATGTCCTCTTAAAGTCTTGCTAGAGGGCCTTATATGTGCAAAGATACTTATCAGTACTGTAATCTCCAATGGGCCAACCAGCCGAGAAGCAATTTTGCAATTTCAATCAGAAAGAAATCATTAAGACTCTGCAAATTACTTCATGGACACTTCAACTGCATCATTGCTGTGCCTTTCCCTCAAAGGCCAGAGGTGGTATTCTACTGGTTCAGACCAATTCGCCCAAACCGGTAGCGGAAATCACAGGTGGCCCTGCCCACCCGCCTTGACTCTATGGCATCCCATTTAGGCCCATTTTTCACCAAAAGCGCATGCATGGAAGACTGTGCAAATGCGCACACTCACATTTGCGAACAGGTAGGGAAGGTAAGTGTATACCACCCCTGCTCAAGGCTTGGTATGAACAGTTAAGTGCTTATCACGATAATTTATGCATACTGTCAATGGATGGTGGCGATTATGACAGAAGTATTTTTAGTGTGTGCAGATGACTTTGGAAGGCCACCTTCAGAAGATCATATCCTTGGATCATATCCAAACTTTTCAATGTTCAATTTCCAAATATAAGGAATGCTCAAAAGTTGTGACAAGTCTTAGGGATTGTAAAGATAGTTTGGTTACTTTAGTATAATTTAGATGTGCTTGGTCAGTAACTACATAAATATAACTTTTTAACATTTCATTTCATATCCACCTTAATGCTTTTAGGTAAGTTTTTCCAATTGCTTTCCGCATCCCAATGATTCTCTATAATTATGCAGTAGCATGTACAGCACATATGTAATATAATATATGCATTGGGTGTAATAAAAAAGTGAGCTGGAGAAGTGATGATAGTTTCAGAAATCTATTTGCTGTCATGAAATCAGACACAGAGAGTATTGCTTGACAGCAAAATCATATACGACTGTCTCACTTTGGCTCAGTTGTTGTTACCAGAACTGGGCTGGCAAAATGCAAATGGCCACTACTAGATGGGAGGAGAGAAAACCCTTCATGTTCATCGAGTGATTGTCTGGATCATTACAGCCTAGTTCCACATTCAAGCCACCTTCTTTATGTGTTCTCTGAAACCCATGGTTGGGTTGAAGGGAAACTATTGAAGTCACATTATTGGAACTATTCTGAATCCAGTTCAGAAGCAAGAACACATGTGTGGAGGAGTTCTGTTGCAATCCTGTTGTATGTGTCTACTTATGTGTCAGTTCATTCCAGTGGTGGATTTCTATTATTTTTATTACTGGTTCACTTATGGACGTGCGCACGAAACTTCTGCGCATGCACAGAAGCATCCAGGCAGGTGGGCAGAGCCTTCCACCACCGCTACTATAGGTTGTCCCGATCCAGGCCAAACTGTCAGCAACCCACCTCTGGTTCATTCCTATATGTAGCATGGGACTGCAGCTAAACAACCATTAAAGCATCTCAACTTCACTCAAAATAATGCATTTCATAATTAATGTCAGCTATATAGGAAGTATCAATGTTTGTCCAAATTTTGATCAATTAAGAGGTCTGTAAAGAGACAATTTCTTTCTGAAGAGGTCAACATGCCCTCCAATACTTTGCTAAACAGTTATGATTTACACCTGTTATTCTAAAGGCTAGAATTATGAAATTCCTTATATTGAATGATACGAAGATTCGGTGAGCAGTTGTGCCTCCAAAATTTCACTTTTTAATTTTTGTATTATATATTGATACAACAAGCAACATTCTTAAAGCATTTGTGTACTTTTGGGGTCTAGAAAAGAGCTTAAACAAATTGGATAATATGTAGACACACTTTACAGATTTAAGTTTTTGTTTGGGGAAAAATGCACAATATTTTCTGTCACGTGTCTCATTGCATCTTGCATAGATCCACACGTGACCTTGCCAGGGGTGGGCTTCAAAAATTTTAGCAAGGGGTTTTCTTGCTGGTTGGTGGGTGGGTGTGGCCTAGTCAGCCTTCTGCTCCATGGTGGTGGGGTGTTTTTGCCCTCCCCGGGCTCAGGAGGCTTTCCTTGAGCCTCCAGGAGGGTGAAAAATACCTCCTCAGGCTCTGGAGGCCCTCTGGAGGCCAGAAAAGGGCCCATATCTGGCATTCCTGAATTTCCGATAGGCCCTTTTTTGCCCTCTCTGGGCCTCTGCACATGCCCTGTACTTACCTGCATCCAAAACGGGCCGCATGAGGACTCCTGGGAGAGGAGGGGCAGAGTGGGTGGGGCCGGCCAGGAGTGGGATTTGGGGGTTCTCTGAATTGCACAGAATCTTAGCTAGAGGTTCTCCTGAACCTTGCGAACTCCCAGCAGCCCACCCCTGGACCTTGCCTATCTATTTTTATTTTCATTATTTATTTATTAGACCTGCAAGGTAGCTTACATGGAGATTTCCCTTCATTTTAATTCATGGGATGCCAACCCTGTGATGTAGATTGGGCAGATCAGGAATGAAAAACCCAGAGTTAAATAGTGAGTTTTTGTAGCTAAGTGTTGACTTGAATTTGAGCCAGTTGAGGTGCTTCCATAGAACCAGATTTCTGTTTCAGTTCATCATAAAACAATTTGAATCGACTGTTTATCATAGGTACCTTCTTAATTCCAGAGAAAAGATGGATGGAACTGGAAGGAGGGAGGATTTCTATTGCTTCTGTATTTCTTTAATTTCAGTCTGCTGTGTTTTAGGAAAATATTCCTTTGGCAAGGGGTAGCTGAAAACAAAAGAAAGCAGGAAATTCTACCAGTAAATATAAGTAGTCCCCAACTTACATCCATTCATTTAGTGACCATTTGAAGTTACAACAGCACTGAAAAAAGTGACCTATGACCATTCTCTCCACAGACAGTTGCAGCATTCCCATGGTTACGTGATCAAAAATCGGATGACTGGCAACTGGCACGTATTTATGATTTATTGCAGTGTCCCAGGGTCATGTGAACACCTTTTGCAACTTTCTGACAAGCAACATCAATGGGGAAGACAGATTCATTGTACAGTTGGGTTACTGACTTAACAGCTGCAGTGATTCATTTAATAACGGTGGCAAAAGGCCATATAATGGGGCACAATTCACTTAACAGCTGTTTTTGCTTCGCCACAGAAATTTTGGGCTCAATTGTGTCAAGCCAAGAACTACCTTTATATAGCAAACTGCTTCAATATTACTCTTAAAATCAGCAAAGGAAAAAATAAGGATTGAAATATTGTATGACATGGGAATATAGCTTATTGAAAATGAGGGGTGGGCAGGGGTAAGAGATGTAGCATTCACATTGATCAATTGACTTTAAAAAGGGTATTTATACTACCGCGGGCGTGGTCACCTCATGGCTGCTCCTCTGTTGCAATATTTTCAGGGAAGGTTTATTTTTGCACATGCACTCAAAAGCCTGATTGGGCTTATTATCCGGGGAGGTCTTATTTCAGGGAAAACAGGGTATAATAAATGGTTTTGTAGATATTTTCAGGCACAGATATTTTCTTAATTCATCCACATAGTCTTTAAACTTAGATAACATCAGCTTGTTAGATTTGATAAATATACAATAAATATACTATATTTATACCACAACTCTCTGATCTCTGTTTGGTTGGCTAAATATCACAAACAAACTCATTATGAAAAGAGGCAGCTGTTGTGAATCAAAAGACTGGAACACACTTCATTATTTACAAATTGGTTCTCTTATTCATTATCTATAAATAAATAAAGCTTTACTAGCCAGGGATTTCTGGGAGTTGAAGTCCACCCAGTTTGAAGTTGCTAAGGTTGAGAAATACTGCTATAGATCATTGTGTGTTCTAACCTATGTTATGATAAAGACACCCACAAAAGATGAATGAATTTCTAAGTAGATACATATTTTTAAAATCCACAATACTCTACAACCGTTGATAACATTCACTTGTATGCAGGGTCTAAAATATATTGTTTTTAGGGAATCCATGTAAAAGGAAGAATTTTCCAAAATGTTCTTGGCTCAGATAAAATTATTTTTACTGGAATCTCTCTTTCCTTTTTATTTTCAACACCTAACATTCCTTTTTTTTTCTATTTTCCAGAGGGGAAAACCAAATGGTTACAATTGGATAATAACAGTATATTTTATTTCTTTGTTGATTAGGAAAAGTGAAAGTAATTTCCCATTACATTTTTTTATTTCCTTGGTATAGATTCCCTGAAGTTCTATGTGAAGAGCAGCAAAGATGATTATGGGACTGGAGGCTAAAATATATAAAGAACAGTTGCTGGAATTGGGTATGTCTAGTTTAATGAAAAGAAGGACCAGGGGTGACACAGTGTTCCAAAATCTGAGGGGCTGCCACAAAAAAAGAAGGAGTCAAGGTATTCTCCAAAGCACCTGAAGGCAGAGCAAGAATAATGGCTGCAATCTAATCAAGGAGAGAACCAACCTACGGTAGAACTAAGGAGAAATTTCCTGACAGTTAGAACAATTAATTTGCAGAATGGCTTTCCTTTAGAAATTGTGGGTGCTTTAGCACTGGAGGTTTTAAAGAAGTGATTAGACAACCATTTATTTGAAATGGTATGCTTGAGAAGGGACATCAGGCTAGAAAATATAAGACTGCGAATCCCACCTTAGACAGGAAACCAGATGGACGACTTTGGGCCAATCACTCTCTCTTAGTCAAGCTCACCTCACAACATCATTGTTGTTGTGGGGAAAATAATAAGGAGAAGGAGTTTTAGGTATGTTCTCTGTTCTGACCCCCCTCCGTACGGTGAGTCACGCCGACACAAGGTTACTGTTAGCCACACTTTATTCACAGTAATTACTCACAGACAAGACTTTGGCAGCAACCCAGACTCCCACAGATAAGAGATACAGATAAGAGCTTCTCCATCTTAGTAAAATGGTTGTGTCCTGCAAAAGGTCTCCTCCCAAAGTCTCTTCTTATATACTCTCTTGGGAGGAGCCAAATCACAACCACCTGGGCCTGATTATCTCCTGTCTCTGTAATTGCTGCCTGTGCTTCTCCGCCCTTCTCTGCCTGACATCAGGGACAAACTCCCTTTGGCTTTCATCGCTGCTCCATGCCTCAGGTGCCTCCTGATGGCCAACCAGCCTCTCTGGTCCCTGCTCAGAGTCTGAACCCTGCCCAAAGTACTCCACATCTTCCAGAGCTGACTCATAGGGTCCCTCGCTATCGGAGTCTGTTGGCAGCTCCAACGGCTCCTGCTGGGCCACAACAGTTCTCCATCTTGAGTTATTTATAAAAATAATAAAGATGGGATACACAATACATAAATGCAATAAAAAATAATGATATCTTTCTAGCTATACTGTCTAGATCTCTCCCTGATATCTTTCTTCTCCAATTACCATATCTAGCACTTCTACCCTATCAGGGTTTCCAGCCCAGTCCATTATTAAATATTCTGAAACCAATCATCTTCCAATCTCTAAATGCTGGTAATACCACAAGCCAATCTGTATTGATCTTCTCTCAATTTAGTTTACCAAAAGGATAATGCATATATATATATATATATATATATATATATATATATGTATGTATGTATGTATGTATGTATGTATGTATGTATGTATGTATGTATGTTGTATTTGTGCTGATAAATAAATAAAGAGAGACTAGTATAGATCTATTTCAAGCTATTTAGCTCTCATCAGCTAGCCATACCCTTACTGGGTATGTATATATATATATATATTCCCAGTCCATACTGAACTGGGAATATATATATATATATTCGATTCCCAGAATTGAACCCAAAACATTTCCCAACCCAAATATACAGAAAAGCAAGTCTCACATCTTTAAAACACTTTGCTTATTTTCAGTTAGATAGCAAAATAAAATAATAACATAAAATTGCAGTTCAGCCTTTGTAAGGCAGGGGTGTCAAACTCATGTTGTCATGGTGGCGTCACATGACCTATCAGGACTTTTTCCCCTTTCGCTAAACCAGGCATGGGCGTGGCCAGTGCCTGATGCATCCGGCCTGGGAGATGGAAGTTTGACAGCCGTGTTGCAAGGGAAGAGCTGCTACTGATATTAGCAGCAGCAGAGACAAAGCTTAAAAGCTTCTGTGTTTTTAAAATGGACAAAATTTATTTAGCAGATGTCTCTTAATCAGAATTTGCTTGACACTATTCACAGGTGCTATGTTCAGCCATTTCTGCACTGAGTAAATCAAGGATCAGATTGTGGATTGACAAAAAAGATGCCATTTAGTTTTAGTAGTAGCAGCCAAGTCCTCAGTCTTTTCCAGACAGCATTATTGCAGGAGATATTTCAGCAACACACAAAATGAAGTATGCAAAATGCTATCACTGGTCCATACTGATCTGTTCTAATTATGGGGTAAAGTCTATGAGTCCCAGCTGATCGGGAGGAAATGGGGATTTTACAATATCCTTCCCCTGCCACATCCACCAAGCCACGTCCACCAAACCATGCCACGTCCATCAAGTCACACCCACAGAACTGGCAGTAAAAAAAATTGAAACTCCCCACTGCCCCAGACATTTCATAACTCAGACTAAGTAACATCAGTTACTTAGATATTATCTAGTTTGGGTAATGAAATATTTGCAACAAAACAACCAAGCCAGGGAGCACCAAGGATTACACATTGTAGTTCTTATGAGATCTATTGTGATTAAGTGGATGGGCTTCCCAGGGTTGAGTAGTTTATCCAGTTTGTTCAGTTAGCTTTAGGGGTAAAGATAATGGGCTAGTTTTGGATTGGATTTGGAGGTAGCAAGAGGCTCAATTGAGAATTTGTAGCATCCAATTCTGCTTGATAAAGGACTGGATAATTTATGGCCCACTGAGTTTAACACATTGTACCAACCCTGGATTAGTGTCTATTAGGTCTTGATCATATTTTCACTAACACGACACATCAGAATTAGCAGATACAAGATAATCATACAGTTAGTCTTTGACTTTGAACAACATCCATTCAAAGTTGCATCATCACTAAAAAAAAAGTGACTGAGTACTGGTGCTCACACTTATGACTTTTGCCGCATACCTCCAACCAAGTGATCCAGGCCCATGCAAATGGCTGCAGTGTCCTGGGATCATGTGATCACCATTATCAATCTTCCCAGCCAGCTTCTGAGAAGTAAAGGCAACCTGGGTAAACTGGATTTGCTTAACTATTGCATGACTCACTTAACAACTTCATTGGTTTACTTAACTGTGTCAAAAAGGCCATAAAAATTAGGTGTGAGTCACTTAACAACTGCTTTGCTTAACAACAGAAATTCTCCACCAAATTAGCAATAGACTAGAAACCAGGAGACTCTGAGTTCAAGTCCTGCCTTAGCCATGAAAGCCAGCTGCGTTATGCTGTGCTGGTCACCCTTTCTTAGCCCAAGCCATCTCATAGGAAATATGCAATGTTGTTGTGGGGAAAAATAAGGGGGAAGGTGTCTTAAATATGCTCGCCACCTTGTTATTTTTAAAAAATAATAAAGGTAGAATATTGATCAATCAATAAAATAAATTGTGCCCATAAGTTGAGGACTACTTACAATAGTTAACCATGTTTGTTTTGCAAGGTCAACTTCTAAAGGCCATATGTAGCATGGCATTCAAAATTTAAGTTACCCCATTCATTTCTTTTCTGTTGTATTTGACCTAGAGAAAATTATTAGCAGTTTGACAGACAGGAGTAGATGCTTCCTCTTTTCATGGATTATTTTCTAAAACATTAGTCTGATTGGGAGAGGGAGAGAGACAGACAGACAGACTTTAGAGCAGTGATCAAAGCTGTTTATTTAATTATTGGAACATTAAGTTCTTCCTTATAAAGCTACGAGCTAAAAGGTTTTATGTGAAGAGGATTAACAATAAAATAGCAAAAGAGACCTCTATAATCTACAAAATGCCCAGTATCAGAAAGAACATTAGAAGAAGCTGTATTTTGTGCTGCCTTGACATACTGTATAGAATCATGATATTTCATGCTATGCATTTCTCTCTATTTCATAATCCAGAGACAAATTCTTTATGTCTAACCACACTTGGCCAATAAAGTATTCTGTTCTATTCTGCTCTGCTCTATTTCCATTCCATTCCATTCTTCTTCATTCATTTCTTCATTCTTTCCACCTTTGCTTATCTATGTCCTTTTAGAGGACCTAGGTTCCTGTTTATCTTACCTCCTTCCTCCAAAAAGATAGCACGAGTTACACATATTCCCTCAGTCATCTACAACTTGGATACATTTGCTAGTCTGCTCCTTATCATAATTTGGCAAATATAGAAGTAATTCTTTTATAAGTTTTTATGGTTCTGTGCAGAAAGAAACATAATAGTGTGCTTATAGATGTGTGAAATCATACACACATACCTTTGTTCTATGGTTACTTGGTCTAGGATCCACATAGCATAGACTCTAGAAGCCCTGAAGTATAGTTAATTTGCTTCACAATCAGTTAACCTAAATGGTTTACATCCCATGAAGTTTAGAATTCATATTTTGCATGGAAAGGTTTCAGGTCTAATTTCAGGACACCCCCAGAATGACTCTGGATGTAGACTTGAAGTGTAACTGCCAGAGCTGAATTACAATGCCAGTGAGTTGACTGGCTTGATATCACTGAGATCAGTTTCTTGACTGACAGTTGAACAGCAATAACAATAGCACTTAGATTTATACACCGCTTCGCAATGCTTTACAGCCCTCTCTAACAGATTTACAGAGTCAACCTATTGCCCCCAACAATATGGGTAATCATTTTACTGACCTCGGAAGGATGGAAGGCTGAATCAACCTTGAGCTGGTGAGAATCGAACTGCCGAACTGCTGGCACCCGACAGTCAGCAGGAGTAGCCTGCAGTACTGCATTCTAACCACTATGCCACCACATTCTAGCCACTGTGCCAGTCTTCAGACTTCACCTTTTGAAAGAAATGTGTTGAATTGTTGAGAGCTGAACCAGATAGGCCAGTCAACAATGGTGTAACCAAAGTGCATTACAGTAGGATTACTTTTGGGGAGTTCTTGTGATTCAGGTTTCTTCATTTCAGTTCATCCATTTAGTTAATAGAAAACTATCACTGGATAGTTAATCCAGTAATAGTTCATTTTGCTAAATGAAGCTGTGGATCATGGGTGAAGGCCAACGCTTCATGAATTTACCCATTCATGCTGCCGACCATTATTTTGTGATGATAAAAAGAGAAGTGACCAACTGCACTTATTAGATCCTGTTCTGTGCTTCATGGTCGATTCCAATTTTCCATTTCATAGGAGGAATAGCAAAATTGGGAGGAGCCATATTACATAAGTCTCTATGGTTGAACTGATACCTTTCAAGAGGAGTTTGAGAAAGTTTTCCCAAATTGATCAGCGCATACTTTACCAAGAGCTTGGAACCCCATCATTTCAATTTGTCTCCTAGCCCATCTGTTCTAGCGCAAATCAGTGGTGGGTTCTGGATCCCGTTTCAACTGGTATGGTTGGAACGGGCCCGGCGTCATCCACATGGACATGCATGGCACGTGCGCACATGTGCACAGTATGTGCATGCATTGTACCTGCCTGCGACGCCTCCACAACACTCCAGCTGCTCGGCGGAGCATTGTGCAGGTGCCGTACGCGCCATGCACATGCGCAGAAGTGCCAAAGGCTTAAAGGACAGGTAAGGAGCTCGGGTGGGTGGATGGGTGGGTGGGTCCTCCGGAGCACTGTACCGGAATGGTACCCGGTGCTCCGGACAGGCTGTGGTACACTCATACTGGGGTGTACCGCCTGCAACCCACCACTGATACAAATGTATCTGACTCTACATCTTAAAGCCTCTTGCTTTTTTTGAACTGAAATCGCATAAAGTGATAACTTTAAAAAAACAAAACAAAACACAAGGCTCCTTAAAAGAAACAACAATATGTTCTTAAGATTTAATATGAAATGTTTTTCTGGTTAAGTAATTTTGGAAGGCTGCCCCAGCAACAATATCCACATTTGTAGTGTTAAAAATAATAAAACAAAACAGGAATCAATATAAATGTGTGGCAGACTCAAGTTACCAGTGTACAAATGAAGAGGAAGGAAGCCAGAGTTTGGATAGTAAACAAGGCTATTTGTCTTGCAATAATGGAATAATTGTGATCATTTCAGAAGTTGCTCTCCTTTGGCCTCTTGAGACCTCCTGCTTGCCTCTCATTGTTTAAATATGCATACTGTCTCCCAGAAAGTGTTTCCTGAGGAGAAAAAGGTAAGCAGGGAAGTATTAAAGGTTGGGGAGGGGGTGGTGGTGGGGAAGAGAAGAAATGATAGGAAATTTATTTCTTGTGGGGGGAAATAAAAAAAATGATTAAAACACAGAATAAAGCTTCATCTGAGTTTTCTCTGCTTATTGCACAAGGAAACCTTGGCAGGGAAATGACAGGAGGCGAAAGACTTAAAGAAAATGGCTTCGCTTGGCAGACAAAGTAAATATTTTGTAACATGGATGATGCCAGTAAGCTCTCTAATAAAGTCACAGTGCAGAAGCCTCTGAAGATGCCTAATGAAAAAAGAAACTATGACAAGTAGTCCTTGCTTAGTGACCACAGTTGCAGTCAGCAACTCCATTGCTAAATGGGAAACCACATGACTGAAATTGTGCTTTCAAGGTCAAAACTGACAAGACTGCTCAGTTTCACACCTGTGGCTTTAATTTGCCTCCTGACCACTTCCCTGCCTTTTGGAATGTTTGTCCTGGTGCTAGGATATTAACAAGAACAGAATTGGTGTTTTCCCATTTACCTTCATTGCAAAAGAAGGGGTTTTAAGGGAGCAAGCAGATACACAATGGGAAATGCACATTGAAAGCAATGTGCAGCTGCAATATGCAAATAAGCCAGTGCATCCCCATCTGTGCCTGTTACTCTCTTGTAATCCCTTTCTCGCCAATCTCTCTGTTTTGCAAGTTGGGATGGGGCGAGGAAAAACAACAGATCAGATACAAGTACTGAATGTAACGATGATCATGTGACTGAGGGATAGCACTGTTATAACTCTGAAGCAGCTGGCAAGTGAGGATTACCTGTACTGATTTTGTTTTCTTCCTTAGGTCTGAAATATCTATTAGATTTTCCCTTTGCCTATTTAAAGATACAACCCTGCTGACTGTGAGACTCCCACAGGCTGAGGGGAGATGGGATTCCATAGCAGCTGAGCTCTACTGGAACAACATCAGATGTTATCAGACTACCTCCAACATTAGAAAAGAAGACCATCACTTAGGCAATAGCACTTCCTCTTGCTTTCTTTTCCTGTCGTCTCCCAGATTGACTTCTTGAAACTCCTCTCAATTTTTGAAGCAGGTACCTGGATCTGTACAAAAAGCCTACAGTTATGTTGGTCTTATTTTTATAAGATGGTATGGTGAAACTCTTTGGATTTCTCTTCACTGCTCCATTGCCCGACTATGGAAGAAGAAAAAAAGGATTTAAAAAAGTTCTGATAAAGACGTGCTATAGAAGTGATGAAAATACAATCTACGAGCTACATGTAAATAACTAACTGGTATGATTTTTTCCTCTGTGTCTGTGTAAAAATAAAGAGTAAAAGAAAATGAAACTTCTAAGAGACTCGCATACAAGTGGTGGGATTCAACATTTTTTACTACCGGTTCTGTGGGCGTGGCTTGATGGGCGTGGCAGGGGAAGAACACTGTAAAATCTCCATTCTCTCTCGATCAACTGGGACTCAGGAGGCAGAGAATAGATGGGGGCAGGGCCAGTCAGAGATGGTATTTACCAGTTCTCCAAACTACTCAAAATTTCCGCTATGGATTCTCCAGAAATGGTCAGAACCTACTGAATACCACCTCTGTTGCATACCCATTTGCCTATTCTACCCTATCCAAAACTGGGATATTTTTCTTTCTTTTCAGGGAAGGAAAATATACAACAAAATCATTTAACCCATTCCTTTCCACAGATTTGCTTGGAAACATTTATCCAGCATACTCCTAAGTATTTACAGGTACTCCTTGACTTACAACCACAACTAAACCCAAAATTTCTGCTGCTAAGTCAGACAGTGGTTAAGTGGGCTTTGATCCATTTTATGACCTTTCTTGCCACAGTTGTTAAGTGAACCACTGCAGTTGTTATGATACTAACACAGATGTTAAGTGAATCTGGCTTCCCCATTGACTTTGCTTGTCAGAAAATTGCTTAAGGGAATCACATAACCCTGAAACTTAACAACCATCATAAATATGAGTCAGTTGCCAAGTGTCAGAATTTTGATCATGTGGCCATCAGATTGCTGCAATGGTTGTAAATGTGAAAAATTGTCATACGTCACTTTTTTCAGTGCCGTTGTAACTTTGAATGAACTGTTGTTAGTCGAGGACTACCTATAGTCTGCAAAAGAAAAAATGATCAGCTTTATGCTAATAGATTGGATCAGGAGAGAAATTCCTTGATTAATTATGTTGCATTCTCTCTTGCCTTTATTGATTTCAGTGATGCCCTAGTCACAGAAATGATCCAATTAGAGACACCCTATTAAAATATAGGTGTGCTACTGGTGAAAGTTTCCTGCTCACCTCACCTCTCTATGACCAAACACACATTTTGAGATAAACCACAGCAAACAGTCAGAACTCATCATCATAAACCCAACCAGAGATTGGACCAGAAAGGATGCTAAATCATTCTTCTACTACAAATTAAATAAAACCTGGAACATTCCAAAGGATAGTGGGAATAGGTGACTGATGGGAAGGAGCTGGAGATCTATCACAGGGTCGCTTTGGATTTGTTCATGAAACCAGATGCCCCAGTGAACTGTCAGTTTTCCCATATGAATTGTGGCTCATTTGACAATAGTAGTTTTAATAGCTGATTGCAGAAACCATTTCCTTCTGCAGGTACCGTGTTTCCCTGAAAATAAGGCAGGGTCTTATTTTTTTGACCCTCAAAATAAGCGCTTTGCCTTATTTTCGTGGAGATCTTATTATTTTTGAGGTGCAGGAGGCGGCAAATGTGATCACCTCATGGCTGCTGCTGTGTTGCAATATTTTTGAGGAGGGCTTATTTTTGGGGAGTATGCTAGCTGGAGAATTCTGGGAGTTGAAGTCCGCAAGTCTTAAAGTTGTCAGGTTTTGGAGACCTCTGGCTTAAAGCATGCATTGCCAAGAACTTCTAATGCCACCATTTAGACCAGATTATAGTTCATCAGTTGGCTTGAAAATTGAGGCTTTGATGGTCATCCATACATCTGACTAACTTTGTTCATGAAGCAGTTTTCTCTCTTAAAACTTTGCTAACTCTGTGATTCAGCCATACGGGTGTTGATTCACCCTTATGGCTGATGAACATTTTTTTCACTTGTATTATCTTTCTTGGTAATTGACAAGTTCTGCAGGTAAAGTATGAAATCATTATTACCTGTATTTGTATGATTGAAAGAGGAAAAAATGCCTGTGAATGCTTTCATGGTAGCTTTTCACTACATCTGAAATTAATATTACTCATATGTCACTAAGATGATGAGGATTTCAGTAGCACATTTGTTGACACTTTCCTGAAGACAAGGCTGGTCTCAGGCAGCTTCACTTTAGATGAATGTCTTTAGAAGGGAGACCCCCCCAGGCCCTTTGTGAAATGTTGATAACACCATGGACAGTCAACTTCTTATCTAAGGTAGTGAGTTGCTGATTGGCAGTTCTTAATGATGGTGGTTGGGACAGAGGCCAGGCCATTCTTCAGCACTCCTAAGTGTAGAATGAGCCTGGTGGAATGAAATGAAAATAGAGCTACCCAATGCCTCACACACTGAACACATGTGACAATTCACAGGTTGCACATTTGAGGTTGGAGATAGTATCCCTCTTCCTGCAGTTAGAAGCATCAGCATCTAACCATCAACTGGAGAACTGAAGTAACCTCTGATATCGGGATAGGGGTATATTATTTCTCACTGCAGTTTTCTCAGAAGTAAGTCACATTCACTCTATCATAATCCTAAAACAAGCATGCTTAGAATTCTAGCTAGAAAATGACAACACCCTCTGGTTATTGTTTGGAAGCAGGCACTAGGAATGTCAAGAGGGATTTATTTCAACCCCTCTTTCTTGTGGCTCTTTCTATCCAACATATTCCCCTTATATTTCCCCTCTGGTTTTTGCTTCCTCTTTGCATGTGACACATTAGAGTTTGGATGATGTGGGATAGCCGATTCGGTGTCAGGTAGGAAGGGTTTCACATAAAGGTTAAGGTGATAAGTAGGTGTTCCTTTTGTCAAGTTCCAGCCATTAGAAAAAAGTGACTTTTCCTTCTGTGCAGATACTTTTAAGTGACATATTGGTTAGAAAAAGGGGTTATTTGAGCCTTCCAGTCATTTGTCAGATGGAAACCAACTCTCCATTTTCATATAAAAAGCTATCATGTCACAGAGGAAAAAAGTTATACAAGGAGCCTTCCTTCCTTCCTTCCTTCCTTCCTTCCTTCCTTCCTTCCTTCCTTCCTTCCTTCCTTCCTTCCTTCCTTCCTACCTACCTACCTACCTACCTACCTACCTACCTACCTACTTCTCTCCCTCCCTCAATAAGTAAAATGTCATCTATTCTGAAAGGTCAAAATCCTAATCTTTTCCAAAGCAGGTGGATTCAGTGGACCATTTTCAGAGAGATTTCTTTCAAGAGACTGAGCCTCAATGTGAAGCCTGTATATTCAGAAGCAAATGTGGGACCATTACACATCGGTGCTTCCAGTTTGCTTTCTCTTTTACCTCTGCTGTCAGATGCATTTAGATTCTAAATGAGGACCGCAGCCAGTCTTAGTCAAATCAAAGCTTTCCCTTTACTTCCGTACAAGGTTTGCAAAGACGGTCTGTTTGCTGATGGTTTTCTGGGCTTCTGCCAAATAGTCTGGGAGGCGTCTTCTCTCTCTGCTTCTGTCTGAGGCATTGCTGCAGCCTTTCCATGAGATTTCAGTTGGCGACTTATCCATATTAGACTATTAAATCTAAACAACTGATGGGCATAAAATGTTTTTCTCCTTAGAGCTGCATAATCAAGTGTGTGTGTGTGTGTGTGTGTGTGTGTGTGTGTGTGAGAGAGAGAGAGAGAGAGAGAGAGACAGAGACAGAGACAGAGACAGACACACACAGAGAGAATATGAGAATGTGAGAATATAGCAGAATTCAGAGAAAGGAAGAATGTGAAAGGTGTGTTTGAATGCATCTGGAGAAGCACAGAATCCAATAGAAATGTTAGTAGTTCCAAAGAACTACAAGGTTATTTTCTTACAGTCCATTTAGAAATTGCAGCCCTGAGGAAGGGGCTAACGTCTGGGAGGCAAGTATACTCATTTCCACCTGCAGGTGTGCATTCATATTTGTTAAATGTGGCTGAAACAATTCCAGGGATAGATGCAGAGCGACCCACTGCATCCTTTTCAAAAGCTTAGCTAGGTGGCAAAATGATGTTGAGATTAGCAGGATTCCTCGGACTCCTGCTGAACAGATGACACAGCCAGAGAAATTATTACCTTGATCTCTCAGGCGTATGGCTAGTTGAATTAATATTTTGAAAGAGGAGTTAAGCAGGCATGAGAACTCCTTTATTTCTCTACTAGATTCGAAACTTTGCTTTCTTTTTTCACACTTTGTACTTCCATGGTAGCTCCGATCCCTTTGGAGGGAATGCTGCTCCCCACCCCACCCCCAGAATATGAACAGGTAATTCATTCAGCCGAATCAAATGCACATCCACAATCTTTCAAAAGAAAAAAAACCTGCTGTCCACTCCCTTTGATTTTAAAGCAGCATTAGTGTTCCATCATATCATTTCATGCCCAATTGCAAAATGCTTTGGAAAATCTCCTCCATTCCTAATATACTGGATGGAAGGGGGGGGGGGGTTCTTCCCTGAAAACTGGAAACCCAAAGCCAAGAAGATTTAAGAGAATAACAGAGTTGGAAGGGTCTTCGTTCATCTGGAGATAGCTCAAAATTAGCTCATTTAAAGCACATGAAACCAATTGGTATAATTTTATTAGGATATTTATTATATGCAAGGATATACAATATACAACTTAAAGGCCACATTTCTGTGGCTTAAGGGATTTGTGAAACCTCTGTCTTCCAAATAACAGAATAGCAGAGTTGGAAGAGACCTTGGATGTCTTCTAGTCCATCCACTTGCTCAGGCAGGAGACCTTATATCATTTCATGCAAATAGTTGTCCAGTCTCTTCTTAAAAACCTCCAGTGTTGCAGCACCCAAAACCTCTGGAGGCAAGCTGATTATTTGTTCTCACTGTCAGGAGATTTATTTATTTTATTTATTTATTAATAGGACTTGTATGCCGCCCACTCCCTAGGGACTCTGGGCAGCTCACAACAAATAAAAATAAAAGCATTTAAAAATATTTAAAAATACAGAATTAAAAACAATACAACATCCATTCCATCAAGTGGGGCTGGAAATAATCAACAGCCCCAGGCCTGCCGGAACAGCCAGGTCTTAGTCGCTTTACGGAAGGCCGGGAGAGTGGTGAGGCTCCGGATCTCAGCAGGTAGCTCGTTCCACAAGGCCGGTGCAGCTACAGAGAAGGCCCTCCCACGGGGAGCCGCCAGCCGGCATTGTCCGGTCGATGGCACCCGGAGGAGGCCCAACCTGTGCGATCTTATAGGTCATTGGGAGGTAAATGGCAGGAGGCGGTCTTTCAGGTAGCCAGGTCCAATACCATGTAGGGCTTATTTCTAAGTTGGTTCTGTCCTTGATTAATTTCCATATATTGTTTCCTTTTCCTGCCTTCTGGTGCTTTGAAGAATAGGTTGACCCCTTTTCTTTGTGGAAGCCCCTTAGATATTGGAACACTGCTATCATATCATCCCCTAGTCCTTTGTTTTCATCAGACTAGACACACCCATTTCCTGCAACCATTTTTCATATGTTTTAGCCTCCAGCCCTCTTTGTTGTTCTTCTTGGCACGCTTTCTAGAGTTTATGTAGATCTTAGTCAGCCTGTAGTCCTCATGGAATATCTGGAGTAATTCATCCCAAGTGACAAATTCCATGTCATTCTTTGGTGAAAAAAGGATGATTTTTCTGCTGTGCTTTGGAAAGATGCCGTCTCTTGTTGTTTGCATTGGTTTACTCTGAGCAAAAATGTCTACAAACATCAAAAGCTCCTTTTCCCCAACCCTCCAAAAGGTGGCTCGGATAGGCAAGATGATAGAAATGTTGTGATCGACTTCCTGCCTTGACAACTCTGGTACATTAGCTGTTATCAGAGTTGAAAGAGCTGCTACAACATACCCATTGTAGATATTGGATGAAGAGCTGGCAGGCTGCCCGAAGGTCAGATAAAGTACTTAGGCAGGCAGTTTGCCAGGCTAAAGAGATGTCAAGAAAATCAATTAGTCTCTAAAGAAAGAGCAGCAAGCTAACTAAAAATCCAATCGTGAAAGGCTCTTTATATTTCAAAGGCAGCTTATTAGCGTTGGCTATATCTTTATCTCTTTAATAAAATTACATTTGCTAAGCAATTAAATCAGGCTTGGGTCAGATGAGGCTAATACAGAAGAGGTTGTAAACACCTGAACAGACCAGATTAGAAATTCTACCCACTGCTGGGTATTTAATCAATTTATGTTCCAGGTACCCTTCTATCTGACTTTCAATTTAAGCTGTTCCTCCTCTTTTCCCTTCCCACCTTCCCCTTATTCCCTCTATTGATTGCTCCACATATATACATTTGACATACCTAAGATACTTTCTCAGCTGAGTGGTAATGGAAAGCCATAGACATTGACTCTGTCTGGAGGAGCCCTATAGGTTGCTTAGTAAATTATAGCTGTCTGAAGTCAATGCAAGGAAGGGAAAGGTACACATGCTTGTTTTTGTACATTTCTTCCCTGGTCACCTAAGTGAAAGAAATGAGCTTCATCATGATCAGAGGAATGCAGTGTAGGACTTGTGAGCCACCAAAATGCCGCTGTTCTGTATAAGACTTTTTTTTTACTGCAAAAGTCTTTGCTGTTGTAAATTAGCAGATAATTTACAGCTGCTGTGATACCATTGCTGTTCATCTGACCATGGTGCTTAGGTTGGAAAATAATGGGCTGGATAAGAGGTGCCCTGCATTTCCTTTGTAATGCCTTTGAAGCCGTCAGTCTTCAAACCATTATGATTTTGCCAACTTCTGCATAGGTAAAAGCAAGTCCCATGTAACAAATGGAGCCAGGGGGAGTGCCTGCCTCAATAAATATCAAAATCCCACCCATTGTTGACAATTTATCTCCTCCCCTTTCCTTTGAATGCACATAGTGGAAAACCTTCTGCTGGGGAGACGTTGCTGTCAGATGCACATAGAATTGAGATTGAGCATCTGCGAGTTCTTTCTTTTCAGAGGCAGCATAGATATGGGACAGCCCTTGTGCAGACGTACAGTATACTGTAGAGCAACACTGCCTTGTGATTACTTGCTCTGTCACCTCCTCTGGGACCAGTTAAACTAATGGAATGGGACAACTTGCCATGGCCATCTCACTGCAGCCAACTTGCTGCCGCTATGGCCAGATCACTATGGCCATCTCACCATGGCCAACTCACCATGACCAGCTCACGGCAGGACAACTCGCTGTGGACAATTCCATGCGGGATAACTCAATGTCATCCGCCACTGTTTTTTTCGACATTATTTCCATTGATAAAAATGGAAATAATGTTGATTAGACTTTGGACAACTTTGATGCATTTGAGATTTTTCCTAGGTACAAGAAATAATAAATAAGATACTGATGTGTGCAGAGCTGGACAAACTGACTCTAGAGAGCAAAGACAAGGGTGAGATGGAATATCATGAAGTCTGGGACAAATGGTACCGATGGTTAGAAATGAGGGGAAAAGGTTGGGACAGAAAAACACAGACAAGAATTGGAAAATATGGTATTAAGGTTGTGTGATAGGCAGGAATTGGATATCTATTTTTATGGTTAGCAATTATATAAAAGAAGGGATTAATGGACAGGTAATCTGACTACACGTAACTATGTGATGGATATAAAATGTAATTGTTGTAAGATCCAACACTATATGGAAATGTTTATGCCAGAAATGTTGCACTATGTCCAATACTTTTAATGTTTATCTAATAAAAAACTTTTTTAAAAAAGAGATTTTTCCTATTCACGCTAGTTTTCAGGTCATGTATTATTGCCCCTATGAATGATGTCTAGAACATCAGACAGGAGAAGGGGTATGATTGAATTCAGGATGAGTTCAATCTCTTCTTTAAACCGAATGGCTCTTGTATTTGGTCAAAGATGGTTTTCAATGGATTCATGCTTCAAATTTCGCAGTACCATCTGTATCAGATAAAAGAATGAGAGAAAAAAAAACAAATGATAATACACTGTGAAAATTCAGGCCCGTATCTGTTCCTTGTCCTTCATTCTTTCTCTGCTGAAATACATTTTCGCTCATCTGCTAACTTAACTGAACACTTTTAATAGTACATTAAAAACCACATGCCAAGTAAACCATGCCACTTTTCTTTTAGGGAAGAGATGGTACAAAATATATTCTCTGCACCACAAAAGAGAACTGAGAAACTTGCATTAGACCAGTTAATGGGCAATTATGGTCCATGTGCTGTCCCAGGTCTCCTCCCCACCCCACTTTTAAAAAAACATATATTCCCTGGAGAATACATCATCACTCTGCCAACTTGCAGGATTTTTGAAATGGTTTTAATGATTGCTTGAGCATTTTAAACACTCTTGTTATGCAAAAAAAGAAAAGTGGGGGGGAGAGGAGAAAACACACCTGCACAAACCCACGTTAAATTATATAAAATATTTAACCAGCCCAAATTTGGGTTAAATAACTAAAACCTTGATCACATGAAATAATATTCATCCCTGCATCATAAATGGGAAAAAAACCACATATCTATAATCCAAAATAGTAGGTTTGGAAGAACTTTCTTATTCTAACATTGAATATTTATTTATTAGAATTGTATGCTGCCCATGTTGTGTATCTTCTTCGCTATCCTATATGCATGATAAATCTATTTAATCATTCAAATGCCCCCCCCTTTTCTCTCTTTCTCTCAAAAGAAAAACATTTTGGTCTCTTTTTGTTGATTGTGTACCAGCTAACAACCAAAAAAAGCAGTAGCTGTTATGTTGCCAACTGTTTAGATAGAAAACAAAATCAATTGGATAGATTTGGTAGTGGTGGAAATTATGAGGAAAATTCTTAGCTGCTGCTTAAGCTTCTCTTAAGTAACGAGTATAGTGCTTGCAAAAATATGGCAACCTGAGCTTGTATTATTAGGTCATTATTGTTGTAGAATTATTGTGATATCACTACTAGCTCATTCCTATTTTAATGCTTTAGAATAACTGTAAGAATTTTTTGGGGGAACCAATTAGAGTGGAAATCCTACCAGAACATACACATGTAGCTGGCAGGATAGACACATTTCCCTTTAAAATGTAACATAGTTAATTTGCCTATCTGTATGCTTCCTTTCCACTTGGATAATTTGATGTAGCATGTAAACTTCTTTCTGAATTATTATGGCATTCAAAGCTCTCATTGTTTCACAGGCAGCGCTGACAAACAAACTCATTCATTGACCTGATATCTAAATGAATGCAGGAGCTGGCTTCCATTGTAATTCAAAGTATAACGTAAGTCCCTTTGCTTAGAAGTTATTGGAGTGTAACTGTTCATGTTGTGAAATTACTTTTTGACAATGATGCATAGGGGAAATTATGCTGCAGGAATTGGAAGGGGAAATGATACATGCCGTAAGAAATTTAATGAACTAACACGCAGGAAGAAAAGAATAGGAGAATTATCCAGATGGACCTACTGGAAGTCAGTCCAAGGACCTGTTAGCCTTGAAATGATGATGTCGGTATTAAGTTCTGGACGACAAATGGAGAAACACGCTGAGGTAACCTCAAAACAGTTCTCTATTGAGTTAACAGCAACAGTGATAGACACAATGATAGAACAACTTCAGCACCATGCTCTGCTTGACAGCTATTTATACTGAAGCTGTCAAGCAGAACAACCAATTGGTTCTTAGTAAAAGTCCCACTTCATCCAGGCATGTCTCAGCCAATGAGCGTTGTCCTTGTGTTACTGGGCTGACAGGTCACAAGTCGAGGACTTGGTGCTGGTCGCAAGTCGAGGACTTTACAGTCTGGAAGTCTGCATGGGTCTCCTTTGGTTCAGTCCGATTTGGAGTAGGAACAGGCATACTGTCTTATCAATGCATTGGAATGTTGCCCTTTCAAGAAAAGCAGCAGTTATTTTCTAATAAAAGTAGTGAGGAGCAACTAGAGACCTGACAGTTAGGGTTGCCAGAATGCCAAGGAAATTCCAACCCTTGGCTTTTGCATTTATAGGGATGTTTGACTACATAGTAGAACTGAAGATACCCATTGCAATTTGTAATGTATATAGTTGTGGTGGCCAGATGTTCATCGGGAATGGGCCCACGCCCGAAACCAAAAGTTTGGAAATGCTGCTCTTCCAGGTTTCAGCGCTTCCACACATGCAAAGGCCAGCGAGACCACATGGTCCAAGTGGGATGGGTTTGCGTGCCATTTCCAGAGTGTAGGTTGGCATGGGGTGACGTAAAAGGTTAGCTATCACTGGTATATAGCAAGGGAGCGTGCGTGTGTGGCACTGAGTGTCAAAAAGGGAGCACTTTGTGTGTGCACTTCATGCGTGCACGCTCGTCTGGGCCAGAACCAGGAAGAGGAACTGCCCAGGGGGCATGCGTGCCCCGGAAAGTGAACTTCCAGTTTATGGCGCATGCATGCGTGTCGGCCAGCAAGACTTCCAGTTACTGCCACGCATGCACAAGCGCTGTTTAGCTGGCCAGCGCTCATGCTCACACAGGAAAATGGAAGAGCAGCTCTTCTGGATTCGGCCCTGCTGCATGTACAAAGGCCACATGTGTGCATGCGTGCCAGAAACTCAGAAGAGGAACAGGTTATGCTGTGCATGCCAGTCAACATGGCTCTGTGTGCCACTTCGGGCATGTGTGCCATAGGTTCACCATCACAGGTATATAGATGGCAATATGGGTAGTCCTTGGCTTTAAGCCATTTGTTTAGTAACTGTTCAAAGTTACAAACATCAATGGGAAATGTGGCTTATGACCAGGGATGGGTTCCGGCCGCCATTACTACTGGTTCGGTGCGCATTTATATTTCAAACGATCTGTGCATGCACACATTAAAAAATAAATAAAAATTACATTTTTAAAATGAAGATTGTTCTGTGCACGTGCAGAAGAGAAAATCAAGCTGCCAATCATAGAACCGATATGATCAACAGTTAGAACAATTAATCAGTGGAACAGAAGTTGCCTCCAGAAGTTGTGAATGCCCCAACACTGGAAGTCTTTAAGAAGATGTTGGATAGCCATTTGTCTGAAATGGTATAGGATTTCCTGCCTAGGCAGGGGGTTGGACTAGAAGACCTCCAAGGCTCCTTCCAACTCTGCTATTGCATTGTATTGTATTGTAATTGTCTGCCAGAGTTACTACCTTTTCAGCCGAACCCGACCAAATAGATAGGAACCCACCTCTGCTTATGACCCCTTTTCACAGTTACCACTGTTGTAATACCCCTGTGGTTACGTGATCAAAAATGAGATGCTTAGTGGCTGACATGTGGTTGTAGTGTCCTACGGTCAGGCAATCATCTCTTGTGACCTTCTGACAAGCAAAGTCAATGGGGAAGTCACTTACTGACTTAATAACTTCAATGATTCACTTAACAACCGTGAAACGAGAAAGGTCATAAAACGGAACAAAACTCACTTAGCGACTGTCTTGCTTAGCTGTAGAAATTTTGAGCTTAATTGGGGTTGTAAGTCAAGGACTTCTTGTATAAGGTTTGCCAATGAGAAAAGTGTACAGTGATGTAATATGTGGCAAAACCTCTTCTTTGATGGCAGCTTTCTTGATGCTTAGTCTGCTTTTGTCTGGAAATCTAGCAAATAAATTACCTGTTTGCTGAAAACTTGAAGAGGAATTGCTGACCAATTGCATAATCCTCCAGGATCTAAGACTTGACCTGTTGTATATGCTTGTTTGGAAATAAAGGTACATAGTGTCCTTCTTGAGTTCAATATTATAAGGAACACAAGGAAGTGAAGAATATAATTGCCATATTCCATTTCCTTGTTTCTTCCATTTAAAATATACATAATAGGCAGTCTTAAATTAGACAATGTTCTGTCCAGCTCTGGACACCAGTGGAGAGATTTTTTGTGGAGAGAGGGGGAAAATTTCAAAAGAAGATATCTGTTGGTCTACTTTTCCCTTTTAAAGGAAAACCAAAGCCTTGAGGTGGTTCATATCATACTAGGCAGGCATGAGTTGCCATTTTTTTACTACCGGTTTGGGCGTGCTCCCGTGAGTGCATGATGCTTCTGCACACAGGTAGGCGGAGCCTCCCGCCACTACTACTACTGATTCACCCGATCCGGGATGAACCAGGAGCAACCCTCCTATCAGAGTACCTCTGATACTAGGCATGATTAACCTTGTTTGTTGAATAAGCTCCAATTGGTTGAATCACATGTTAGGTCAGAGATGAAGCAAACTCTATTATGACTTGGGTTGTGTGAACCCAGCCCTGGATTCCTGAAACCTGAAACTCAAGGGCGATGAGGCTGGGATTATACTGGGGTTGATGCGGTACAGCTCTCTGTGATCCCAGTTAGTCTATATTGGGATTGGGATTTGGGATTTATTGGGATTTATATGCCGCCCTTTTCCCTGAGGGGACTCAGGGCGGCTTACAACCACAGGGGAGGGGGGTGCAAGGTCAAAAACAAAACAATATGTGCACAAAGAAAAAATAATAAAACACAACTTTCATTCAGCGATCAAACACTCGGGCGGGTAATTGGAAACCTATCCCCAGGCCTGCTGGGAGAGCCAGATCTTGAGGGCTGCGCGGAAGGTCTGGATAGTGGTGAGGGTACGGATCTCCATGGGGAGCTCGTTCCACAGGGTCGGGGCGGCAACAGAAAAGGCTCTCCTCCGTGTGGTCGCCAGTCGACATTGACTGGCAGATGGAATTCGGAGGAGGCCCAGTCTGTGCGATCTAATTGGTCGATTTAGGGAGGTAATCGGCAGAAGGCGGTCTCTCAAGTACCCAGACCCGCTACCATGGAGTGCTTTAAAGATGGTCATCAGTATCCTGAAGCGCACCCGGAGACCAACAGGCAGCCAATGCAGCTCGCGGAGGACAGGTGTAACGTGGGCGAACCGCGGTGCGCCCACTATCACTCGCGCGGCTGCATTTTGGACTAGCTGCAGTCGCCGGATGCACTTCAGGGGCAACCCCATGTAGAGCCCATTGCAGTATTCCAGTCTAGAGATCACAAGGGCTCGAGTGACTGTTGTGAGAGCCCCCCGGTCTAGGTAGGGCCGCAACTGGCGGACCAGGCGAACCTGGGCAAATGCCCCCCTGGTCACAGCTGACAGCTGGTGATCGAAAGTCAGCTGTGGGTCCAGGAGGACTCCTAAGTTGCGGACCCTATCTGAGGGGTATAAAATTTGACCCCCCAGCCTAAGCGTTGGTATATTAGCCAAATTATTGGGGGGGAAACACAACAGCCACTCGGTCTTATCCGGGTTGAGTACCAGTTTGTTAGCACTCATCCAGTTCCTAACGGCCTCCAAACCCTGGTTCATCACGTCCACCGCTTCATTGAGTTGGCACGGGGCGGACAGATACAATTGCGTATCGTCCGCATATTGATGGTATTTTATCCCGTGCCTCCGAATGATCTCGCCCAGCGGTTTCATGTATATGTTAAATAGTAGGGGGGATAGGACCGAACCCTGAGGTACCCCACATGTTAGGGGCCTCAGGGACGATCTCTGCCCCCCGACCAACACCGACTGCGACCTGTCCGAGAGGTAGGAGGAGAACCACCGCAGAACAGTGCCTCCCACTCCCACCTCCCGCAGTCGTCGCAGAAGGATACCATGGTCGATGGTATCGAAAGCCGCTGAGAGGTCAAGGAGAACCAGGATGGACGCATAGCCTCCATCTCTGGCCCTCCAGAGATCATCGGTCAATGCGACCAAAGCGGTTTCTGTGCTGTAACCAGGTCTGAAGCCGGACTGGAAGGGGTCAAGATAGCTAGCTTCCTCCAAGGCCCGTTGAAGCTGAAAGGCCACCACCTTCTCAACAACCTTCCCGATAAAGGGAAGGTTGGAGACAGGACGAAAGTTGTTTAAGATGGCTGGATCTAACGATGGTTTCTTCAGGAGGGGTCTCACCACCGCCGTTTTAAGTACGGCGGGGAAGTGCCCCTCCCGAAGGGAGGCGGTGACAACCGCCTGGATCCAGCCATGTGTCACCTCCCTGCTGTTAGCCACCAGCCAGGAGGGACACGGGTCCAAAATACAAGTGGAGGCACTTACAGCTCGAATGGCCTTGTCCACGTCCCCAGAGGCAACTTCCTGGAACTCAACCCAGAGCTGATGTAACAAGTAATCCTCCTGTGACTCAGCTGGACCTACTGCGGTGGAGTCCAAGTCCGATCGAAACCGAGCTACTTTGTCCGCCAAGAATTGAGCATAATCCTCAGCCCTACCCTGCAAGGGGTCTCCCGCATCCCTCCTATTAAGGAGGGAGCGGGTTATCCTAAACAGGGCGGCTGGGCGCGACTCGGCGGACGCAACCAAGGCAGAAATATAAGATCTTTTTGCGGTTCTTAATGCTCGGACATAGTCCTTGGTGCAGGTAGTTAAAAGTGCTCGGTTCGCCTCGGACCTATCGGACCTCCACTGGTGCTCTAGGCATCTCCTCCGGCGTTTCTTCTCCCGGAGTTCCTCGGTGAACCAGGGAACTCTCCGGGATCCACTGACCCGGAGGGGCCGTAGCGGCGCAATCCGGTCGAGAGACTCCGACGCCGCCGAGTACCAGGCGGCAGCCAGAGTCTCCGCCGAACTGTGGGCGAGAGTATCAGGAATAACCCCAAGCTCCGTCTGGAACCTCAAAGGGTCCATAAGTCGCCTGGGGCGGAACCACCTGGTCGGTTCCTCCTCCCTACGGTGGGGGTATGGCCTCCGGAAGTCAAGCCTCAGTAGGCAATGGTCCGACCACGACAGGGGTATGATCTCATTACCCTTCAGACCAAGATCACACATCCACTGCTCCGAGAGGAATACGAGGTCGAGCATGTGACCCGCTGCGTGGGTTGGGCCCCGAATTACTTGGGTCAAGCCCATGGCTGTCATGGAAGCCATGAACTCCTGCGCCCCGTCAGAGCGTTCACCGAGCGATGGCAAGTTGAAATCCCCCAGAACTATAAGCCTGGGGAACTCAACCGCCAGCTCGGCTACTGACTCGAGGAGCGAGGGGAGGGATGCTGCAACGCAGTTGGGAGGCAGGTACGTTAGCAGCAAACCCACTTGACCCTTGAGGTCCAACTTTATCAGCAGAGACTCACACCCGACAAGCTCCGGAGCAGGGACCCTACGAGGTAACAGAGACTCCCGGATTACAATAGCCACACCGCCACCCCTTCCCTGGGCTCTCGGCTGATGAAGCACCTGAAATCCCTCTGGGCACATCTCTACAAGGGGGACTCCTCCTTCTGTGCCCAGCCAGGTTTCAGTAATACATGCCAGGTCTGCCCTCTCGTCAGTAATTAAGTCCCGGACGAGGGGAGCTTTATGAACAACAGACCTGGCATTTAGCGACAACAGCCTGAGACCAGGGTCCTGACTACTCGCGCCATCTGGTCTTGGAGTGGGACTCCTAGGGCCGGAAGGAGGGATCTCTGTAATGTAGCGAACCCTCCTTCCCCGGTAATGGCCAGCCCTAAGGTCCCCGCCATATCTGCCTCTCCCTGTCACGACCGCTATGCTCCGACCCACTCCCATGTCCATGGTCCCCCCAACCACCCCAGTACCCCCCGCCTTCCCCAGCAGGTCCTCCGAGTCAAACATTCTCATTTATCCACACTAACAATTCCCACGTAGAAATTTAAAACATATAAAATACAAGGGTAACAATTACTAAAAGTGGGCCATTCATTCAAATCCAGCCAACTCCCATACACTCAGCATACTATTTAAAATTGCGCAGCTATAATATATAATAATATGGAAACAGTGGAGGAAGCGATGGTCTGCTCCTCTCCCTTCTTCTTATGTCCTGGGAAAATGTCCTTAGCCACCAAGTTAGAAGTACGTAGTGTATAAGGTGGCTATATATGAACAAGATTAAATGTAAAGTTCCAAAGTTCGTGAACGGTAACCATGTAGTCCTACCCCACTGGTGGAGGTTAGCGGGCTGTATATTCCAAAGTCTCTTTCCCAACGATGTATAAAGGCCCCAATGTAGGAGACCAGAGATCAAGACTGACTTGCACCGCTCTTGCAAATGGAAGGAAAAATGCTGATATTTTCGGGGCTCAGTCCTTGTCCCTGCAGCCGCCATCCTCTATCGCTCCCTGCCAGTTGGAGACATATATATGGAGACATAATTAAGAAATCTCTAGGAAGCACTGATCCTTCAGAAATATTCAATGATAGGTCAGAAACTTGACAATTTCTATAATTCTATCTTGTGTTGTGATTGTATGGTCAAATGGGTAAGCTCTTATTCATCTATTTATTTGTTAGATGCTTTCCACCTCTGTGTGTTTTTAAATGCTCAGAGATTTAAAAACACCCCCAATCTATCATAACAAAATGCAGTTGAACATTGAATTGTATTACAATAAACCAGATAGCAACAACAAACATATAATGCACCCTGAAATGGAGAACAGCAAGGTCTTTAAAACTCCCAGAATATCATCATATTTGAAGGAATGCAGATGTCAGGGAAAACACATTCCAGATTGGCAGGGACCAGGACAAAGGAGACATGCTTCCAGGGTCCTGACAGATGACATGGTTTAATGGAAGGAGCCTGGAATATGCCAACTGTGTCCAACTGAACTGGCCAGGACTGGACTAATTGAAGCTTTTGGGGGGTCCTTGAGAGTGGTCCCATGTAGAGTGTCATGCAGTAATAGGTTGGGTTCATATGTTAGCCATGAGATGGCTAAGATAAGAAAATTTGTCTGGAGGACTTCGCAGTTTAACAAATGGTGCAACTGGTGCATCAGGTGAAGTTGTGCAAAGGTCTTACTGGCCACAGCCGCGACCTGCTCATACAGCAGTAGCTGCAATCCAGGAAGACCACCAGCTGGCATAATATTCTTGAATGGGGATGTGCTATCCTATCCAAAGTTAAAGATGGAAAATGCCGAGATCTGCCTGGCCCAAACATCTACAGTTACTTGGCCTTGGTAGGATTGGGTTAGAGACAACTCATCCCCATCGAGATCATCACAACCTCCATGCACTGGGGCAAGACTTTGATAGCCTCATTTAGATGACCAGGTTTAATTTAGTTATAAGATTTCCAAAGGAGTCTGGGTGGCTTATATAATCCAAATCCAACAAATAAAAATACAACTAATCCCAAAAACAAAGTACCAAAACCAAATCAACACGGTGCAAACCAAAATGAACCGAAACAAAGCAGAACAAAGGTGTCCGAATCAATCTATCCCCTAGATTTGGGAGAATAATCACATCTTCAAGAGTTTTCTGAACAACACAAGTCTGAAAACTCCCTGAACCTCCTGGAGCCTTTTGAACTAGCCCATATTTTCTCTTTTATTGCTAGCTGCTTATTGTTTATTGTTAATATAAAATACAAAATACAAAGTAAGTAGGAAAGCAGCGGGGAAGAAAAGGGGAATGAGAGGTTAGGAAAGTTAGAGAGAAAAAGAAAAAGAAACATTGACTTCCGACTCTCTCTGTTACACAAGGCATTAACACGGAGGTGGCTTGCTGCCAGTTTGGCCTGGTTTGGCCGAACCGGTAGTAGCGGCGGCGGGAGGCTCTGCCAATCTGCCCAGATGCTTCTGTGCATGTGCAGAAGCATCGTGCACGCAGAAGCGTGCCTGAACAGGTAGTAAAGAAATTGACAACCTACCTCTGCATTAACATTAAACCACATTTTTTTGCTTTTTCAAGACTAGCCCATGTTTTCTCAAATTATTAGTCCTCTCTTGAGAAAGATGATTAAACTTCAGTCAGTGGGTGGATGATTTTTCACCATTTTCTTGCTTATTCTGTTTATTATACTGTAGTTGGCAACTTTGAGGAGGCTGTTTGTATTCAGTGGATGACGGAAGGAGGAGTAGATCCTGCCTGTTAGCCATACTTCAGATGACAAGCTTTTATAATTCCAGAGTGAGCCTAGATAAACAGCTATGTTTACATAGCTTAGCAATCCAGAAGGATGCATTGCATTGCGGCAGAAGGATGCAATCCTACTTTGTCTCCGTGTTTTGAGTTCATGCCTGGGCTATTTGTTTATGAGGTTTGATATATTCCTTGCCTGTTTGAAGCATTGAATAGTATTGTGGGGTTATTCTCCACCTCACTGCAGTTGTTTTGATTTCCTTTGAGATTAAGTGAATTGAAAGTATTGAGTGTAGCAGACTTGAGCCTATACAATTTTTCTGCTATTAAAGTGCTATTAAAGTTTTTTTTATCTTTACTCAGTTAACTGTAAGGTAAAGGTAAATGTTCTCCTCGCACATATGAGCTAGTCGTTCCCAACTCTAGGGGATGGTGCTCATCTTAGTTTCAAAGCCGAAGAGCCAGCGCTGTCTGAAGACATCTATGTGGCCAGCATGACTAAATGCTGAAGGCGCATGGAATGCTATTAGCTTCCCACCAAAGGTTGTCCCTATTTTTCCACTTGCATTTTTTTAACGTGCTTTCGGACTGCTAGGTTGGCAGAAGCTGGGACAAGAATCGGGAGCTCACTCTGTTATGCAGCGCTAGGGGTTCGAACTGCCAAACGTCCAACCTTTCGATCGACAAGCTCAGTGTCTTAGCCACTGAGTTAACTGTATAACATGTCATTTTCTCTTGATCGTAATCCAGGTATCTCACAGCAGCATTATTTATTTATTAGATTTTTAAAATTCTGCATTCGTTATTTGTACAAATAACTCAAGGGAGCAAACATACTTAATGCTTCTTCTATTTCTCACAACAACAACCCAGTGAGGCGAGTTGGGTTAAGAGAGAGGGAGTGGCTCAAAGTCACCCAGTCGCCCACTCAGGCACTAGAACTCATACTCTCCCGGTTTCCAGCCTGGCGCCTAGACCAAGCTTTTTTAAATGTTAAAACACTTCTCTAGCTGGATGATTGAGTTGCCTGATAAAATCTTTGCTTTTGCAAATGTGAGGCTACCGAAGAATGCCAAAATATGATTTACATTAATAGCAGGCTGTTCTCCCTGCTGAGCCTCACGTATCAGTTTGTTCTGTTCCTTAGGCTGCTCAGTGCTGGGATCAATGCTGCTGGCATCCACACACGTAAGGACATAATTGAAATTAATGGATCTGATTCAGTCTATCACATGTCATGGCTTGCAACTGAGCCAACAACACTGTCCACTTCGAGTTGCTGAAAGAAGCAGAACGTTATGGCGATACAGATCTAGACGAGAAAGCAGCAGGTTGCTGAAAGAAATCGCTTGTTGGTTTGCAGATCTCTGAATCAGGGCATGAGAAACAGGACAGCAGGATCTTTCACAAGATCAGCATGTCGTGATAGGCTATATTACTATAAGCCTTAGCTGGAGCTTTCTTTCTACTAGCAATAGTTTGGTATATATTTGTATTGAGACTAGGACTGGTGTACAGCAGAGGTTCTGAACCAGTTCTGGAGAACCAGTAGTGGAAATTTTGAGTAGTTCAGAGAACCAGTAAATGCCACCTCTGACTGGCCCCACCGCCATCTATTCTCTGCCTCCCGAGTCCCAGCTGATCGGGAGGGAATGGGGATTTTGCAGTAACCTTCCCCTGGAGTGGGATGAGAATGGAGATTTTACAGTATCCTTCCCCTACCATGCCCACCAAGCCACACCCACCAACCATGCCATGCTCACAGAACCGGTGTTAAATTTTTTTGAATCCCATCACTGGTGTACAGAGTTAAAGTCGTCTCTTTAAGATCTCTTTGATGCCAATGGCAACACGTGGGATAAGTTTACATTCGATTTGACGAATGCATTTTGGATGCCTTTTTGTCTGGGGGTTCTTGAAGGGACTGAAGACATGTCCCATATTGGTAGAATGAACTTCTTAATTCTTATGATTTATATGTCACATAAAACCATCACAGATTTACATCTGAGATTTCACAGTGGCACAACAATTATATTTCCTCTTAAGTATTCTTATTTTTTTTTTTTTTGCCTTTAATGACCCTGTAATCCCTTGCATGGGGTTGGAGTTGAGGCAACTGAATGGAGCTTAGTGTTGACTGACCAGATGCCCTTCCTATTGCCAATGCAGAGTTTGCAGCAGATATTTACTCATTGTGCCCAGAGAGAGAAATATCTGCCTAAATATATTAAGTATTCTTAATATAAAAGATTCCATCTATACAGGTAGTCCTCGACTTACGACCACAATGGAACCCAAAATTTCTGTTGTTAAGTGAAAAATTTAAGTGAGTTTTGCCCCATTTTTATGACCTTTCTTCCCACAGTTGTTAAGTGAATCACTACAGTTGATAAGTTATTAGCACAGTTGTTAAGTGAATCTGGCTTCACCATTGACTTTGCTTGTCAGAAGGCTGCAAAGATGATCTTGGGACATAGCAATGGTCATAAATATGAACCAGTTGCCAAGCGTCTGGATTTTGATCACATGGGGATACAGCAAATGTCATAACTGTGAAAAATGGTCATGTCACATTTTTCAGTACTGTTGCAACTTTGAACAGTCACTAAGTGAGTTATTATAAGTTGATCTATACCTGTATATTATTATAACCCATTAAGCATCCGTCTATTCTATTTGATTGTCCTTAAATCCTTTTATTATTATATATATTTAAAATAAAACACAGGGTAGCTGCATTAAGCAAATCAAAACCTGGTTCACCTTAAGAGCCTCAAATTAAACTGATACAAGATAATTTGAATAAATGACAGAAAGTCAACATATTGGGGGAAATTCCCTGGTGCTGAATGTACTTTATAAATAAATGAAAAATAAAACAGCAACCAATCAGCACGGGCCTTATGGAATGCTATTGACACTGGGTGACTTTAGGCTATAACTGGAATAGTGTGCCTTAAGTTAATTGCAGAATTTTATTGCTTCAAATTTGAAACCACATTTTTATAGCAGAGCTAGCAGGTGCAGATAGTTTTATGATTTTTAAAAAAATTGTGAACAATCCAGTGGTTTTTTTTTTAAACAAATGGCCACTGCAATAAAAACATAAAAGAGGAGGCCAATATATATTAAAGCAAAACCAAGCTACAAGAGTTGGATGGTTTAAAATAGAATTGGACCCCAAAGCTGGTGTTTTCCATTCCATTTTGTGTCAAATAACCAGTGTTTTACAAGTATCGTATCAGGACCATAGGCTTATAAATCCAGAGATAGACATTAGATAGAGTCCCACATCAGAACATGCAGCAAGTTATAGAAAAAGTGGAGGGGAGGGAAAGCCCTCTGAAAAGTCACTGTGTATTTTTGTCAGGGCTCTGTGGTGTCCAAATTACCAAAGGAGATTACCATCTGTCCATTTTAAAACCTCAGTTTTTGATATATATTTTTTGGGGGGGGATAGGGTCAATAATAGAAAATTCAGTCAATTCAATTTACACCTACATTTCAATTTCAATTGACACTGCATTTGAAAAACTACAGAAAAAAACTTCTTTGTGTCCAAGGTTTACATCTGCTGAATGAACATTCCTTTGTGTCATGTGGCACAGTTTTTGCAACTGAAGGAGTTGCTTGTTGTGTAGAGCAGAGAAACCCTCTTACAGTTTGTCCCAAAGTGGAAACTGAACTTTTTCTTCAAAAACGTTTCGCTTCTTGTCCAAGAAGCTTCTCCAGCTCATGGATGGATGCTGCATGGATGCTTCTTGGAAGCTTCTTGGACAAGAAGCAAAACATCTTCAAAGAAAACGCAGAAAGCCTCTTGAAAAAGCATATTTGGAACAACCATGACCTGGATGACTGAGAATCTCCACAGACGCCTCTTACAGTTTACTTTCCCCTGTTCTCATTAACTCTGGTGGAAAATAATTTGTTTTCAAAGGAGATGCCAATTTTGGAGAGCTTCCTTGGCGTGAATGGGGTATTCTTGCACCATCTGAATTGCGAGGTTGCTAAGAATTGCATGTGAATGTCCCACCCTTCATGAGACAATTATCTCTCCAGGAAATTGCATCTTTCTTGGCTTGCTGTGCTTTTACTAAATCCACTGGGAAAACAACAGGTGGGAACGCCTCTCCTAAACTTTATTAGTAGCATTTTACTATCCCCAATAAGAGAAAACTCTTGTGCCCAGATGTTATGACCAGTGGTGGGATTCATTTTTTTACTACTGGTTCTGTGGGTGTGGCTTGGTGGGCGTGGCATGGCTTGGTGGGTGTGCTTTTGCTGTGCTTTTACTAAATCCACTGGGAAAACAACAGGTGGGAACGCCTCTCCTAAACTTTATTAGTAGCATTTTACTATCCCCAATAAGAGAAAACTCTTGTGCCCAGATGTTATGACCAGTGGTGGGATTCATTTTTTTACTACTGGTTCTGTGGGTGTGGCTTGGTGGGCGTGGCATGGCTTGGTGGGTGTGGCATGGCTTGGTGGGTGTGGCATGGCTTGGTGGGCGTGGCATGGCTTGGTGGGCGTGGCATGGCTTGATGGGCGTGGCAGGGAAAGAATATTGCAAAATCCCCATTCCCTCCCGATCAGCTGGGACTTGGGAGGCAGAGAATAGATGGGTGCGGGGCCAATCAGAGGTGATATTTACCGGTTCTCCAAACTACTCAAAATTTCCACTACCGGTTCTCCAGAACTGGTCAGAATCTGCTGAATACAACCTCTGGTTATGACACCATAGAACAAGGTCACCAACCTTTCAGATGTCAGGACCACTAAATTCATAATTTTAAATCCTGTGGGCTTTTGATATGATTTAAAAAAAAGATAAATAGCATTTAGTGCAGTATAAAAAATGTAAATGATTTTTCTGTGGACCACCAAAATTTTCTTACAGACCACCAGTTGTCCACAGGCCATTGGTTGGTGACCACTGGCATAGAAGACTTTTGAAAGAACCATCCATCCAACCTGTCTGCCACTTAATTTGGGTGGATAACTCAGAAATTAGAGGTGCCCACCTCTAATTTCTGAGGGAGTACTGAACTCTACCCCCTCCCCTTTCTCTCTCTTTGTGTTTGGCAACCCTTTTTGTGGTTCCAAACCTACAGAAAACCTTGAGATCAATGGTACAAGTATGGCAACATATATGGTTACAATCTGAACAGGAGCATGCAATACTGTAGGTGACATCTTTACTTAAATTAACAATTAGGAAAGAGGGAACACATACTGTATGTATAGGATCTGAATCTTTTTCTGGAGTTTTAAGCAGAAATAAGTTCTACCTAAACTTCTGGCCCTTAGGTTTAAGTAAGCAGCAGAATATTAACAAGTTAACAAAGCCTTGAATACTGGCAAAGAATCCCTTTCTTCATTGCCATGATGATCTATGCTTCTGTAGTACATATCAATGTTCATGTTCTTTGCCTTAAATAAAGAAAAAAAGAAACAGCTGACAGAGTTGGATTAGCAGCGTCTCCCCTCCTGACATTGGATTGCAGCAATCGTGTCTGGTCCCCTCTTCAAAGTACATGATTATCAATTCGGGAGATGTCTCAGAGGCACCTTCCACTGAAATCTATCATGGATGCCCTTTTCTCCTGCTCAACATACAGAAAACACTTTCCTCTTAATTCGGTACAAATTGTTCAATCTGATGTGATTAAGTACCCAGGGCTAATGTGCAATTTACTACTTTGAGAAGTACCACGTAAGAAGAGTACAAAGGCTCAGGAGAACGAAGGTCTTCGCTGTATCCTTTTTCTCTTTTCTTTGCAAGGAAGCTAGAAACCCCATTTTTCAAAATAAATGGGGACAGGATTAGATAATGCACCTTTCATGCCCCAAGAGCCCGGATTCTTCAATTTTAGAGTAGGAGCTATGACATCATTTCTCTGCCTGCCAAGTTAATTGATGGATAATCCCGAATGACCAAAGGAGGCTCCGTGATCAGTAAATTATGATCACGCCTGCCTGCAGTGAGCAGTGAACTGGGTGAGGGATAATAAATCGAAGCTGGAAAAAAATGGAGGCGCTCATTGTAGGAGATAATAATTCCAGACAGTGATACATTTTCAGGTTCTAGAAGAGCTTCTAGAAGGAGGAGTTGTGAAATTGGGGTGTTTCTGGATCTGGCTTTCTCTTTGGCTTCTTAGGTTAAGGTTATCTACCCCAGCACCTTTCTGAAAAAAAAGTTAATAGCAGGACATGCACTGACAACCTCTGGCTTTGAGGCTTAATATGCTGTAAGTGGGTTTGCTTTATTTTTATTCTGTCAATTTTAGTTAATAGAAAATTCAGTAGTGGAACTAATGGCACACAGCACATGTCCCGAAAATATTGCACAGGCCATCGCTTTGTTACATGGGTTCAACTGGTAACTTGGACCTCCTCTGAAATTATGAGAACTGATCTCCTGGCTGGCACTGAAGATCCTCAACTTTTTCTACTTTCGAAATTACTGCTTTTATTATTTTCATTGTAAACCAGCCTGAGACTTTGGATATGTAAACTATAAATAACAAATGAATTAAAGAATTCTGCCAACTACAATTCTGATCTAATTTCAGTTTTATTGGGTTCAGTTGGAGAATTTTCACCCTATGACATTTCACCCTGTAATGATTGTGTCAAAGAGTGAACACTTTCTGTATTTAAACATTTACTTCTTACTCTACTACTCCACTCCATTATTCACTTAGATGATAAATACTTGGGAGCATCATTCTTTATTTAACTTGGTATGTTGGTGACATTTATTTGGTTAATATAGGTAGCCTTTGTCTTACAACCATTCATTTAGTGACTGAAATAACAACAGTACTGAAAAAAGTGACAAATGGCCCTTTTTCATACTTAATGACTGTTGCAGCATTCCCATGGCCATGTGATCAAAATTTGTATTTATAATAATTGCAGTGTCCCAGGGTCAAATGATCACCTTTTTGTGACCTTCTGACAAACAAAGTCAAAATGGGAAGGTCAATGGGGAAGCCAGGGTCACTTAACAACCATGCAGTGATTCACTTAACCATGTCAAAAAAGTTTATAAAATGAGGCAATTATCTTAACAATTAAGATGTTAACTTGAGCCGAGGTGGCACAGTGGTTAGACTGCAGGCCACTTCAGCTGACTGCTAACTGCAATTAGCAGTCGGTTCAAATCTCACCAGATCAAGGTCAGCCTTCCATCCGAGGTGGGTAAAATGAGGACCCAGATTGTTGTTGGGGGCAATATGCTGACTCTGTAAATCGCTTAGAGAGGGCTGAAAGCCCTATGAAGCGGTATATAAGTCGAACTGCTATTGCTATTGCTATTGCTAATTAACAATTATCTTGCTCAGCAACGGAAACATTGAGCTCAGTTGCAGTTGTAAGTGGAGGACTCTTGTTCATAAAGGAAGCAGCCATGGATCCTTCCATCCCATTGCATTCTGGATAAAAAAGCACCAGTTGCAATGATCAAAGGCTTTCTTCCCCCATATTCCAGCTATTCAAATTCAAGGTGCCATTCATTCTTTCCTTTTCTCATTTCTGCCTGCCTAATCTAGATGGTCATAGATGATGAGGCTAGCTGCCACACACTGTAAATAGCACAGACAAGTTGGACATGAATATAAGCATGGTATAATGAACAATCAATTAGAGACAGTCTGAAGTCCCAATCCTGCCACGGTGGTGGTGCAGTGGTTAGAGTGCAGTACTCCAGGCAAACACTACATAATAGGATACTCGCAAATTAATGGTGGTATCTAAAAGTCTAATAATTTAGATGTTAGATTTTTCTAATCAGATATAAAAATCTACCTATGTAATTAATTATAGTATATTGGTGAGATGTAATTTATAGAAACCCATATTAGGTTGTCACCTGGGCCAATAAGGACTGAACTAAGTGTTGGAGTTCCTGGACATCTGGCTACAGAACTCAAGATTGTTGGCTGAGAAATCAGAACTACTGGAAGAAAAGATGCCTATCCATTGCAAATATACAAAGAATGAAAACAAAGAAATAATATTACAAATCCAGTCCAACAAGTAGAGCAGGGATGAGCTGCTGGGGGTTTGCACAGGTTTGGGTGATCCTCTAATGAAGATTCTGTGTGATTCAGCGAACCCCCAAATTCCACTCCTGGCTGGCCCTGCCCCTCCCTCCCTACCCCTCTCAGGAGTCCCCACGCACCCCATTAATTGTGCCAGATAAGTACAGGGTCTGTGCAGAGGCTCAGGGCAAAAAACGGGCCTACTGGAAGTTCAGGAAGTCTGGAAACAGCCCTGTTCCTGGCCTCCAGAGGGCCTCCGCTGCCTGGGGAAAGCAGTTTTCACCCTCCCAGAGGCTCAAGGAAAGCCTCGAGTCTCTGTGGTGCACCCTGCTATGGTGCAGGAGGCTGCCTAGGCCACACCCAACATGGCCATACCCATCCAGCAAGGGGGCAGTGAACCCACTGCTGCAATTTTTGAAGCCCACCCCTGAAGTAGAGGATTTCTAAGAAGAATGCACCAGTTCTGGAAAGAACAACATCCAGAATCAGATCTGCAAATAATAGAAGTGGCAAAAGTAAGCAAAAATAGTACCAATAGTAATAGGCATCTTGGGTGCAATCCCAAAATACCTGGAATGCCATTTGAACACCACTGGCATTGACAAACCCACCACCTATCAATTGCAAAAATCAGCTTCACATAGAACACCTTCTATTCTGCAACCACACCTTTGATAAGATCAAGCCATCACATCTGCCTATCCCACATCATTGGGAAGGACTTGACAGGTGGACAAAAAGGCCAAATCCATTCTAAACATCTGGCTATATGGTCAACCATAAAAATATATTGAACCTATATGATGCACCTTGTACTGTACATGAAAACAAAAAAAATAGGCATTTGTGAATGTGTATTTAATTTATATAGCCAACTTTTCACATTCGTGACGCAGGTTACCTTACAAGTCAAACAAATAATGTTTTTTTAAAATGAAACATCCATACAAATGGTACAAATGTTAAAAACAATGAAAGAATTAAAAGCCACACAATACAGTCTCCTGGAGAGCACACCATTCAAGAGCCATATAGCTATTTTATGTTTGCCAAACTCCTCTCTGAATCCCAGGCCAGATGGCAAAGTCACATCTTTGGGCTCTTCTGGAACACATTCAAAGTTGAAGCCAGCCTGAAATGAATAAAACATAAAAGATAATGAATTTTTTGGGAAGACAAAGGCTACCTTGAACGTAAGAATATTATATTTCTAAATAAAATTCTTTAACACTCTATTTTTCCTCCTGCAATGGGTTGCTAACTTTTTATACACACACACACACACACACACACACACAAACACACAAACACACACACACACACACACACACACACACATATATATACACATATATACATACACACACACACACATACATACATACACACACACACATACATACATATATACTATATATATATATAGTATAGTACATATCATACGTATCGTTTATAAAGTCTATTTATTTAAATTTTGTTGATGACATCATTCAGTCTAAAACGCTTAGAGATGAAAGTAGGCAATTTTTGTGTAATCAGATCTACAGATTAAAATGGCATAATGCAGAAAAATAGAGAATACAGGGAGGAAAAGAAAACTCAAACATCTATTTCATCATTCCTATCATGATCATCTTTTGTAGAAATAGGCTGGTCAGGGTGTTCCCAATGACACTATGGCTTTAAAACAGGTGGGGCTGTGGCTCTCTATCAGGAGATAACCTAGGAGCCCAGTTGACGCAGTGATATCTTTTTTCCTCATACTTTATTTTTCAGCTGCTCACAGGACTTAATAACAATCACTCACTTTCTATGTGGAAATATGGAATTGTCATCATGGACTGGCTGGGATACTTTGTTTCTGTTTTCTGGAATGCAATCACCCTACCGGGTGATTAAAGCAATTTAATTGATGATAGATGCCACTTGATTCTTTGCAACACTGTTGTGAAAGAAAATTTGGAAAGTCAAGGAAGGGATGTTAAGAATGTGAGAAATTCAGAAGTATGACTGACATGAGTGATACACATTAAGTGTGCATATGTAGTCCTCAAACAAGAATAGGGGATAGAGTCACTGATATGAGAAAAGAGCCCAGAAAGAAATGGAGCAAGAACTTTATTTTAGTAGTAGAAAGGAAGTAGATGTGCTTGGTACCCCAACATTTTCAAATACCTTTCCTTAAGTGAAAGATTAGGAATCTGGAGTCCCACAAAATTCTGATGTTGCTGAAGAGCAACTGCCTACAGCCCCAACCAGCATCCATCACCTGAAGGGATGATAGGAGCTGAAGTTTGGTAACATTTGCATTCATTGAATCGAATTGAACATTTCAGGTTCATCAACAAAAATGAACAAGTTTAGCAACAGTACAGAGGAATTATTGAGTCTATCATTTGCACATCTAAAAGCGCCATGGTAGTGTAGTGGTTAAAATGCAATATTGAAGGCTAATTCTGCCAACCTCCAGCAGTTTGATCCTGATGGGTTCAATGTTGACTCAACCTTCTATCCTTCTGGGATTGGTAAAATGAGGACCCATATTGTTGGGGGCAATATGCTGACAATAGGCTGCAAAGCACTATGAAGTGGTATACAAGTCTAAGTGCTATTGCTATGAATTTCTGGTATGGTACAGCAACCAAACAGGACAGGTACAGACTTCAACAGCTAGTTAGGACTGCAGAAAAAACAATTGAGCCACCTCATCTTCCATTGAGGACCTGTATACTGCAGGAGTCAGAAAGTGGGCTGAGAAAATATCTACCCCCTCATATCTTGGACATAAACTATTTCAACTCCTTCTCTCAAGATGCCTCTATAGGGCATTGCATGATAAAATAACTAGACACATGGACGATTTTTCCTCCCATGCCATCACTCTGCCGAACATTTACTTCCCACAGTACTATCTTATGTCTAAGAATATTGACCCATGTAGTAGAGCTCTGTTACTATTATCCTTCTCATCTTTCCTATTATCATCTCCCATTGGTATCTTATGATTGTAACACTATATTTTTTATATGTACACTGAGAGCTTATGCGCCAGAGACAAATTCCTTGTGTCTCCAATCACATTTGGCCAATGAAGAAGATTGTATTTTGAAACACAATTCTCACCACTTCTCCACCCTGGCTTTAAGTCAGGAAAAATGTCATTGAAACTAGAATAATGGCTCCATTGATGTGTGCACATACAAATGGTTAGGTATGACACATTTTGCATTTACATTTGTTAATCTTACCATAAGATTAGTGAAATGCTACAATTCAAAGACTGAAAGAAGAATAGGTTTTATGACAGGAGATTGGCTAACACTGTAATATGTGGAAAAGCGTTTTTTGCTCTGTGACCCAACTTGAGGAAAGGAATAAGTGACTCAGTTATGTGGGCTGAAAAGCAACAAAAAACAGACCCCATTCCTGATTTTAAAAGTTTAATTATTTATTTTTTAAAAAAGTTTAATTCTATAGTTTAACCATTCCCTGCATTACTTAATATACTCTCACTCTTTGCTGCAATCAAAAAACTTTGTTGATCTCACTGCTTAATTAAGAAATGAGTTTACTGATCGGTTATTGCACCATCATACATGTTGTTATTAACATCTCATGTGAAGTCATTTAAAGTCATGTGAAGGCATGTAAAGAAAGACACTCTACAGTACATAAAGACACTCTTCAGTATGGAAAACTTTTTTTTTCCTTTATAAGAGGTTATAATGAATGAGTTACATGAATGGGAAATGAAAAACAGATTGGGTCGATTCCTGTGTTCTGTGTTCACAAGCAAAATGGATTAGTGGGAATATTGGTGTAGCATGGTGTTGAAGGGATTGCTGGTTTTCTGCCCATAGCTTCTGATCTCCACTGCAGAAGTTGGTTTTGTGCATAACTGCACAAGTGTCTTATTTTGCCAAAATTGGAAGATCTGCCTGCCAACACTGAACCATGGAAATCTATCTAGTCCATCAAAGAATGATGAAAAATTGTTTGACATACAATAGCAATAGCAATAGCAGTTAGACTTATATACCGCTTCATAGGGCTTTCAGCCCTCTCTAAGCAGTTTATAGAGTCAGCATATTGCCCCCAACAACAATCCGGGTCCTCATTTTACCCACCTCGGAAGGATGGAAGGCTGAGTCAACCCTGAGCCGGTGAGATTTGAACAGCCGAACTGCAGAACTGCAGTAAGCTGAAGTAGCCTGCAGTGCTGCATTTAACCACTGTGTCACCTTGGCTCTTATGGACAAAATGGACATAGTAAAACTAAACTGGATTCACTGCTATAGACCTTAAAACTAAATTTGATTTATCTCAGAAAGCTTCTTGGCAGTTTGTTCAGTTTAAGTTATCTGGACTTTTTGGTCCTGATGCTATAGCTGGCTCTGAAATTAGATATCTCTTAATGGTCCTAGCAATATTAATTGATGCTTGCAAGCCAATAGCTTATATTTAGAAGAAATGGAAAGCAGTAGATGAAATTGATATCAATTATTAACACAATTGTTGAAATAACAGCCTTGAACATCCTGTTCTTCCAAATCAATGGAAGACTGTTTTAATACTGATGAAACTGAGACTCTTGGTTCTGCACTATATATTTTAAGGTACCGCAAAACATTTGGAGTGCACTGAATGCTTGAAAGAATAAGGGACGGTTATGAAAGAACTGCAGCTTGAGATGCAATTCAGGAATTATTCATTAATTCATATGGTTTGGGTTTGTCATACTTTGGTCTGAAATTCATTTCTACCGGTCTGATGTTAGCATGACAGCTGCTTGACAAAGATGCTATGTTTTCCTTTGTTATAATTTTCATGCTTGGAATTTATCGCTACATCTAGAATTATTATAAACCACCAAAAGTATGTTGATTGCAGTGCACATGTCTATGGAGATTCTCAGTCATGCAGGTCATGTCTCAAAGGTGTGTTTTAAAGAGGCAACTGGAGTTTCTTTGTTTTTCTTTGAAGATGTTTCGCTTCTCATCCAAGAAGCTTCTTCAACTCTGACTGGATGGTGCAGAATGGAAGGATTTATATTCCTTGCAGACAGCTGGTCATTTGCATTTTTTAAAGGGAGTCATTGAGGCCACTTGGAGGTTTGTCTGTCTCCTCAGGGTCACCTGTGTAATGCAAATGGGTGTGGCTCCTTCTTGGAACTGTTGACTTTGTTGTGGAACTGTGTTTTTTGCAGGATGCTTTCTGCCCTGTGTCCCTATGGGGATGAGTCTGTGTTTGTCTGTATCTCAAACTGAAGTACAAATGATTCCTGTAGTCTGCAATATTTCCTGGAATTTTGTTCATACTCCCATACCATTTGAAGGGTGCTCATCCCAAAGTGCATGGCTAAATGTCTATGGAGATTCTCAGTCATCCAGGTCATGGTTGTCCCAAAGATGCTTTTTCAAGAGGTAGCTGGACTTCCTTGTTTTTCTTTGAAGCCATTTCGCTTCTCATCCAAGAAGCTTCTTCAGCTCTGCAGCATCCATTCAGAGCTGAAGAAGCTTCTTGGATGAGAAATGAAACATCTTCAAAGAAAAACAAGAAAGTCCAGTTGCCTCTGGAAAAAGCACCCAGCAGTGGACATTTGATGGGCAAACAAATAAAACACACTATGTGTAGGAATTGCCAAAACAATTGTTATATGACCTTGGTAACAGGTCTGTAGACCTGTAGATCTGAGTTGTTAAATATGTGCTGTTTCTACATTTAAATTCATCCTGGTTTTCACAAAGAAGAGGACGCTCGAAATATTTTATAACATTTCTTTGATTTTGACTTATTTATGACATCAATCTCCAGGCATCCAATTTTTTCTCGTATTTTAATTTTAATTTTATATTATACCTGTCATGCTTACAATGAATTGTTGGGACCAAATATATGGTTTATTAATAGCTGTATAACACCAAATTTGATATTTACTTTTTCCTGCAACTATTCTGTTATTGTTGCAGTACTATTTTTTTAAATGAAACAAAACACAGAAAAACAAAAACAAAGCCATTAACCCTTGTTACAAGTGCCCCCACCCCCTCATCTTTTTAGCCTGTGGGCAGACTGGGTGCTTTGAAAGCATGCAATGGGCATGCTCAAAAAATGGTTGCCATGGGGACTAGTGGCAACATCCTCCTTGATTGGAAGAAAACAAAGCATTGGGATACAACAAACCAGTGGTGGGTTTCAATTTTTTTTAGAACCTATTCTGTAGGTGTGGCCTGTTTTGTGGGAGTGGCTCGGTGGTCATGTGACTGGGTGGGCATGGCTTGGCGGTCATGTGACCAGGTGGGTGTGACCAACTTGGAAAATGTAGTGAAACTCACTTAACAACACTCTTGCTTAGCAACCAAAATTTTGGGCTCAATTGTGGTCATAAGTTTTCTTTCTTTCTTTCTTTCTTTCTTTCTTTCTTTCTTTCTTTCTTTCTTTCTTTCTTTCTTTCTTTCTTTCTTTCTTTCTCTCTCTTTCCTTCCTTCCTTCCTTCCTTCCTTTTATCTCTCTCTCCCTCTTTCTTTCTTTCTTTCTTTCTTTCTTTCCTTCTTTCTCTTTATCTTTTTCTTTCTCTGTCTTTCTATCTTTGTCTCTCTCTCTTTTTTCTCTCACTTTTGGAAGAAGGAACAAGAGGTGAGGATTCGGCTGTTTTACAAGCCCACAGGCACGTGCTGCTCTCTTCTCTGACAGCGAATCCTCGCCTCTTGTTCCTTCTTCCAAAACCCCCCAAATCCCCAAAACTAGGGACGACTTTACCCAAAAGAAAGAGGTCCTTTCCTTGACAAGTCGAATGCCAGGAAGGTCGTGCCGCATCTGGGAACACCTGAGCTGCCTTCACCCCCAACACACTTTGCCGACTGGTGATTTAGAGAGTATTTTCTGGGGTCTCCTAATTCGTCACTGGAAAGAGGTTGGTGGGTTCAGACTCCCTCCGTACTGGTCCGTACTGGTTGAAACCCACCCACCCCTGCACCAAACCCACATTTCAGTGTCTACCAGTATCTGAAATCCAAGTGAGATTCACAGATCTTGTTAGGGTGCAGGTTACACCTGGATTTGTTTTGTTTTCCATTCCAATTTTTTGTGAAACATAACATAAAATTAGATGGGACAGTCATGAATATTCGAATAGGAACTTTGTTGCCCCCAGGGGCCAAAATAGGAATTCAAACTCTGTTCCTTCCCTCACATTTTCTGAAGCAATTAAATTGTGGCACGTTCCTGCCTAGGAATGGCTGGCAGAGGTAAAGACAATCTCAGTCAGAACATATTAACCCCAAGTACCCTTCTGCTCTCTTTTTTGTATCTTTCAGATTGTTGCTTTATTACTTCATTGATCTTTCATACTGCAAACATATTACAGGGTAACTGAAATAAACAAATTATGCAGAACTACCACAAAATGTTCTATAAAGTGATTCCTGTCATGTATCAACTTCATTAAAAAATATACTGCATTGAACAAAGAAACCAACCTGGCAGCATAGTGTCAAGGCTGCTGTAGATGCCTATTGTTTCCATTTAATGTTTGCCTCCTGGGGACCAAGTGTTTTTTTTTTCTGTTGGGAAGGAAGTAATTTCTGTAGTTTGCTTAAGCAACGTCAATTCTGCAGAGTCATTTTGCACCACAAAGCCAAAGAAGCCTTTGCAACACATTGATTCATCGCATCCAACCCTGACTTCATTATATCGGACTTAGAAGAGGGTATTAAATTTTGCAGTGGGTCTAAATTAACTGTGTGTCAGCTCTATATGAAAATAGGAGCTTCTTTAATTGCTTGTTGAACAATTGTGAAAGTGGTTGCAAGCTCTACCCTTCTAGTGATGCTTAGCAGGGCAGAACACACATCCTATTTCCGATGTAGTTGAGTCTAAACAGCTTGATTTATGAAAGGCCTGGAATAGTTACTAGCTCATATTAATGAAACCCGAGGTTCTTGGAATTATAGGTTTTTTAAAGAAAGGAAGGGTGGGATGGGAAAAGATGAGATGGAATAGGACAGGGCGGGGCAGGATAGGATTGAAATATGGTACATGGAATACTGCTGGTGTTTTCAGTTATATTTATATATAGAAACATACTCCAGTGATGTGTGCTTATCCATCATTAAAAACAAGGACCTACCGCATGGATACCAGGGGTGGGATTCTATTAGTTTGGATGAGTTTGGGTGAACTGGTAGCTTTGACCATCAGCTAGGAGCGAACTGGTTAGCTCCAACAATGAATTGGGCCCGCCCATCCCTGCCCTTAACTCACCTATATCTTTTCAGTTGAGTTGCATGGCAGAGCGGATTGCTGTGCCTCAGCTGTTTTCGTCACCAGCAGTAATGCGGAAGTACTTTTTCTCAAAACTGTACATGCATGTGCAGCAAAGCGCGTGATCACCGAACCGCTTGTTAAACTGGTAGGATCCCACCACTGATGGGTACACTATGTTATACTTAGTCAAGCTCTCCCCAGTATCTCCAGAAGACTCAGCCAATGCCTACTATTTGAAGAGATACCTATAGTAGAAATTTAAAAACGACAACACTTAAAAATGTAGTAAGGCACCAAGAACAAAGAGCAAGCCAATCTTTGATTGTTCTTTAATTACCTACCTCTAAATCTGAATCTGGCAATGTGACTGTACCATAGTATGCCCTGGTAGTCTTTGCAGAAACAAACAAACAAACAAACAACTCCATTCTTACAATATGTGGTAATGCCCAAGAAAGATTTGTTTCATTGCCTGTTAGGAAATTGAACTGCTGAATCAGAAGAAAGCCCAAGATGGTCATTTTGGGAAATGCCAAATAGGTTCTTTGGCAGTTTAGCAGCACATGTTTATTCAGAGACCTACTCCTTCTCCAGGTCAGTCTCTGTAGAATTCTAACCTAGGTCCTATAGTAATTTTTCTTTTGCCCAATTGGTTTTCTAAACCTCTTTGCCATTCATCTTACCTTTCTCTGGATTTAATTAAAGGACAAAAGTATGTCTAGAAATATGGTTGTCCAAAATGTCTCCCTCTCGGCTGTTAGTATTCTCGAAGTACTGGAGATATGTCAGTACTGATATTCCTTTATCAGTTTTTGTTGGATATAGCACTTTTTCAACTGCCATTAAATTCTCATTGGATGGATGTTTGATAAAATGTCAAATTTAGCTTTTCTGAGAGTAGTATACTAACATATCTTGTCTTGCATGATTCTTCATCACTTTGTCAATTGTTCCACATTAACAAGTAGCAAGGCTACTTCAATTATTTTATAACACAATAACAGAGTTAGAAGGGACCTTGGAGGTCTTTTAGTCCAACCCTCTACTCAAGCAGAAAACTATATCATTATGTTGGACAGCTCATCTTAACTTGGAGGGTCTATTATTAATTTAGTTATTTTTTAATCATTTCCAGCCCTGATACACCTTAGTCACCAACAATAGGCATAAGCAAAGTTTAGCTTTTAGGCAGCTTTGTTTCAAACACTACAATTGAATAGATGTTATGAATGCCATCAGCTTGGCAACAATTGATTTATCACAAGAGTTGGCTTCTCCCCTCTTTTATTAATCAGATACAACAATAATAGCAATGGGAGCAGCTATACAAAAGGCAACTGAATTTCTTTCAAGAATAGAGGTTTGCTTCTGTTATACATAATAATCTCATGTAGTGTTGTTATTGATGATGATATTAGTAATTTATTGAATTTATATGCTGCCTAACTCAAAGAAATTACAATAAAACCAATACAAAGGTACAGAATAAAGATAAAATGATGACAGTGTGGAACTTCTTATTGAAGATTCACAAAAGCCCTTTCAGTTAAGTGTTTAAGAGACAAGTTCAGTTTCATTGAAATTGGCCTTTAAACCCAGGTTTTCATTCCGTTAATTCTGAATTTAAACTTCTTAGCTTCTAAATAGATTAATATTATTTTTTCCTGACTTTTCATTATTAATGTAACAGGTCATTCAAGAACTTGAATGCTAGCTGAACACTTCACAATAGGCTTTAAATTTAGTTTTTATTACAATAAAAGTTGAATGAAAAGATTCCAATTTATAAATGCATAGAGAACACTATAGTTTATATAAACCTTGTGCCCAAGGTCTTTTTTGAAGATGTTCTCACAAGGAGACTTTTTCACTATTGTTCTCTTGCTATGTTGAATTCTGGTACTTATGTATGAAATAATTACATGGAGATGGAAGACAGAAAATTGATAGAAGAGCTACTGTTTCTACCACCCACAAGGTTCCTTCTTCCCTCTGATTCCTTCGGTCCCTTCCCTCCCTCCCTTTGACCCCCAAAAGAAGGAAAATAGGTCACTCTGTGCCTGGGAAACTTTATGCCTTCATGAGGATCTATCAAGAAGAGCCCCCAGCAGCTGGCATCTCCAAACTGACCTCGTGAACTCATAAGTAAGGCAGGGTCAACAATGTTACTACTTAGTTGGGAAACTATCTGGGTATTCCAGAGCCATTGGATAGACCAGGAAGTGGAAATGATGCTTGGAAGAAGCCACTTCTGTAATCCTATGAAAAAATTGCAAGTTGTCAGGAACTGCATTCAACCTGAGGGTTTCCATTCTACTTTTGTCAGGGAAAATTAAACTAATTAAACTTAGCTCTTGGCCTATTTCAAAACTGCATATGCTGGCAAAACCTACTGCAGCTGTTGTGACGCCAGGACAAGGGACATGGAGGTGCAGAGATAATTTTTGTCCCAACACACTTTGAACTCTGGTCCTACCTAAGACTCCCCTGTATTGGGCAGCCTCCAGCTTTCACAAAATAATTAACAACAACAACAACAACAACAACAACACACTGGTGGTAAGATTTCAGCTCTACTTCCGGTTATTTTATTAAACTGAACATTTACCCACTCACACTTCCAATAACAAAAACTGTATGTATCAACCCAGCACAATCTAGTATCTAAAATATGAATATAACAAGTGCTTTCTTTTTCTCCAGTCCCTCAGAATTTATAAATCAAGATTTTTAATGTACATGAGTATAGTATAATAAAAATTAATGAAAAACATACAGAGTTCATTATAATAATCTAGTACATTTAGAATGAAAAACACTGCATCAAATCATAGGCAGTGTTAATACCATATTAAAATTTTCATGGAATGAACCAGTGATCACTGTTTCAAAATTATTAATCTATTGTTAGGCTCTAACATGGGAAAGAATTCAAATAGGCAGGGGTGGGGTTTCTTTTTTGGTTCATCTCTAAGTAATGATTAATGCTAATAGTTGTGGATTTTAAGAATTTGGGGTTCCATTACTTTTAAGAAACACAGCCATAGCTACCAGAAAATTCTACTCTTCCTTTAATCTTTTCTGCTTAGAGATATGACGTACTACTAGCATCAAGTAACCATTCTTCAGCTGAATGACGAATGCATGCTCAGTCTGGAATTGTCTTTATTGCTGCCTTTGAAGTTGGTCCAGATTGAATTAGAAAACTTTTGGGTTGGTATTTGCATAACAAGGTTATGAATGATAGAGCAGCTAAAGCCAGACACATTGGCTCCAAGGTTCTGCAATTGCAGAAGGAAGTCTTTGCAATGTTCTTAAAATAATCATAACCATAATCTGAGTTCCTATGCCTGTAATTCTGAGAGAGAGATATCAACATCAACACCAAAGTCCTTCTTACAGTATGTGAAACCTGGTGAAATGAATAGTTGCTTTCAAAAATGGCTGTGTTTTAGATATTGAAATTGTAATATAGAGAGAACTAATGCATTAGTAGTTAGTAAATACTCTTCTTGAAGTGGCTGAGATTTGTTTGTTTGGGCATTTAGGAATCCCATGTTTTAATTCTCTTCTCATTTTCAAAGATTGTGAGAACTCTTCAAGAATCAGTTCTTAGGCTGTCTGAAATTATTTTCACAGGAGAGAATGATCAAATAAAGTTTAGTCTGCAATTTGGAAATTTCCAAGAAAACAACTGATTTTGCACAAAGAAATGCAACAGACCTATGGAATGCATTATCACAACATCACTCAAAAACAATAGACACAACAAAGAACAAAACTATTCATTGCTATTAGCGTTTTACCCAAATGAACTCTAGATCAGGAGTGTCAAACTGGCGGACTGCGGCCCAGATATGTCATGTGCAGGCCACGCCCGCCCCAGCCCTGCAAAGGGGAGAAACATTGCAATACGTCACGTGATGGCAACGTAACGCTGCAAGTTTGACACCCGTGCTCTAGAGTCTAGAGATGTCCTTTAATATCCCTCATGACTTATGGCCCTTTTTAGCACAAACTTCGCAAAAGTAATTTGACATTGGAAAATATGTGGCGCTCTGATTGGATGCAGTAGGATTCTGCTACTACTAATTCCAAAGCATTTCTTTTAAATAAGTTCCATACATGATCACAATGTGTGATATAACAGCCATTTCCCCCTATGTTTGCAGTATGGTGGATGCCAACAATATACACCATATTCCCTGCATGTAGTGTAAACACTGTAGACATTCTAACTGGGGAACTTCTGATGCCAGAAGAAGCAATGACTTGACACACATCCTATGGGGACTCCCAAACTACCTCAATAATGAGAAAAAGGCCAGAAGGAGGTGGAGGAGGAAGTGGTAATAGTGGTGATTTAAGGGTAACTAAAAGCTGTCGTGAAAATACTCTTTGGCTGGTAATTAGACAGGAAGGAAGCAAATATCTGCTTTCTTGGTGTATCTTTCTCTATAGACTTTACCACAGCAACCATAGTAATTATTTGGGCTAGAGCTTGTATCACCAGCAGCAACTGTAGCAGCAGGAATTCATTTTCAAAAGGCAGCATCATGAAAAATTAAACCAGCAGAGCCACATATTTTGAATCTGGCAACTGAAGAACAAGAAGCCTATTGCTTGGAAAATTAAAACTCAGCTGGTGATGTTTTGAGTGGCAAATGAGGAAGAATGAGAGCAGCAAGCAACACCCACTGAACTCACCAGTTTCCTATAAACTACAGGTTGTCCTCAATGGAGCTCAAAATTCCTGTTGCTAAGCAAGATACGTAGTTGTTAAATGAGTTTTGCCCCATTTACACATTTTCTTGCCACAGTTGTTAAGTGAATCACTGCAGTTAGTAACATGGTTGTAAAGTAAACCCGTCTTCGCCACTGACTTTGCTTGTCAGAAGGTCGCAAAAGGTGATCATGTGATCCCGGGACACTGCAACGGTCATAAATATTAACTGGTTGCCAAGCAGTTGAATTTTGATCATGTGATCATGGAGATGTTGCAATGATCCTAAGTGGCAATAAGTCACTTTTTTCAGTGCCGTTGTAACTTCAAGCGGTCACTAAATGAATGATTGTAAGTTGAGGACTACTGTACAGTAAAGCAACATGAAGTGGAATATTATTTTTATGCACCTAGACCAGTGGTGGGTTGCATACTGGTAGGCAGTAGGGGCATACCAGTGCCTGCCGGGAACATAGGGTACCGTTCTGGTATGGTGCTCCTGAGGGCCCACCCAACCGCCCATCCTCCTTACCTGTATTTGAGCTCTTCGGCGCTTCTGCACACGTGCACAGCACGTACAGTGCCTGCGCAACGCTCCACTGAGCAGCTGGAGCATCGCGGAGGCGTCACAGGAGGTAAGGAGGCATGCACATTCATGTGGTGGATGCTGGGCCCCGTTGCACTGTACCGGTTGCACCAGGATCTGGAACCCAGCACTGACCTAGACGCACAAGCTTGGGTTGATACATCATGGCTAAGCCATAGTTGCCTTAAGTCACAAGCTGCAAATGATTGTTACAAACCACTGTGGCTACTTTTATACTTTGAGCCAAATCCAAAGGAAGCTCATGAGTGCTGAGTCATGAACAGAGACATCTAACAGGACCTGGGTTGCCCAAGGCACAAAAAAGTTGAACTTCTATGTTTCTTGGCTTGCTTTTTGGAATTTTCTTTCTGCTCAACTTTCAGAAATTTTTACTGTAGGTTGCATATAGGGAGAATGTGATTAAGGGATTTGGTTCATTTTTTTAAAAAATATTTAATTTTTATGAAATATTTTATTTTTATAGAATAAAAACAATACAAAGTTTGTAAAAGAGAAGAAAGGGATGGGTAATTAATAAACAAAAGTAAAGAGAAAAAAAGAAAAAGAGGATATAAAGCAGAGATTTCCTATTTCTTTATGGCAATTATAAATGCATTTATATTTTATCCTCTCTCTCTAAGTTTGTCTTGTGGCTCCCTTCATGATGTATTCTTTCTATTAGTCAAACCCATAAATCTCCAATCCATTTTTTTCAGGTTTCAGCAAAAAGTCCATAAAGGATTTCTTGTTATTAACAAAGGTAAATTCCCTAATCAAAGAAATAGTCAATTTTGCCATCTCTGGAAATTCTGTCATCTTCCCCAACCATTCCTCCGTTGTGAGTATTTCAGAATCTTGCCATCTTTGTGTATATAATAATCTTGCTGCATTTACACATACAAAAACAATCTTCCTGAAATCTTTTCTAATTTTCTATCCATTAGTCCCAGCAAGAAACAATCTGGTATGAATAGTAATCTTTAAAATTCTTCAGATCGCTATATTTTTCTATTTTTTTTTTACAAGTCCATCAAGCATGATTAAATGAGCCTTCATGTTTTAGGGATTTGCTCATGTCTCATGTCCATTCCAATTGCTTTGGGTTCGTAGAGTAGTCAAAAAAGGCAAGAGGTTATTCAAGACTCATAGCCCTGCTCCTTTGGTATCTATGCTGAAATCATGTGCAAGTTTCAAGGGGAGGAGCTATAGTTAGGTGTGACACGACAAATGCGTGCCCGACAACAGCGTGCCAACAAACCCGCGGCGATAAAACCACGACATCGACAGCGTGCCCACAAAAGCGCAATTAGGGTTAGGGTTAGGGTTCTTACATTGTTGTTTGTTGATGGCGCACTTCTGTTGGCACTCTTTTGTCGGTGTGCCTATGTGGGCACAATTTCGACATCGCAGTTTTCTCAGCGCGGTTTTGTCGGCACGGTTTTGTGGGTGAACCATAGTTAGGATAGCCACCTTCACTTTTTGACACCCATGTAAAAGAGGTAGAGAGGCTTCTATTTTTCAGAAACAACTGCCACATTCCAAAGAGCTGTAGTGGGCAGTGGTTAGAATGCAGTATTGCAGGTTGACTCTGCCCACAGCCAGGAGTTCAATCCTGACTACCAAAAGGTTGACTCAGCCTTCCATCTTTCCAAGGTCAGTAAAATGAGGACCCACATTGTTTGGGGGCAACGTGCTGACTCTGTAAACTGCTTAGAGAGGGCTGTAAAGCACCATGAAGCTCTATATAAATCTAAGAGCTATTGCTGTTCTAAGGAGCCATGCTTCTGACAATCAGTGGATATTGGTATTTGAGAGTGGAAGAGCTCTGCATGGTTATTCTAAATAACATCCCTATTAAAAAGTGACCTTTATTATAATTATTGTAAAATGATATGAAAGTATATGTCTGAGAACACTTTTACATTTGCAAAGCTGTCAAGGTGCATGACAATATCTGCCTAATTTAGATACTTCGGATAACACCCCTATGCCTCTACAGAAAGGGAGAACAAGGAATTCAGAGGAAGTAATGTTCTATCTTCTTCTTCTCTCTTTCTCAAATGCTTGCTGATTGAAGAATTCTGGATGGTCTCAATAAAGCAGGCTCTGAAAATGGGATCCCACTCTGCCCCTCATATAGACCAAATGGCAATGTTTGCTTTCTGTGGCATTTAGGTAGCTTATTTTGACATTGTATTTGTAAATTCCTTTTCCTTATGGTTGATGCCAGGTCCTCAAAGCCCCCAAGTCCTATTTGAAATTAAAGTGTTTGTCTAGGCATTGGGATGGTTGTGTATACCTTCACTTTGGATTGTTGCAGTTTCCCCTTTCTTTCCTGGTTTTAAGATTTTAAAATGATAGTCATGCTTAATGATGTCAGAGTTTTTCCTGAATCATTATGTATATATACACATTGTGAAGACATGTAGAACAGCAAAGGGTACATTGCTCTGTCTTCCACAGCTATAGTAGTTCTAAAACGGGCTTGTGTATATAATAGATAACATTAAATCTATTATTTATTTTATTGGGCTCTTGGATCACAGGGAGAAAAATGGGCGCCAGGCACATTGATTATTCCATTGAGTTAGTGAGCAGTACTCCCATTGTACATAGTGTATATACAAGCTTTAGGGGAGAATGTAAACAATATGTATGTGAAAAACTAGCTTAAGTATGGGGATTATAACACTGGATTGGATCCAGATTTGGACCTTCTTAAAGTGATCCCCAGAAATCAATGTGAAGATAGTGACTAATTTAAGTACCATTGATTTCAGTACGTCTAGTCTTACTAGGCCTTGATCCAATCTCTGCTCTAAAATTTATGAATGTAAATTATATATTATTTGTTGACATGACTTCCTTTAGAATTTACCTTCCAAGTGAACTATAATATTGGGCATTATTAAAAGCAACGGCAAAAGTTCCCCAATGTAACATGTCTACCTCCTTCTTCTCAGGAAGCTATTGATAGACTCAGATACACACTTAAGCAAAGAGTAGTACTACATTTGATTATAGAGAGTTGTATATGTTGATGACTTTGTATTTTAAAATGGTTTTAATCTACTACTGTTAGAAGCTGTTAATCTGATCATGGCGGAAATTGGAAATCACAACGTTATCAGCAGCAGAATATTTCAGAATGTCAAATCTTCAGAATTGAGTCTATCTCTAAATATATTCTTCTCCTTCTCATCTATGTTGCATCAATAGGTTCTGCTCTTGCAATTGGTTCCTTCCCCCACTTCTTCCTATAACCTCAAATATTTGCATTGGGAATCTGGAGAGATGGCAGGCAGGAGTGAAATTCTATTCTACAGCAGTATGTATTCTGCTGGTAGATAGATATAGCTGGATAAAGCTCACTCACTTTAAAGCAATCTTTCTTGATTTAATGGAAAATGAAGGCAACTGTGTTTGGTCACAGGCTAAATGGCAATGTCATGTCATGACTGATTATTCAACTGAGGATTCATCATCAGAATAAAGTTCTGTAAGTTTCCCCTCCCCCCCAAAAAACTTTCTCATGTCTTGCAAGTGAGAAAATGAACCTTTGATAACCTTATTTACTGATACTGTCAGTCAATGTCAGCAGAGTGAGTCTTAGCCATCCTCGTCTTCAAAGAGATGGGATGCCCCACAGCACCTAAACCCAAACAAACAGCTCTGCTTGGGAATTTAAAAAAATATCTTGACAAGTTCAATCCATCTACTTTGAAGTCTTGAGCAACTAATGGATCCTGGAATTGTGAGTTTTGCTCCAGCACACCAAGTGACCAATTCAGTGGTAGGTTGCTCTTACCGTCGCTACCGGTACGCTGATCGTGGTCTGTCCGTGCACAAGCCTGACATGGACTGTGCACGCGCCTGATATGTGCTGTGCACACATGTGCAACCCACCGCCCCTGCGACACCCAGTTGCTTGTCGGGGTGTGCGCAGTGTGTCTTTTGGCATAAATACAACTATAGAACACGGGTGGCCAAGTAGCTAAATGAGCCACCATACCGATACGCTCTCAGCTGCTCCAAGCCACTACCGGTATGGCTGTACTGGTCAGGACTGGCAGCACCCCACCACTGGACCAATTAGTGTAGCTATTACACTGGTGGATTGTTAAAGTTTCAGTATTATGAAATTCAGGTATAAAACTCGAGGAGCCACACTTTGTCATGGCACACAATGTTCAACTAATTATGAGCTTCATCTTTGATCTTTTTCAATGGCTCAGTAGCTTATAGAAAACAGTATGTATTGTATTGTTGGAAGAAATGTCCTTCTGGGTTCAGTTCCAAGTGGGGAAAAGGACACTGGAAACATGGAGACTGCTTGGAAAGATGGTTTTAATGGTGGACAAGATCAGAGGTTTAGAGGTTTAGAGGTATCACATGCTTCAAGATCTTGGTTGAAGAAAAAATGGTCAGAGATTCTGAGGGGGTTTGAGTTTTATACCCTCTCTGGGCTTTTGAATTTGAGCTTGTATTGTGATTGGTTGTCAGACTCCCATTGGGCCATGCAGGGGCAACTTTGTAGGCTGTCCTGAGTCTCAGGCTTGGTTGAGTCTTGCTGGGTGATGTTGTAATGAAAAGGCTCTGGGATTCCTACTATGGCTCTGCCTCAGTGGTGAATTTCAATTTGTTTTACTACCGCTTCTGTGGACATGGCTTGGTTGGCGTGGCAGGGGCAGGATACTGCAAAAGCTCCATTCCCTCCCCACTCTAGGGGAAGGATACTGCAAAAATTTCCATTCCCACCCCACTCTGGAGCCAGCCAGAAGTGGTATTTGCTGGTTCTCCGAACTACTCAAAATTTCCGCTACCAGTTCTCCAGAACCTGTCAGAATTTCTGAATTTCATCCCTGCTCTGCCTGAAGGAGGTAGATCTTTGTTATGTAGAATAGACTGACTCAAGCCTTAATGTCCCATTGACAAAGGTGGAGGGTGGGCTGAGTTTCTGCCTCCCCTTTAGGGGAAATATTCTGCCCTTTTAATAATTTCTAAAATATCTCATTTTCCTAGGAGAGGTGTGGGTGCTATCTTCCTACAGTATGAAGCAGGGGTGAAATGCTATCGGTTAGGGCCTGTTCACCCAAACCGGTAGTAAGAATACTACCAGTTCGCCCAAACCAGAGGTAAAAAAAATGCTTTAAAAAAAATAAACAAAAAGGCACAGCTAATCATCGGAACCTTTTAAAAACCTTTTAAAAGCATTTTTATTACTGGTTTGGGCAAAAAGTTAGTAAAACATGCTTTAAAAAAGTAAAAAAAATGTTCTGACAATTAGCTGTGGACCTAGTTCATGGGAACCTTTTTTTCGTTACATTTTTAAAGCATTTTTAAACTACCTATTTACCTGAACCGGTAATTAAAAAATGCTAAATAAAGTTTTAAAAAGGTTCCAATGATCCTGCATTACAGCTGGTTGTCACAGCTGATTGTGTGTAAAATTGTGTGTGAGTCAGTTGTGTAGCTTTTGTGTTATTTTGTGTAAAGTGTGATAGTTTGTTTTTGAGTACTCTGTGAGATTCCTGCTTGTTGCACCAAGCCACGCCCACTCAGTCACATGATCACCAAGCCACGCCCATCCAGTCACACACCCACCAAGCCACCCTCACAGAATTGGTAGAGAAAATTTTTGAATTTCAACACTGGTATGAAGCAATATTTAGACAAATTACATAAATGACCTCTCTCCTCATAGTAAATTTGAACTCCTTTTCCAAGAGCACTTTAAGGAGAGGTTAAAAAAATATTTGGAAAAAGAGCTGTTAAGGTATTATCCTATGCATATCTGAGAAATAAATTCTACTGTGTTCAAGTGATGTTATTCTCATAAATGGAAATAAGACTTTAAAAAAAGATTAAAACTGAAACAATTATTCCTCTGGGAGTTTGCCTTCCCTGAACAATGTGCATTGCAGAGAATACAAAGTGGTGATTTTTTTTCCTATATCAAATTTATTATACAGATTGTGCCTTTTATATCAATGTTTCTCAACCTTGGCAATTTTAAGATAGGTAACTTCAGCTCCCAGAATTCTGTTTCCCAGGAAAAAAATGTTTAATAATTAAAACATAATAAATACATAAATTAAAAAGAAAACAAAAATGAGTAAAAAGATCTTCAAAGGGCAGACTTGATGCACTACTAGATATTTTTCTGTTGTGAGCCTTCTATTTTTCTGTTTCTATATTCTCACCACCACCGGCTCTCCAAAGCTAATGACAGAACAGTAACAGTTGGAGCAAGTTTCATTCTTCTTACCAGGGTTGAATGAGGTGGTTTATTCCCAGTCCACCATATTCTTACTAAAGAGGTTATTACAACTGCACCATGTTCCCTTTTTAACTCTTGCTCTCTACTTAAATAAATGTTTTAGACATAATTTTCTTCTATTTAATGGCTGTCTCTATGTCTTTGTCAACATAGCAGCTGGCCATCAGTGTTTGAGAAAAGGAATGCTGGTTACAGTAATTAAGATTTGATTCTCACATTCATTCAAACAATAAAGAACAAATCAGTCTGGGCTGGAATTCTTAAAGGTTAAATTCCTCAAGCATGAAAACCCCAAACCAATTAAATGAGTATTTTAAAAACTTGTTCGCTCCTGAAGTATTGATTTAGCAATCCCAGGTACCCATCAAGAAGAATTGCTTGGGAATTTGGGGCACTGCAATCCCATCAATTTGGACATGATGGTTTAATTGAAGCTAGTTAGGCAATTAACAAGGCCTTCTTAAAGACAGTACATTGTTCAGAGATGCTGAAAGTGGGGAGAATGAACAGGAGTTATCCTAACAATTGTGTGGATATTACAAGCATCCTTGTGGATGCTTAAGGTCCCCTCTGCATTCCTCACTGAACCCCTTCCTCAAGCCCTGCTCACTTTTGAATGTGGTCTTATATCTCAGCTATGCCCCCACATTTCAAGTCATTTACTATCCACAATCACCATTGTTGCTAGGCTAGGCAGCCAGTCAAAATTGGGAAATTTAGAAAGGATATGGTTCCTGAAGACAATATTACACCTGACCCAGCCTGTAATAAATGAAAACAACACAGATAAATCATGTTGAGCCATAGCTAGCACATTTCATTGAGTTCACACAATACCCTAAGCAATCCTACTTTGCCAGTCACAGTGGTGGTGTTTGTAAAATGTATCATATCTTATCCTACAAAATGTGTTTAAAATGATATTTGTACATTGGTTAGTTATGAGTAGAATTCTGTTGAGAGAATGAAACGTTGGCTTTCAGAATTGTCCAGGTAATGCTTCAAAATTCACTTTTCTGAAATCCTGAGTGGAGCAAAGAAAAGAAAATCTCATACATTGATAAATATATTAGTCTCATGGTAATCAATGATTTTAAAGATATTAAGATATTTTTTAAGAGAAGCAAATCGAGAGTCAGTTTAATCTAGTGGTTAAGACACCAGGCTAGAAACCAGGAGACTGTGAGTTCTAGTCCCGCTTTAGCCATGAAAGCCAGCTGGGTGCGCCGGTAAGTGTCCTCAACCCAACTTACTTCATAAAGTTGTTATTGTGAGGAAAACAGGAGGAGGAAGGAGTATTAAGCACAAGTGACACCTTGACTTATTTGTAAAAATAAGAAAGGTGGGTACACATGAAATGAAATGTAAAATAAGGAAACTAATTGGGAATTATTGTGAGAAAATCTGTAGAAAATGAAGAACCTGGCAACTGGGAGAATCTGTGATGAGGCATTTCATAGTAATGATGAGCATTTTGACTGTGTTGCAAGATCAAGTGCCTGTTTTCAAGTGTCTCAGGTGTAACCATCCTTGCCAGGAGCAGCAGATGGGCAGGCAAAACATTGAGACAAAATGACAGGTCTCCCTGGGATATTTTGCTTTCATTCTCTCTTGAGTCTGACTACTCCATCTGCATTTGTTTAGCAAACCAGGCATCCTTATTCCAGTTAATGACCTGTAATCGAAACAAGCACCAAGGGAACGGATGGCAGTGCTGGTATATGGTGGCTGCTTTATTCCTTGACCTTAATTCATTTCTCCTAGTCTACCAGAAGAATAATGGAAATACTTTAAGACCAAAAAAAAACAAAAAAACCCCCACCCCCAAACCTGGCTGTCTAAGTGATGACACTCCCACATCAATTCTCAAAATGCACCTGTGCTTTGCTCCTGCTGTTAAATGCATATCCAGCCAGAGTGCAAAGTTTTCAAGGAACGTAAATCAAAAGCAATCGCAGCTGAAAATATAACATAACTGCTATTCTTGGATGGAGTTTTCCAATAGAAAACCTCAGAGCTTTGCTTGATGGATTTTGTCGACAAGTAGATTGCTGTGCAGGATTCTCAAAGAGTCCCAAAGATAGGGAAGATCATGGTTGGTGGGCAGCCTCTAATCATCTGAAATCATACTCAAGGTTCCAAGGTAATTATCCCATTGATTTGCAAATATTGCTAAAGTGGCATTATTTGATTGGACCTTTGTTGCACCAATTCAATGACTGCACTTTGGATGCCCTTTTAAGCATTAAAATATTATCTTCCACATTTGGCTTTCAGGTCTGTTCAGTTCCCTTGGGATTTTTTTTAAAATTCTACTTTTTTCCTCTTCTAGATTTATTTTCAGCCCGTGGACCAAAGGTGGGTTGCTGCGGGTTAGGCCCAGATCAGGCGAACCGGTAGAAGTGGTGGCTGGAGGCGCCACCCACCAGCCCAGATGATTCTGCGCATGTGCAGAAGTGTCGCACGTGCAGGAGCATGGCTGAACCAGTAGTAAAAAAATTAGCAACCCTCCTCTGCCATGGACTGATTAAAGAAATAAATTACAGTTAGATTTAAAGGTGGCTTGTGTTTTTCTTAGGCTTCAGATGTTTAGTCCCCTGCACCAATTTTAGTTACAAACTATGGTTGACAAAACAAACCATAGTACTTCTAGTCTCAGTCTGAAAACTTTTCCTGTCCCAATCTTCTTCGCTTAGGAAAAGCAACAGCTGCATTTTAAATTGTGTAGCTTAGCAGCTCAGATTTCTGATAGTTTTTCTCCCTTCTTCTCATAAGATGCTTTATAACTTGTGCTTTAAGCCAATTGCAGATAAAATATTTTCATTCTAATGCCAAGTGCAGTATTCTTGCAGATATCATACAAAGGCATCTACATATTCTTGTCCAGCTGTCTAAAGAAAGAAACTTATCTCCCTGATTTTAGGGAACAGCTCCAGCATATCAGTTAGTTAATTATTTTGGAAAAGTCTCTGTGTTCAAAAACGTAGAAGAAGCAACGAGGTTGTAAAATGGGTCAAAACTCACTTAATAGCTGCCTTGCTTAGCAGTGGGAATTTTGGGCTCAAGGTCTACCTGTACAGACTAAAGAACATTGCAAAATCCAATAATGGAACACCATTGTCAGAAGTTTTAAAGATTTAAATTGGTCTCATCTGAGTTAAGAATGCAATTGATTTATCAATGTTGAGTTTACTGGCTGCCCCAAAGAGTATATTTGAAAGAAGAAAATCAGATTTCTTTTTGTTGGTTATGTAAAAAATGTGAAGGGTCATCGACTCTCACAATTTGGTCTTTTGAATTGTTGGCATCTTTTGTGCAACACACATCTCTCAATGCCCACAAAATTAATATTATGCAAAATTTTGATCCAGAAATGTAGAATGTGAATGTTTTTATAAACTTTGAGAAGAACTGTATTGAGATGTTTCTATCCTCAACAATTAAGAACTGGATTCAGGACGTGTGTAATTTATCCATTTTTGAAATGGCAATGTTTTCTGCTGATCCAAGTGATGTGATATATTTCCTTTTGTCATAGATGATAGAATCTCATTGTCTTTTAAATTATATATTTTTTCTATAATGTTTGATATCTAGACTTGATATGATTACATTTATGATTGTTCCTTTTTTTGTTGTCTATTATTGTTTTTCATTTGTCATTTTATTTGTTTTCCATTCTTTTTCAAACTTGTTGTATAAATAAGCTCAATTTTAAAAAAGGAATGAAAATTTGGCAGCAAGTTAAAGCGAGGTCTCCTCTTCATTCCTCGAGGCTCCTTGGCAGCTATTCTTCATCCTGGATTCCAAAAAACTTCAACAATAATGAGACCCTAGAATTTATTTCAGGATTTATTCTGAAGCTCCAGAATAGAAGACAGATTTGGATCTTCAGTGGTTGGATGAACAGTTTTACCTCTGCCCCTTCAAACTTTCTTCCGGCAGAGCAGTAAGCCTGCATTTGCAGAATATACAGTGCTCACTGTCTTCATGTAAGAAAAAAGATGGACTCTCAGTTCATGAGAGCCGTTCCTTTCACCTACTGTTCCTCTGATGGTCAGCAACAAAATGTTTCCCTCTGCACCAAATTTTCCAAATTCTCCTACCAAACTCCTCTTTGTATTCTTGGTTCAGCTCTCTTTCTGGCTAACTGAACCTACTTTAACTACATCAGCAGCCAGCTGTGCTCCAATTGTGCACCATGGGAAATCAAGAGCACTCAAGAAACAGGTAGCATCAGTTATCTGTTTAGCAGCTCAGCTTGCAGTTCCAATGCTGTTTCCCTCCTTAGTTCTTAGGCTTCTTCTTCCTCTTTCTTCTTCCTGCTCTTTAGTATAATACTTGCTCCCTCTTTCAGTAAACTTCCTTTCTAGAGAGCTAAGGGCCTTATTTATCCTTTGGAGCTACCTCAATAAGATCAACAGCAAGCAATGTTCCAATCACGCAACACGTCTCTGTCTCCTTGAGTCCTTGATCCTCTTTCTTCTGCCTTTGCCCTAAATTCTCCTGAGAAGTTCCTATTGGTTTGAGTTTGTTCAATGAGTTCTATACTCAATAATTCCATTTGCTTGCTCAGTGAGTTCCAGTCCTAAATATTGCATTATTTCATAAGGGTCTGTTATTATTGGATACTTAAAAAAATATGGTTAATGCGTTTTAATTAGATGGTGGTGGCTATTTGATTCTAATAGCATGTTGGGTGGTGGTAGTGTTTGTAACCAGAACTTCTGTTGTGACATTTTAGATTAGTAAAGACATTCAAAGTATATGAAAGAGGTGAAGTATATATTGAATAAGTTATATGTTGGAAAACTCCAGGGCTGGCCCAAGATACTTGATTCCTGAGGTGGTACAAAAGAAGACTCTGCCTTGCCCAAGTCAAACTGACAGTTTACAGCTTCTGTTTAGTCTTGGACTGTGAATTAAATCTGATTTGATCTGAGCATAAATTTAAGCACGTTATCCCGATGTAGGAAATATCTCTCTGTCAGTATGGTTACAGCTGACATTTAGCCCACAGCTTCCAAATAATACATGCCAGTAAATGTCTCCTCATGATAGATATCAACCTCTTCCCTTCTTCTGAACTGATTTTTGCAAATCTTCTTTTATTCTTTCTTCTTCTGTGCGAACGTTTCTCATCTTGATTGCTTATTGAACTCTGCAGTCCAAAAATTATGTTGGTGATTACCAATCTGTTTTTGCAAGCACCTACCAGATCTCTTGCTAACCTGTTCTTTCCTGAAATTTCAGTTTCATTTAGAGCTGCTTGTAGTTTCAGTTATTTATTTATTTATGTAGTGTATGGCACAGTTTAGCCAGGGGTCACCGAAGTGGCTGGCTGCCTCTGTGAAAGGAATTTTTTGGGGTGCTGTTATCTTACCCATGGGACGCCTGAATGCCAGTAGGCAATTGGGGGAGGTTCCTTTCCTGTCCCTACGCAGTTTATTATTTATTTATTTATTAATACAATTTATAGGCCGCCCAATCCCGAAGAACTATTATTCTTCAGCTATTATTCACTCATAGGAATCGAAGCACCGACCTGCTGACCTCAGCAAAGTGCAGGCCAGGGGTGAAATGCTACTGGTTTGGGCCGGTTCACCTGAACCTGTAGTAAAAAATGCTACCGTTTGCCCGAACTGGTAGTAAAAAAAGTGCTTAACAAAGTTAAAAAAAAGTTCTGACGATCAGCTGTGCAACAATCACCTGTGCCTGATTGTCAGGTTCCTGCTTGTTGCAGGGGGCATTTTGTGTGGTCCAGCTGCTTTTACATTGTGTGTGTCAGTTGTGCAGCTTTTGTGTTATTTTTGTGTAAAGTGTGATAATTGGTTTTTGAGCTCTCTGTGACTCTGTGAGGTTCCTGCTTGTTGCAGGGGGCATTTTGTGTGAAAATGCTGCTTTTACATTGTGTGTGAGTCAGTTGTGCAGACCCACCCACCTGTTCATATGACCACCAAGCCACACCCACCCAGTCACATGACCCTTTAGGCCACGCCCACCAACCCACGCCCACAGAAAATTTTGGAATTTCATCCCTGGCACAGGCTTACCACGTGAGCCACTGCGGCCCCCAGCTTTAGACATGTTTGTGAACAACAGAGCTTCACATTTCCATCTATTCCAAATTTATGACTATGTTTATAGGAAGAATGGCCACTGTCTGCTCTAGCTATTGTGTCAGAAATTGCTGGAGCATGTATAACAGACTCCCCGGGTTTTCAGGATATTTTGTTCATCAGACATAGCTAGAAGTAATGAATACCAAGAACCCCTGGATTCAGAAGTGTTGAGTTGTTTCTTTAAGAAAAATTAAGTCACAGAGCATTAGTACCTCTGGTTATATAGTCACTTCTTTTGACAGAGAAATTCTAAAAAGAACTTAAACCAAACTTGGCAGCAGGGGTGATAATTATTAGCTCAATTTCACTGTTAGCCAACTTGCAGATTAAAATACTTAACTTTATATGCAGAAAAATTACTTAATTGTATTAGGCTTATATTCAAGTGAGGATTGTTCAGTTAAAATGACCAATGGCATTTACACTAGTATGGTAGAAGGAACAGGCTTTTTAATAACAATATAATCAATTTGAATAAATAAATAATGTAATAAAGATGACAATACTATAATATTGTCAATTCTAGCTCTACCTTAGCCGTGAAACCCAGCTAGATGAACTTGGGCCAGTCAATCTCTCCCAGCTCACCTCACCTTATACGGTTGTTGTTTGTGAAATAAAAGGAGGAAGGGGTGTTGGGTATGTTTGCTGTCTTTGAGTTATTTGTAAAAATAATTAAGTGGGATATAAATAACAAAATAAATATCAAATTTAATGTACAACAACAAAATGGAAGATCAGGCTGGAAAACAAGAACAGAATGCTGTGATCAGATGCAAGTAAGCTAGGACAGATGAAGAAAATAAGCTGAAGAGCAAGAGATAATATTTGATCAAGAAATATCTCCCAGAAGCAAGGAAAATCGGGGAAGGACTGGAAATAATAAAGCAGCAAATAACAGCTATAGCTAAGAAGATCAGCAGTTTTGAAGCTGGAATCACACCCTATAGGCAGAATCTCCAATCTCAGTCCAATCAGAAAATAGAGAACAGTGAACAGCAGTGAACCAGCCAACACACCTAAAACGGAGAAACAGTGTAGTTCTGAGTGCAGCTATGGGACCACCCAAAGAAATACAACAAGAATGAAGCTTGGCTAAAACAAGTGGGTAAGAATAAGAAGGAAGCTGAAATGAAAGAACCACTTACAGGAGCAGAAATGGTGGAGAAAAGGGAAAGAAAGATCAAGAATTGGTCAGCACCATGGGAAGATGAATTGCCTGGTTTTGGGATGAAACATCTGACTAGCCAACACCCACTTATTGCCAAGCAATTTAACAACATACTGAAAGAAGGTGAAATTGAGGATTGACTAACATCTGGAGAAACTTACCTGATAATGCAAGATCCAACAAAAGGGGCAGCACCAGGCAACTTGAGATCAACAACTTTCAAATGGCTAAGTTGTGTGGTAGCTCATGCAGTCCAACATTGTCTAGTTGAAAACGAGATCTTTCTACCCTGAACAGAAAGGAAACTGTCCAAATAGGAGAGGAAAAAGCTCCTAACTAAAAGGTGATTTGGAAAACTTCAGGAGAAGGAAGACCAACCTGAATGTAACATGGATTAATTCCAAGAAGGCATTTGACACTGTGACATGATTGGATAACCAACTGTCTAGAAATCACAGGAGTCAATAGAAATATCAGAAGCTTTGTGGAAAGATCATTTGCACTATGGAATACAAAACTGCTGGTGAATAAATATAGAATGGGAGACGTTAATAATAAGAGAAGAATCTTTCAGGGAGACTCACTCTCACAACTATTGTTTGTCATCACATAGATTCCTCTGCAACAATTCTGAACAAGTCAGGCCACGGCTATCAAACATCAAAAACATCTGCCAGGCTAAACCACTTTCTTTACCTGGAAGATCTGAAGCTGTATGGAAAAATCCATGTGAAATAGAATTGCTGCCCAGTACAGTCTGTATATACAGCCAAAATTCTGTAATGGAGTTTGGACCGGACAAATGTGCCACTCTTACTATCAACAAGACAAAAATAGTGAAAATTAAAGGAATAAAAATGACCTATGGAAATACCTGTGCATCCTTCAAGCTGACGTCAAGCACACTGAAGTCAAGAAGGTGCATCTAAATACATCATGAGAGTGAAGAAGATCTTAAAGTTCAAGCTCAGTTGAAGAAATACTATCATTGGAATTAACATCTGGGCAATTTCAGTCATTAGATAGAGAGGTGGAATAGTCAGCTACACTCAAGCAGAACTAAAAGCCTTGCATAGGAAGACCAGAAAAATAATGATAATGAATTATGCCCTTCATCCACGCAGTGACATTGACAAACTCTACTTACAAAGGAAAATAGGTGGGCGTGAAATGTTGCAAATATACCAGGCCATTGTAGAAGAAAATATGGCATTGGAAAAATATCTGAAGGACAATGAAGAAGATGCACTGAAGCTAGTACACTGTGAAAACTTAATGAATACACGAAAAACAGCTTACAAAAAAGACCAATTGAAGAACATCCGAATCAAAGCCAAAGAGCTAGCGCTGTCTCTGTGATCATGTGGTTGGCATGACTAAATGCCGAAGGTGCACAGAATGCTGTTATCTTCCCACCAAAGATGGTCCCTATTTTTCCACTTGCATTTTTACATGCTTTCGAACTGCTAGGTTGGCAGAAGCTGGGACAAGTAGCGCTAGGGATTTGAACCACCGAACTGCCGACCTTTCTGATCAACAAGCTCAGCATCTTAGCCACTGAGCCACCGCATCCCTCTTTAGACATGTACTCTCTCAATAATTAAAATTATAATTTGATGTTAGTTCTGTCCCCCTTCTTTATCTAATTGAAATTGATCAGTTGCTTTAAAAAATGAATCAAAAGGTAGGATTTACCGTGAAGTATTAGCAGATTCTTATGTTTTTGGTAAACTTTCCTATTCAGTCCTAGAGCCAACTAATCCACTTCCTGTCCTGCTCTCTTTCAGAATATTATAAACTGCAAGAAAGCCCACAGTTAGAGATGGAGGGACTTGAGGCTTTATTTCCCTTGGCAGTGGTCCCTAAAGAATGGTTGCTTCTGAGTTGAGGGAGGAAGCAGTATTTTTCACAGAGGCACTTCAGTGGATTTGAGATCTCAGTTCAGTGGAATTGCTACATGTCCAGAAAAAAACCTTTTATAAAAATGATAAATGATAGCTTTGCAAAGCATGCGTTGACATACCGTACAGTATAGACTACAACCAGTGAACATATATGTATTTATTCTCTACACCATCAGGTTCTTAGGATGTTTTGTTCATTAAGAGGTGACTTTTTCTACCTATTTTGTTCAAGGATTTTCCTGGTCTCTGAAAAACGTTTGAAAGAAATGTTTTGTAACTATGTTAACACGAAGAGTTAAAGTAGTTATGTCCTTTGGAAAGCTTGCTTTGTTTTTAAATTACCCATACTTGTTATAGTTGATAACACCTTAAGATGACTTTCCTTCCTATGGGAGAGAGAACAAGGAAATGATCAAAAGTTGATCAGTGCCGCAATCCAACGTACCAGTTTCAGAAGACTGATATAAGCCACTAATTGAGTAAATATTGCAGCCTTGATGAGCTACAATGAAAGGTTTAATTTTCAAAGTCTGGCATTCAGAAATGGAAACATAGATTTAAAAACACATCATATTCCATTATGAATCCCCAGAGCCAGCCAGTCTCCCAGTTAAGATGATTTATACTTTCTGTGGCTTCCGAAGTGAGCAGACCAACCTATCAATGTTTCTTCCCCTTAATTACTTCAGGTCTTATTTACTACAAAGATAAGCTTTGCTTTTGGTGCCCAGGAAAAATCTTATTCCCCCCGCCCCCCCCCCGTAAGAATAAAAATCTCTTAAAATATTTTCCAGGTATGTTTTGTAAATCCAGTGTTGGTTTGTAAATTACATGTTGTAGGTGAGTCTCATTCCAAAATATTGTCCAGATGTGTCAAAATATAACTCTCACAATCTTATCATGCTGAGAACAGTCTACAAATGTGGAAGTCACCTGGTTAGGAATCCCCTTTAGACAATTTTTTTTTACTACAGAAGTCTATCATTATAGCCTCCCCCAATCATGTTTGTGGGATGCAGTGGCTCAGGGGCTAAGATGCTGACCTTGTCGATCGCAAGGTCGGAAGTTCAGTGGTTTGAATCCCTAGCGCCGTGTAGCGGAATGAACTGTTACTTGTCCCAGCTTGTGCCAACCTAGCAGTTTGAAAACATGTAAAAATGCAAGTAAAAAAATAGGGATCACCATTGGTGGGAAGGTAACAGCGTTCCGTGCATCTTCGACATTTAGTCATGCCAGCCACATGACCACGGAGATGTCTTCAGACAGTACTGGCTCTTCGTCTTTGAAACTGAGATGAGCACCACCCCCTAGGGTCAGGAATGAACCATTACCTTTACCTTTAATCATGTGTAAACCAGTGTAAAAACAAATAGTAAGAAATCCTTTGACAGTTGGCAGAGGTTAAGATGAAGTAAAGCCCAAAATGAAAACAAACAAACAAACTTGCTGTTCTCTCCCTCCCCCCCTTCTCTCTCACAGAATACAAGGGAAGAGGGGAAGGAAGAGGAAGGAAGGATTTTCATTTGTTTTTTTAAAAAGTAAAGAGTATTATTCATTAGTAAAAGAACTTATTACAATTCTGGAAGCCTTTGGCTTTTTTGCTGTTATTGTTGCAATGGTATAATCAAGATGACACATTTAACAGTTAATATAAAAAGAGATGTTCCTTTAAATAACTAGATCTATTGCCATTTAGGGTATTCTACCTCAAACTGAAATCCTCGAGATGGTAGATAGCTAACCCACGTTACATGGTCTTGCTGGGCTGTATTTAGTACTTCATGGCTTCATTTTGTCAATTTCATGGATTGCAAAGATAATTTTGTGGACTTGGTGAATCATGAAGTCAATAGAGCCTTTCTTCTATTGTTGACAGGCTGTGTCTAAGTCAGGAAGATGCAACGGTATCAAACCAGCTAGAGCTGAAAAGAGGCACTTGTTATTATGGATCCTCTAAAGTAACAACTATAAATTGTAGGAGATAAAATGGACAACTATGAGAGTGCTATGTCTAAAACTGGTTTTTTTTAAAATAAAGTGACCTAAATTAGAACCTACTTTGGAATTGTTCTTAAGACCTTGTTAAGGAAAGTCACAATTATTTTGTTATAAATTTCTCTGATTTCATCTGTTTGTCCCACTAGATCTAGCAGAATAGGCATGTTTAAGGGTTCCATCATCTAGGGAGTTACATCTGGTGGTTCCTAAGTGGGGTCCCTTTGTGCTTTGATACTCACACTGTGGAATCTCCCCCCCTCCTTATGAAGATTGGCTTCATAACTTCTGAGCTTCAAAACCTGGTTATGCCAAAAGACCCAGGGATGGGTGAACTAGTGAGGTGGCTCCTTTGCTATTAACTTCCCTTCATCTGTTATTTCTTTGCTTTACTTCTGTTTTTATATTTTGCATATATTTTTTAATAATTAGTAATGATAGTGGTTTTAGATGTTTATTAGTTGTTTTAGCTTTGGTGTACGTCATCCAGAGTCATACACTTGGGGAGATGGGTGGCTGTATAAATTAGATAAACAAACAGACTCAGAATAAATGTATAACTCCAAATTATACGCTTGCCATTCAGATGGAGTGCACTTTAATTCTGAATGAGAAATTTCTAATTCTTATACTGGAAGCCATCAACTTATATCCTCTATAAACTTGCTGAAGTTTGCTTTTAGTTTATTGATTCTTGGTTTTTCTTTTGCAGATATTTCATTCTACACTAGGAAACATTATCAGTGCTCCGACATGGGAAAGGAAAAATCAGCACTGATGAATAAGTGTCATTTAGTTGGGAATGAAAACCAAGCAGGATCAGCAGTTTCCCATGAGTGGGTCCCCCATCTACTTAACCATTCAGGTAAGCTCCACTTGAAGATGCAATAATGCTAGAGAAGTAAGTCATCACCATCATGTATTATGCATAAATATGTGCTCTTACCTGTGATTGGTTGCTTCACTACAGATACTTGTAACCACTGGTATTCTAGCTATCATCCAATGTATTTGACTAGCCTGCAGCTCTTCTGAAAATCAGAAGTCTATCTGAGCTCACTACACAGCAATAGAGAAGATGATTAGTTCAAAATGCCCATGACCCTTTCCATTTTTCTGTTGTATACTGATTTTGACATGCCAGCCGAGTTCAGGGATTCCTTAAAGTCCCTAGGGTCAGCCAAGTCTAACAGGAACTTCTACAGGAAGGTAATAGCACCAACAATGCAAATCTGATCAGGAAATTGACATTCCACAACAAAAATATAATCATCCCACATCCAAACCAACAATCACTTGCCCAAATGGAAATATCTGGTTAAAAGTATTTGCTGCCACATGATGTTGTGGTCCACTGGTGTCCTGCGGAATAGGCAGCAGAATTGGAGAGTGAGGAGGTTGGGGAGGATCAGGGGCCAGTCCTAAGGATTGAGGAAAGCTCAGACGAGGGCTCTGCGTCGGAGGCAGACAGGAAGCTAGACAGCAGCAAGGCAGAGGAACAGCTGGAGCCTGTTCCCAGTGTGCACAAGTGCAGAGCTGCCAGAAGGCAAGAACAACTAAGAAAGCAGTGTCACTCAAGAGTAGAGACATACCTTGGAGGTGATTGGCCCCTCCCATAGCAAACAAAAGAGGAACGAATGGGGAGTGGGCTTTTGCAGGAAACAATTCGTTCATTGGTCTGGAAAGTTCTGTTTGTGAGAGACTCTGTGCCAAGTTTTGTTTTACTCTGTGTTTGGACACTAGTTATCTGGCAGCGCTCCTAATGAGATAAGGCGTGTGTGGGTAAACATTCCTCTGAAAGACTGTTTGATAAGCCTTGCATTCAGTCATGTAAATAAAAGTGGTTTTGTCAGGACTAAGACTTTGCTCTTGCTTTCTAAGGAAGCCTGGGTTAGAATACATGAATTGGATCAGTGACCCATTGAGAATGATCCAGGATGTTCACAACAATCCTGAAGTTCCAAGCTGGCTAACTCAGGTAGCCTTAGGTTTTTACATAATGTTATGATCTTATAGAAGAACGTGATTCATAAGATCCCTTCAGGCAGTTCAGGTAAGAAAGCTGTTGTCCCAGAACATTGCTGCATTTGAAAACACAGTACATTGGTAAAGTTGTCCAATCTAAATTTAATTACAGACAAAATTAAATGAATACAGTTCCCAGCAGATACATGATTATCTGAATAATCAGTGCAGAGGCTACCCCCTCAATTTTATTCTTCTCAAACTGAAATTTTGCAGCTGCTGTCATAAACCTCTAAAAAAGGAAAAAAAGAATTATGGCAAATAGAAACTGCCTATCAACTGCTTGAAACTGGGCAGTAAACTGAGCATTTAAATCTATACACTTACTCACAGTCCTTTCTTGATTTGGTAAGAAGCATTGCATTTCTATTTAAAATATACAAATTAAGTCTAAAAATATGTTATGCAAAATCTGGATCCTCCTTTATAAATGCTTAGAGCTTGCAAAAATGGCCATCTTCATTCCTAGCAAATGATGGCAACATTATTACCTCTCTCATCAATTTTGGAAATACTTGGGTACTTCCAAGAGGTCATTAAGACTGTTGGATTTAACAGACTTAGTTTTACCAGCCAAGCATTTCTTACATTTCTTGCCTTTAGGTGTAAAAAATTGGGGTGGTGGAAGGAATGACACCGATCTGTTAAATATTCAATGGCGACTTCTGTTTTTAACCTAAACACATGGCGATGACTCAAAGGGAGCAGATAGGTAACTAGTTGCAATGTCTCACACGCTTGCAGGCACATTCACAACACTCAGTTTGAAATGTGATAGCCATGTGGCTATTTGCATCTTCATATGACCTGGAGCAATTTGCCAATCTCCAATAAAAAAAAATCTTCGGAATCTATTTTGCATCGTCCCCACCCACCGGTGTACACATTTCGCAGCTAGATGGCTGTTGCAACTTCCTGCTGAGTTCTCACAGAGGGTGAATAAATGTTAAATTGGTTTTTGGTAGAACTGAAAATGCAACAGATCCACACAATTTTAAACCTCAGGGCAATGCCAGATGTTCAGTGAACTGGGAGGAAAAAATCCTGATATTCAAGAAGTCAGCTGAGAGTAGGGAGTCCTATGAAAATTATCACCGACTTTCTTTGTAGAGACAATCGTGTTGATTATGAACTTCTTTGTCCAAGTCTTTTGAAACCAACTTTTTATTCCTGATATGAAATGACAGATTAGGAGATGAGACAAAACTCTCTTCTCTGGATTCATTCACCTGCAATATAATAGTGACTTTCTGAATTATATCCATCCAAAACTTTAAACATAACTCTGAAAGATAAGCAGATTGCTCTGGAGGCATCCATAATAATAGCTATATATTTTTTTGGGCTATGCAGAATGATTTTGAGGGATCCTTTATAGCTCAGGGTTGAAAAGAGAGACCCTTTGTGCTCATTGAGCTTTCCTTGCAGTCATTTCAATATCAAGAGGGTAATATTATCAGTGCTAGTACCTGGTTTTTTTAATCTAGTTTGGGTGATGACACATCTTCAAGAAAATAGCCAAGCTCAGCAAGCACCAAGGCCCCCTTTTTTTCAACCCCAAGATACAAGTATTCTCCTTTATTAGAAATGATTGTTTTATTTCCTTACAATGATAAAAATAAATGGCATTGTCATCACTCCTACAGGCTGTGAATTTCTAGGGGACTGTAGGTGGATTATTTGAGTTCCATGATGGAAGTCAATATGGTGTACATAAAACTGAATGACCCAATTGGCTCGAAGTCAGGATATCATTCCTTTTCAAGCCATGTTTGAGCTTAAGCAGAAATGGATAGGACTCGTAAGAAAACTATTAAGTTTTCTTAGGAGAGATGTTGCAGTTTGGATTTCCTGATAACACCTTTTTACTTCCATGAAGGACTTTATGATTCCATTTCTACTATAACTACAGTGTCTTAAAGTTTACTCGCTCATGACAACTACGCTTTTGGCGCTATATATTTATCCTGTTGTCAAACACAGAGGAGAAAGAAGAAAAAAGAAGCATACTTTTTCCTGTATTTTCTCTCTTTTACTGGACAAAGGAAGAACTTCAGAAGTATAAATTATAATTTAGTCCTTCAGCTGATTTAATTCATCCTCCCACAAAGCCCTGGAGAGGATTGCTGTTGTATTTTTGATACAACAGCAATTTGGGAAGCAATTTCTGTATATAAAATTCTGTATATAGCCCTACAGAACAAACAGTGCGCAGTCCACATGGGTCTTGCTGCTTAACTGCGACGGGAAACAGAAACGTTACATTCAGAGAAAAGGCATAGAGTTACACCATAGATGCAACTACATAGATGAAACTACAAAGTTATAAACACTGCCATCTACTGGTTGAATACTGCTCTGGTGGTTGTACTGTATACATGAACATTGTATTCCAACACTATTTTTCAATGACGACTGCATTTATGGTATACTGCAAGTTCCTAAATCAGAGAACGTCAGGGGGAAAAAACTGAGTCAAACAGAAGTCAACAGTTTTGAATGCACTTTTTTTTTGTACCACCAAACCAGTAGTAATGGCGTCCGGAACCCACTCCTGCCCTGCACAGCCACATGTGACCCCTTGTACTTCCCTCATGCGCTCTGCATGCACATGCAATTCCCCCCATGCATGAGTGTGCAACTCCCCCCATTTTGGTTTCGCATCCCAAAACAGCGCTGGGGGGGGGGAAGCACACATACCATAGGTTTGCCATCATGGTCCTAGATTGTTGGGGCCAATATGCAAATAATGCTTACATTGTAAGCTGCCCAGAGAGTGCTGTAAAGCATTATGGGGCAGTATATAAGCCTAAATGCTATTGGTACACTCAGAAACCTACTATCTCTTACAGAATGATTGGGTATTCTGCTATTCAAAAGTGGGGCAGGGGTTTGTGTAGAGGTACTGTTTCTCCCAGAAGTGCTTTTGAAGGGAAGTTTTGTATAGTTTTTAATTGAAACAAAGCTACCACCATCACTTTTGGAGATCTGCAGTCTTGGTATCTATTTGGTCAAAATGTGTCTTTTTTTTAATTTGAATTTTTTTTTCTTCACTTGAAAGAAAGGTTCCGATTCATTCCATTTAAATTCTCAGAAGGTTTCAACACTATATTTGCTCTGGTGTAGAGTAGTTCTTTGCTGGCATAAGGCTGTGAGGCTGCTTCTTCTTCAGTGTTTTTCACTTCTATTTCTCTCCATCATCCAGAAAATGATCTGGAGTCTCACTCTTTCCGATCTGAAAACAGTCCAGAGGATGATTTCTTTTATGTTTTCTCTTTGGATTTAAATTAAGAGGGGCTCAGGCCACTTACAACATATTTGCACAATTAAAAAAAAGAAAAGATCTCCACAAAGTCCTCTAAGGAAATATTTTGTACTCCATGCATGAGAATTTCACCACTTCCTTTTTCTTTGGAGATTAAATGAGACTGCTGTGGAAAAAAAAATCCTGACAATTTACTTAGATTTTTTGTGGCAGGACTAGTTCCCATATTAGATTAGCAATGAAACTGGCAATTCAACCGATGCAGCACGGATTCTCATGCATGCTTTGTGCCACTTCACACATTTTAGACAAGCTTTTGAAATAAAGTGTCTTGGCCCTTATTAGCCGACAAAGCTTTAACCAGCTTGTGCTGGTTCCTTTGAGTTGAAAGCAATTTTGAGCTGTGTGGGAGAAGGTTGCATAATGAGACCATTTTGTTTACATTATATATGAGTTTGGCAGCCTGCCACTAGAAAAGTCCCACACATTTCATGCTGCATTAGAGGAACACCAGGGCGTATGTGCATCAGATAAAGAGAGGTGGAGGCTTCCTACAGAGGGTTATAACTTGCCCAAACATGTAAATTACACCTACTAGGTCCCATTTTCCCAAAGGATAGAAAGGTCTAATTATAAAAGGAAAGCTCTCTCCCTCCCTCCCTCCCTCCCTCTCCCTCCCTCCCTCCCTCCCTCCCTCCCCTCTGTGTGTGTGTGTGTTAGTGTGTGTGTGTGTGTGTGTTTAATTGAGTTGGCCTTGGGCCGCTCTAATTCATTTTTTCACTCTGGGATCTCAAGAGTCCATTTTACATTTCCACTTCTCACAGGAAACATTAGTGTTATCCATATGATGCATCATTTGAGGTAATGAGCAAGCATACTGGTAATTTGCTTGCATTTACCTCCTTTAATTTAAGGTTCCCCACTTTTATGAATATGGTTTTGGAGAGGGGAAGGGAGAGGGAGGGGGAGGAGGGAGGGAAGGAGAGAGAGAGAGAATGGCTGATAAAAATGATCCAAAAGCTATAGAGATAGTCCTCGACTTACGACTATATGAGTGAGCCCAAAGGTTCCATGGCCAAGCAAGACAATGGTTAAGCAAACTTTGATCCATTTAACAATCTTTCTTTTCACACAATCACTGCAACCTATTAAGTTAGTAACACGGTTGTTAAGTGAATCTGGCTTCCCCATTGACTTTGCTTGCAAAAGGTGATTACATGACCCCTGGGACACTGCAACCGTCATAAACACTTGCCAGTTGCCAAGTGTCTGAATTTTGATCGCATAACCATGAAAAAGGGCCATAAGTCGCTTTTTTTTCAGTGCCATTATAACTTTGCACAGTAATAAGCCTGAAGTGTAGGATATTTGGTAGAATATTAATTTCAGTATGGCTTGTTCAGACAATCTTGAGAAAATCAGACTGGAGAAAAGATTTTCATACAGCCACTATGGCTTATAATAACAGTAATTCTATCTAAGTTAATTGTGAGAAACTATCAAAATGTACAACTGATTGCTGAGTTCATATTGAATAAAAGTTGGAATTCAGCAGAGCTCTTGATTTTAGGCAGTTTTCTACACTTCCTATGTAGGGTTTAAGACCTAATCCTGGAAACAGTTGAATACATGCTTGTGGTATCTGTCAAGGACAAACCCATTTTATTCCTATGCTAAAATATAATCAAGATGATTTAACTTGAATACATACAGCTTTCATTCAATGCCACTCATGTTTTAATCACTGTTCTCAGCTTTTAAACCATGTTGACTGAAAATAATAACAGAGACATAATGTACTGGTATGTACTTGGATGTGTGGGCATGAACACAATGTAATTGCATAGGCAGAGATGTCTATGGAGATTCTCAGTCATGTAGGTCATGGTTGTCCCAAAGATGCTTTTTCAAGAGGGAACTGGAGTTTCTGGTTATTTTCTTTGAAGATGTTTTGCTTCTCATCCAAGAAGCTTCTTCGGCTCTGACTGGATAGTGGGGAATGGAAGAATTTATACACCTTGCAGAGAGCTGGTCATTTGCATTGTTTTAGTGAGTCATTAAGGCCACTTGGAGGTTTATTTGTGTCCTCAGGGTCACTTGAGTGGTGCAAAGACATCATCTATCTCCAGTCTACAACACTGTCCTTTCAGCAGTTCCAAGAAGGTTCCACACCCATTTGCACCACTCAGGTGACCCTGATGATGCAGACAAATCTCCAGGTGGCCTCAATGACTCTCCAAAAGAATGCAAATGACCAACTGTCTGTAAGGAGTATAAATCCTTCCATTACCCACTATCCAATCAGAGCCAAAGAAGCTTCTTGGTTGAGAAGTGAAACGTCTTCAAAGAAAAACAAAGAAACTCAAGTTGTCTCTTGAAAAAGCGCCTTTGGGACATAGGCATAGATGTACACTTATGGTGAAGTACACAGAATTCCCTACAGTTCCTTGGTAGAAATATGACAACAAGGCTTAAAAAAATAACTTTTGATGACTGCATTAAGGATATTTGCTATAAAATGATAGATACTGCTGGTTATACTCATAGGGGAGGATTATTTATTCTAGAAGTTTATGTGGTTCTCCCTAATTCTTCCCATGAAGGAAGACATTTTAAATGAAAGAATAGAATGTTTTAAAATATTAGTAACTGCTGTGGGAGATGTATTGTGAGCTTTATCTGCCTATGGATGGGAAGATTCTGCTCCCAAATTACCTTAAAAAATTGTTTAGAAATCAGGGAGACGGGGTAATCCTGAGTCCTATTCCACTCCCTCTTTCCTACAGTCATTTAATCTGTTTTTCAACTTGAATACAGTTAGTGCTTGTTTTACAATTATAATTAAGCCCACAGTTAGGATTGTAAGTCAGGATGATCAATAAGTGGGCTATCACGTGACTGTGCCTGATTTTATGACCTTTTTTGCAGCAGTCATTAAGTGAACTCTTTTGGCAAATATCTCTATCTCTGTCTCATGGTCATGTGACTGCAGGACACTGCAAATTAAATGTGGGCTGCTCATAGATTGAGGACTACCTATAGTGAATTCCATATAACTCCAAGGTCTTTTACTTCAGTGCTGAGACTCACATTTTGTTGATCAGTGCCTCTATTTACTCTTGGAATTAGTATTACCAAATGTGACAGGTAGAGAAAAAGGTATTTAATCTGGGTCGTTCCCTGGCCCTAGCTAGAGAGAAGTTCCCTGAAGATGGACTCCAGCACGAGTCTGAACGCTCGGAAGACCTCTGGTCCCAGTGACAGGCCCAGATTGGATCTTGCAACATTATTCTGGGACATGTATATTCACTTTGATTCCTAAAAAGTATTTAATCTATGTCTCAGTTCAGGTCCAAGACAAAATTGCTGCTTTGTTGTTTTTAAATAGAACAGGTGAGGAAAAATTGAAGGCATATCAACGAGGAATGTTTATATTTACTTTATTTTAATTAATAGTAATTTTAGATTTTGCCACAGTCCATCCATTTTTTAAAAACTATTTTTATTTTATTAAAAAGAAAGTAAAAAACACCAAAATATTTTTTAAAAAGAAAAAACACATCTAACAAGACATTGAAAAGAAAAAGGTGCATTAAAAAACAGACGAATGTGTATGCATATTGTCTTCCCTAGCTGATAGCTGATTAATATATTACAACAATATTAGTTTCCCACCCACTGTTGTGAAACAGACTCAAAGAATTTCAAATTACTAAACTACAAATTATTCACCTGTCATCTACATACTATATTAATTACAAAATAGCAAACAGGAAGAACAGTAATAATAAAAAAGACAAGATTAAAATTTCAAAACCCTCTGTTAATCTCCTTTCTTTTGTGAACAGATATGTTGTTGCACAGTGTAGTAGCTAAGCAGTATAGGAAACAGACAAATGAACAAGGAAGATATTTTCTAGATATTTCGATCCAAAACGTTTTTGCAAGTTGATAAAATACAAATTCCCTGTAGTAAATGTCCAATAAAATATAAATCAGACAAAAGTACTTTCACTGTCCAAAGTCACATGCCATTTTTCCTTATGGAAAAGCAAAAGTTAATGAGAACAGCCAAATAAATCAAAGAAAAAAAGGCAGGAAAAAAATGATAGAATCCAGCAGGGGGTTAAAATAAAGCAGTATTCAACCGGCCAATTAACATTTAAAGATAAAGAACAAAACTAAACTTCAAAAACTAAAGCTAAAATCCAGGCTTGCTTATGAAAACATTCTGCTGATAGGAAGAGGTGGAGAAAAGATCAATGACTTTTGGGCTGCTTCCACAAGGAGCTGCAGTCTTTAAGATTTCTCCTCCTGGGTGAGTCCACAGTCATCCAAAAGTCATCTTGGGTCATTCCTAAGTGCTTCCATTCAAATCTAGGGAGCAATATTCCCTAAAGACCAGCTTTAGCAACAAACAACAGATTGTTGTCAGGGGAGAAGTTCCTACTGGGCAGCAACCATCTTGGGGGAGGAGTCTTTCAATTCATTTTTTTGAATCTAGGCCTTCAAGACCAAGGATTCCCTTTGGGCCTTAACTCACATTATCCTAAAATTTACCAATTCCTGGTCTAAAAGGGTTTTCAGTGAAATTACTGGTATTTTAAAATATTATATTATGAATTACTTAGTTCTTTGAAAAAGGACAATGTTGAATGGAAGCTACATTTTCTAATCCATGGTTTCCATCAATATCAAATAAGAATGGAAAAATCTTATACAATTGGAATTTTTTCCTACCTTTCTTTTTTTCCTGGATATTTAATTTTTAGTTCTGCCCCATTATTGTCTGCTGCAACTTACTTTTCATTTATTTAAAAGTAGATTTTTTAAATTTTAAGTGACAGCAGTGCCTAGATAACCCTATTCCAAGTTTCTCCTACCCAAAGATATGGCCACCTCAGTCCCCAAATTGAAGTGCTCTGCATTGTAACTAGCAATTTTTACCTTTGAAATTGCTTCCTTGTGAGTAAGCCATTTCACCCTTAGCAAGGCTTGGTAGAGGAAATTCTTCTGGGATTTCAGCCAAAACTGCTAAATGAAATCTTTCATTAAAGAAAGGCAAGCTACTGATAATTAGGTAATGTGTGGGATACATATGACATTACCACTGTGGCACAGCATATCCATATGGAGATGTTCTCTTAATAATCTATAGTATAATAATAATCCATATTCTATATAGAGAAGCAAGGAATAGTGTGTGATTGCATCATCTACCACTGTCAACTGCTTGTAATCAGCTTAATTTCTGATTCATGTAAACATTGAAAAAGATCCAGAAAATAACATGCAGAATACATCATCATTTTGAGATTATCCAGCAATGATTTTACTAGGTACTGTCAGGTTTCCAAGACACATCCCCAACAAAATATAATCCAATTTAGCTCAGCTTTCCATCTGAGTACAAATGGAGCCGCAGAATGTATGAACGCCATGGTGGAACAATACATCAGACGCTATGTGGATTACCAACAGGATAAGAAGTGGCTTACAATAATGCGCCGGATAGCAGTGAGGGACTAACACCTTTCCAGGTTATGAATGGCATGGAATTTGTTCATATGCCAGAATTGCCAAGACAACAGACTTCTTCCATGACTCTGAACAAATGGATGAAGTCATTAAAGAAAGGCTAGGAGAATGATAAAAAAAGCCCTGGGTGAAGCGCTGAAGCATACAAAAAAAAAAAAAAAAAAGCAGATAAACACCAATCTCTTCAACCCCCTTTTTGGGTGGGAGACCTTGTCTATCTATTTATAAGTACATACTCTTGAATTTGAAGAGTAGGACCAAAATATCTAGGTCCCTTCCCCATAGTGAAAGTGATTAACACAGTATCCATCCAACTAAATCTTCCCCACATTCTGGGAAAAATACATCCCATTTTCCATTGCATATTTTTCTGGAAGACTATAAAGATTATCTGTTTGAATTGGAGCCCTGATCTGGAGAAATCTATCTCTGGTCCATCAAAGAGTAATCCTATCTGATTATTGCTTAGTTTTGAGTGAATTTTGGAAAAAAATGGCATTTCATCCCTTTTTATTCAAGGAGTGAATAAAGACAAAATATGGCTTTATGGAAGGAATGGCTCAATTTCATAGTAATTAGAAGATATGGCTTCTGACTTTCCCTGCTTTAAATCTGTATTTGTAAGTCTTGAATATGGTGTACCTGATTCTATTAAAACCCTTATAGACACAAATAAAGGCTCATTTGCATTTTCTCTAAATAGGCAGACCACATATACAGCAGCATACGCAGAAGCATCTGGGCAGGTGGGCAGAGCCTCCCGCCACCATTACCAGTTTGGCTGAACCAGGATGAACCGGGAGGAACCCACCTCTGATGTACAGGTAGTATTTGACTTACGACCCTTCATTTAATGACTGTCTGAAGCTATAAAAGTTTTACAACCACAGCGGCATTACTTGATGCATTAGGACTTTTCCCTCTTCGCTAAACTGGGTGTGGCCATGGATAGCGCGTGACTCATCCAACCCATGGGCCTGGGAGTTTGGCAGCATTTCTGACTATTCCAAAACATCCCCCCTGAGAGTCATGTGATTGCAATTTGTGTCACCAAAGTTGTTAAGAGAATCACATAATCCTTAAGCAAATCACATGGTTGCAATGTGTGAATCATGTTTTGAATTTTGCAAATTATGATCATGTGACCTCAGGTTGCTGCAACTGGCCAAACATGTGAGCTGATTAAAAGTTCATGTTTTGCGATGCAAAATGGTCATAAAATTAAGTATTGGTGGCTTGATTTATGACTGCCACCAAAATTCTGGTCATAGATCACAAACTATCTGTAAAGAAATCAAGGTATTAAATCAGTATGCACGTGAAGATATTCTAGGAAGGGGAAATTATCTATAGGTGTTTTAAAAGACCAGGTAACAATGCCTGTATGTGCAAAACAAAAACAAAAAGAAACATCCATCATTCCTTCTCTGTTGGTCTCCTCTGGTCAACATTCTATGACATCTTGTTCCACATCAGGTTCCTCTGAGTCTGGTGTGTGACAAAGGTTGAATTATATTCACTTGCTCCAATCCTAAACCTATTGAGGCATAGGATCTTGTAGTTCCTCTTGCTTTCTAAATTGGATGATCCAGATAGGTCCAGCTGGAATTTATGGAAAATGCAGTCCTGGGTGACAGCAAAGAAAAGAAATGAAACACTCACTTTCCACCAAGCACTTAACCAAGCATTACTTAAGTAAGACAATTAAGGTTCTTTGAGAAAACAACAACCTGCCAAAATCCAAGCCACTATAAAGCTTTATTGATTCAATGTATGCAACTGCTGTACTTGTCTCTTACTCATCTCTTACTTAGCCTAAATCTCATTCAAGCACCAGCTGGAGGAATGAAAGCTTAGTTCAGACTCTGAATGATTCAGAGGAGTGGATGTTCTCCAGGATCCTTTTTTGGTCTCTAAAACTAAAGCTGATTTGTAAATTCAGTTACTATAGATAAGATTAAGACTTCCATGGATTTCACATCCTGTTTATCTTCTGATGGCATTTATTTTGTATGTCTTTTAATGACTTGTTTTTCTTTTTCGTTGCGATCTTTTTTTCATTTTAAGCTTCTGATTTTTGTCCTCTCTTTCAGTGGTGGGATTCACTTACCTTCTCTACCAGTTGGCAAATGTGAGTGTATGTGGCCTTCGGCACACGTGTAGTGCTCGGACATTACGTCGGGGTGGGTGGGTGGAGCCTCCCACAGCCGCCGCTACCAGTTCGCCCGAACTGGAGAGAACCGGCTGAATAATACGTCTACTCTCTTTGTATGTGGTCAGTTCATTTTTCAGTTATGACCACAATGTTTAGCTTTAGCCTAGTCCCACAGTGAATACCTGTAATACTTTTCTCGGTCTGTTAAAAATGACACTATAGCATGTCAATGGAATATTGAATATCTGAGGAAAACTGAGAGGCAGGAGAATAACTGGAGCATAACTGCTAAACCTAATTGAGAAGTAGATTTATCAGTTATTATCCAGTAAATAGTTATACTGTATTCCCTCAATTGTTCACCAAGAAGGATCATTCATATTGACCTATATTACAGTTTGGTTGCAGTTTATAGAAAGATTGTTCATTTATATATTATATTTATCTCTCACTGCAATCTCAAGGGATTAGGATAAGGTATAGACAATGTGAACATTTAAAATGTGCTCTATAACTGCTACTATAATATTTTGAGAAATGCATCATTCCATCTGTTATGCAGTTTGGATGACAACATTCTTTATAAATGTAGAAGACTTGCATTTGGATTTAGGACATTTAAATCCTTGCGAATTAAATGGACATTAGCTCCAGTTTTTATATTTGATTCATTTTGTTCAATCCATTTATTTAATTAGCAAAGCTTGCATTTACTACAATGGAAGGGTTTCTTTGCCAGCATTCAAAACAATTAATTATTAATAAAATTTAAGTGTCCCTTAACACTCCAAGCCCAATTCTTGGAGTCTTCATAGAAACAACCATATGATTTTCTTGGCAACATTATGGAAGTAGTTTCACATTGCATTCTTCTGGGATTTCTTTTCTTTATATGTTTTCTTTATATGTTTTTTAACTTCCCAATCTAGCCAACAGCTCCAACATGCAAATGTCAACAGTCCAATAAGTGAACCCAAAAGAAGTAAACACTTTCGGGACCTTTGAATTCCCAAAAGTAAAACCTTATTTGATAATACCATTTCGGTACTGAAGAATCAAAACCAGCTCTGGTTTTACCATGCAAATGCTTCCTTAGTTAAACAATATCTTTCCTTTCTCCCCAACCCTGGGTGTTCACATTGTCTAATTATGAGACTTCTATGGTTATGGGAACAATCCACCTCCTTCTCAGGCACCTGCAGTAGTGACTTTGATAGTTTCCAGGCTCTCGCAATCCATGCTCAAAATCTCAGTATTCCATTCCTACTTTCCTCCCCACAAGTCATTGGTAGGCTGAATAGCAATAAGATTTGAAAGAAGCAAAGCAGTTCAATCTTGACAACAATATTGTTGGAAATATTGTTATAAAGGTATTAAATGTGCAGTGCATACAAATATTAATCTGTGTCTTGCTCATACACTTTCATAGAAACAGGTGAACCTAAATCTGCTTAAATAAAAGTGAGTTAAATGCTTGGTAGACTGAAAAAAAACCACCCCTCAGTTCACTCTCATGTTTAGGGAATCAGTCTTGAAGCTCCTGCCTCACTGAGTCACTGCCCCCATGTAGTTTCATTACATGAGCCATTCATTATCATTTTGGCTTTTGCCATTGGTGCAATGTAGAGGTGGATTGCTGCTGGTTTGGCCAGGATTGGCTAAATCGGTAGTAGCAGTGGCGTAGGCTCCACCCACCCACCCACCCACCCGTAGAAGCATCACGCGCAAATGCACCCGAACCGGTAATAAAAAATTGGCAACCCACCTCTGGTGCAATGCATATATTTCTATCAGATTGGACACAGTGGGCTCTGTGTCCCATCTATTAATCAATATTTTCTACCTAGGAAATATGCCATTTCTGTTGAATAGAAACTTCCTAGAGATCCATTCAAGTCACACACTGATGGTATTCCAGTTATTGAAGTTGCTTGAAAACATGTCTTTGCTCCCAGGTCTTGGAGTAGGGTGATTGTTGACCTCTTCTTAGGTTTTTTGTGTGTTTTAAGGAGTATTGGGTTTGTCCCGTTGGATTTTATTTTCTTTTTATTTCCCGTATTAGGATAATGTGATATTCGGATCCTCTAATTACCTTCTGGTCCTTTAATTACAACATTCCTAAACTATTTGTCACATTATTATTATAGAAGTTAAGGTATCCACTACTGTCCAATTTGGGAGAATTCTCAATATTCTCCAAAATATATGTCTCCTGTTCATTCACTTGCATGTATTGGATAATTTCAGCACAGTTTTTCATAACGATTACAGGCAATAAGCCAATATAAGCTATAAATATTTATTAAGCTAATATAGTTTATTTCAATGTAACATTCTATGTAAATTATTATTTTATAAGCTAAAATGATATTCCTTATATAACAGCAGGTATTTTTACTCTCTTAAAACTCTTATAAGATATACTTTTTAGGCTGATGTGATTCAAAACTTAGTCACCTCAAAACTGGAAGTGGTTTCATTCTTAAATTCTCTTGATTAATTATTTTCTTTTCTAGTCATGTTACTCCTTGTCTTCAGGGAGTCAAACAATATTTCTGAAGAAGTTTAATGCTGGGATAGTATTTTTCATATATTTATTCTACTAAAGGGACTCTCCATTCATCTGGGGGTAGCTCAAAATTAGCTCATTTAAAGCACATGAGACCAAATTGGTATAATTTTAGGATATTTATTATATGCAAGGATACACAATGTGAAACTTAAAGGCCACATTTATGTGGCTTAAAGAGGAATTTGTGAATCTTGATAACATGTTCTGTCTTCAAAATAACAGAATAACAGAGTTGGAAGGATCCTTGGATGTCTTCTAGTCCATCCTCTTCCTCAGGCAGGAAACCCTATAGTAGCATTTCAGTAGTAGTCCGATCTCTTCTTAAAAACCTCCAGTGTTGGAGCATCCACAACTTCTGGAGGTAAGTTGCTCCATTGATTAATTGTTCTAACTGTCAGGAAATTTCTCCTTAGTTCTAGGTTGGTTCCTTCTTTGATTAATTTTCATCCATTGCTTCTTGTCCTGCCTTCAGGTGCTTTGGAGAATCGATGGACCCCACTCTTCTTTGTAGCAGCCCCTTAGATATTGGAATATTGCTATCAAATCACTGCTAGTACTTCTTTTTATTAAACTAGACATTCCCAATTCCTGCAACTATTCTTCATATGTTGTAGCCTCCAACCTTTGTTGCTCTTTTCTGTACTTTTTCTAGAGTCAACATCTTTTTTTTCTATCTCAGCAACCAAAACTGGATGCAATATTCCAAGTGTGGCAGGGATGGGTTCCTACCAGGGTTGGTACCGGTTCGCCGGCAATGGCAGCAGAGTCTGGGGAACCGGTTCAAGGGCGTGGCCAGCCTGGGTTGTTGTCGGTTCTGCGACCCAGGCCAAATTACCACTTCGCCCGAAACAGTGTGAACTGGTAGAAACTCATCTCTGAAGTGTGGTCTTACCAAGGCTTTGTAAAGTGCATTAACATTACCTTACTTCTAATGCAGGGGTGAAATTCAGCAGGTTCTGACAGGTCCTGGAGAACTGGTAGCAGAAATTTTGAGTAGTTCAGAGAACTGGCAAATGCCACCTCTGGCTGGCCCCAGAGTGGGGTGGGAATGGAGATTTTGCAGTATCCTTCCCCTGCCACGCCCACCAAACCATGCCCACAGAACCGGTAGTAAAATATTTTGAATTTCACCCCTGTTCTAATGTCACTGGAAACCAGATGATATGCACAGATGTTTGGAGGGGATGGGAAGCTTTGATTTTCTTGGCGCCTAAAATGCTGGTCATATAACTTTTGATTTTATTTTCAGGAAAACCAAATCTTGCTACTGCACCATCTACAGTCAGCGTAAATGATCATAACAGCCAACACCTCTGAAAAATGGTAGAATTCCATTAAGCTTCACAGATTAGTTTTAGGGCAAACTAATCCATCTTCAGACTCTAAGGTAGGATGAAGATATCATTTTTTTATCCTGAAAAAAAAACACCTTACTTTTTTTTTAAAGTCACAATGTCTAATTTTTCAGAAAATGCTGGCAGGAATATGATTCACTGATTCAGTTCCAAGACTGAATGGTCAGTGATCAAATACATTGACAATAATTCATTTCTACTAAGAAATGGAAAATTAAATTTACGTTAGTTTTTTTCCATGCCTAGGTCCACATTTATTTTGTTGTGCACCAGGGACCTTTTTATCTATAGATGAAAAAAGGTTGAAAAGAGAGGGGGGAAAAGTTTGGCCCTTTTAAAATCTGCCATTTGTGGAGACTGCACATAAAATATTTATTTTGCATGGCCCAACTGCACATTGTTAGCAGGCCAATTAAACCGCCGATCCTTGTTTTGCACAGCATTGATGCTGATATGCGACAATGAAGGAAATAATAGGGCTGGGCAAACAATTAGGAAACAATGTTTCATGACCCACATTTGTTTCTCCCGATATGAATCTTCCTCCCTCTTTTCTTCCTTAACTTTTCATTTAAACTTAATTTGCCAAATGCTCTGAGAGCAATGATATGGGGGGGATATTTGATCTGTAGCACTTTCCGTAAATATACAGGCAGTCCTCAACTTACAACAGTTCATTTAGCGACCGTTCAAAGTTACAATGGCACTGAAAAAAGTGACTTATAAATATTTTTTCACACTTAGGACTGTTGCAGCATCCTCATGGTCATGTGATCAAATTCAGATGCTCGGCAACTGACTCATATTTATGACAGTTGCCGTGTCCTTTGGTCATGGGATCACCTTTTGCGACCTTCCGACAAGCAAAGTCAATGGGAAAGCCGGATTCACTTAACAACCATGTTACTCACTTAACAACTGCGGTGATTCACTTAACAACTGTGGCAAGAAAGGTTGTAAAATGGGACAAAATGCTTAACAAATGTCTCTTTTAGCCAGAGAAATGTTGGGCTCAATTGTGGTCGTAACTTGAGGACTACTCTGTATCTTTTTCATGTGAGAGTGAAACTCATTTGATATTGAGGAATCAAGGTAAATTGGTCATTTATCCACCTATAACTTAGCTGGATTTGTATATTTATGTATGCTCTGTTTTGGATTTTTTTAAAAATCCTTTTTCAAAGTTTGAAGGTTTCCAGAGTAAAGATAGTCGTTGGTATTGAAATATACTTGTTGTCTTTTTAATTGTTAACTTAACTGTCCTTTCCATAGATTAAAGTGCGTTGATTCTATGGAACCACAGCCAGATAAATGACAACTGGGTTTTTCAAATCACTACTAGGATGCATGCATCTTTTGGGGGCAATGCTAATAATAGTTATAGTAATAAAATCTTGTTGTATACAGCTAGTCTCCTGCATCAAATGTTTTCTGGGCTGGCTCTGCTGGCTGCCAGCCAACAAAACAGCCAGCTGCTGAGCAATAGAGATGCTTAGGCTGAATAGACTTTTGAAGGAAAACAAGTCCTCTTTATCAGCATCTTAGGACAATCTCTGCAAATCTATCCCAATAGACTTGGCCCAAGTAGATCAGAAATTCAGTAATCAGGCAACAATGAGGACATGCGAAGAATGAGATCCAGAGTTTTATGCATTGCACAGAGAGGTAGGTTGCTCCTGGTTTGGTCCAGTTTGGCCGAACCGGTAGTGGAATTCAGGCCTGGATGGCAGAACCGGCAGCAACCCAGGCCTGCCACGCTCCCGAACTGGTTCCCTCACCACCGCTAGGCCGCCACCATTTTGGTTTGTAGTGACTGTGCGTGAGCAGTTCAGTGTAAATTGTTCTGCGCATGCATGAAGAACAATTTACATTGAACATTGCACATGTTTTGTGCGCGTCTGGCACATGCGTGGGTTAGGAACCAGTAGTAAAACCAGCAGCAACCCACCCCGATCACACAGTAAGGTTTAAGTTCAGAGGGCTAAGGCTTGAAAATCATTTTCTTCACAGTGCTGGCTGGGGAATTCTGGGTGTTGAAGTCCACACATCAGAACGTTGCTGAGTTTGAGAAATGCTACATTAGAAACTTTTCTTCTGTTGCAGTTTGGCAAATCCTTTTCCTCATTGGAGCCCAGGTCTCCCTGTAGAGTCTTAATCACAAGCTTTGCTTAGGACATGATGGCTGAACTTCATGATCTGAGAGGCTGGCTGTGGATTCAGACAGGGAGTCCTTGGAGGCTTGCTAGATCTGTTCCAAGGCTAGTTTCACTAGATGCTCCTAACTCCTAACTCCTCCTCCTCCTCCTCTTCTTCTTCCTCTTCCTCTTCCTCCTCCTCCTCCTCTGAAGACATGTCCAGTAGGGCCATAACAAAGTGGTTATTTTACAAGGGGGTATTTGTCCCCAGCTGCATGTAGAAACATATTTCATTGATGATGATCAACAAAATGTGCTTCTGTATCTGCATTATCTTTAATTGCAGTCTGTCCCAATATGTAAGCTTTTATTTATTTAAATTTAAATACCTGGAGAGAGCAGAATAGAAATGAAAAAACTGGAAAGAAAATCATAAACATCGAACAAATAGAAGTATCTTTTGTTCAGAATAAAACAACTTGGAATGGCCAGCTCAGTATGGCCAGCTCACCATTGCCATCACCTCTGCTAACTCACCTCCACTAAGGTGCTGCAGGACAACTTCACATGTTCAACTCGCTGTGGGGACAATTCGCTGTAGGTAACTGGAGTGGGAGTTAACCAGGCAAGCAAGTGAGTGGATGGAGAGAACACAGAGTCAGGGTCAACTCCACATGACCAATTCACGGGGGGTGGGGAGACACGACGACAACAACTCGACATAGGTGGCTGGAAGGAGAGCTGGATAGTCAGGCAAGTGAGTGAGTGAGTGGACATAGTGTAGAGTGCCAGTGGCCATTTTCACATCCCTTGCCACTGCCGAGCTCTGGACCAAAGACGTTGGGGATGGTGGTGGTGGGCAGGACTGGCAGTGGGGAGGTGGCAGCTGAGTGCATCCTATTTTCAACCACACACACCATCACTGCTGCTGCTATCCACCTTGCCCATTTCCATTGCCACCAAATGGCCTGAATACTGCTTCCACTGCCAAATGGCACATGTTGGGGGGTGGCAATGGTGAGGGATGTGAAAATGGAAATTCCCCCATTGCTGCTGCCACTCTATACTCTGTGCACCCGTTCGCTCATTTGCCTGCCTACTCAGCTCTCCCTCCAGCCACCTGTGGCGAGTTTCCACCCCCCCTCCGGTGAATTGGCCATGTGGAGTTGTCCTGCGGCGATATGGTGGTGGTGAGTTGACAGAGACAACTTGGTGGTGAGCTGGCTACACTGAGTTGTTCCATAAGTCATCCAACTAATATTACAATTGTATTAAAACAGTCAACCCTATATATCTCTTACAACAGTTATAGATTGATATTATCCGGCATGATGTGGAATGTTTACAAATCATAAATTACTTGTAAATAGATCCTGTAAAAGGGTCACTTAATTTGAACAACTTTATTTATTGTCAACACTGATCTAACATGGGTGACACATGATTTATCAAAGTCTTCAAGCTGAATGGATCTTGCTTCATATGGTTCCACCACTAAAGCCGTTGATGCTGTCATTTCTATCTAATGTACCAAATCTCTGTTTCATCTCTGAAAAGTTCTATTTCATAACATACACCTCAGTTTTTATCAGTTTGAGTTTAATCATCCCAAAAGACCATCAATCATGGGAAAGAATTTTTAAAGCAAGAAACAACTCAACATAACATTCTTCAGTTATGGTTTTTTTTTGTGAGTCAGGAATACATTTCACCAAACATAGAGTTTCTGCCATTCTTTAGCTTTCCCTCAGCTATCCTTGTTTTCTCTTTGTTCTTGACTTTGTACCAATACTTTAGCACCATAAAGCAGAAATTTAAATGAAGAAAGACAAAAAAAAGTTTTCTGTTTTCAATTAAGTAATAGAAAATGAAGTGAGAGCTCTTCCTCTTGGAAGGAAAATAATTTTTCACACACAGGATGTGTGATGGGCTGCAAATTTTTTAACAACTGGTTTTCTGTCCTAATGACTGGCTAGGTGGGCATGGCTGGGTGGTCATGTGACTGGATGGGCATGGCCAACTCAATGTCATGTCAAGGGGCACTTCGCCTCGCCTGCCTTCTCATGACCATGGGGATGCTGCAACAGTCGTAAGTGTGAAAATGGTCATAAGTCCCTTTTTCAGTGCCGTTGTAACTTTGAATGGTCACTAAATGAACTGTTGTAAGTCAAGGATTACCTGTACAAATATAGAAAAAGCTTCTTTGCCTGCAAAAAGCTGCCCTAAATACCAATCATTAGATTAGAAATGTGGGAATACACACTGAAGATCAATGAGTCATGGAAACATAAGCCATTCTGTCTAAATACCTTCCTTTTCCTCAGCAATATCTGTAACCCGGAGGTACAAATCAGACAGGTTGCCACAGCACATTGAGGAATTAACATACTTAAAATACAAGGATAACTATCAGCAGCCAGGTTACTCTTGCTCATGAAGTGACCTCTTTAACAGAGAGGTCATTTAAGCTCTCCAGAAAGTGTGTGGGCATATTTGGACTACAAAATGCCATGCTAAAGAGACAAATTAACAAATTAACATCTTGAGTGAGGGCTAATCCCATTCTTCCTTTGTTCAGACCTTGCTGCAGGGAATTTTTGCCTATGAACATAGCTATCTATTTCTATCTCTTAAGTGCTGACATCTTCTGTGGCTATTAAGGAAGATGGGGGCTACTTTCTCCCTCTAAGAAAACATGTTTTTCCATTTCTCATTCATGGAAATACATTCTTCCTTTTTAATATTTCTCAAAATATCTCATTCTTCTAGAAGAGGGGGGGGGTGATGACTTTCTACAATTGGTGTCATGCCTTATTATCATGAGAGAAAACTATAACAAATTGGAAGGAGGATCCACTTATTATCAGTGAACAATCATGTAACTTGGCCACTCCGAAGCAATGCAAGAGACTTCTGTCCTGAAGATGGTTTTTCAAGAGGCAACTCGACTTTCTGGAAACCAAGAAACTCCAGTTCCCTCTTGAAAAAAGGACCTTTGGGACAACCATGACCTGGATGACTGAAGAATCTCCATAGACAAGACACTCCTGTGCTGAGTGAACTGACAAAGCACCCAGGAGAAGCAATCATTAGATCCATTTATACCACTTAAAGATACCAGCTGGTCTCACTCACCTCACAAGATATCCTAAGATAATCATCCAGATTTAAGGAAAAATCACATGCCCCCAGAAAGGCAGTAAAAAAATCAGACAGCATGCCAAGCTTGCATCTGCCTCTCAACCATTTCTTCTATGACTGTGCCAACCCTTCTGTAAATAGCTGTTCAAGCCCCTGGAAGAAAAGTACCACCAAAAAATTCCAGGGGTGGAGAAGCTCAGCTACAAACAGAAAGTCTGGGCTACTGCCAAGAATCATTAAGGCTGTTCCAGGCAGTTTCTAAAAACACTTAAAGCAGCAGGGTTGGCAATTAAGATAAGGATCAGACTAGAAATACAGGCACACTAGAATCTTTTCTTCCTGCGTTCCTTACAGGATTAGCCCTGTAAAGTGGGAAACCATTTCTTCCAATAACCAGTTCTCCGAACTGCTCAGAAAATTAACATATGGTTCGGGAGAACTGATTCGAACCAGCAGGAGCCCACCACTACAACAGGATTCATTGTCAAACATTTTGCAGATTAATGTTTATATGATCCCAGACAATGTCATGAATTATTAGTGGGAAAATAAATCCTTAAATTAAGATTGCCAAGGGATGAGATTACTAATCTTGATCAGATGACTCTTCCCCTGTTACTTTTATCTGTGGGGAAACTTAGATTTTAAGCAATGTGTTTTTATCTGTGGGAAAACAGACATTAATCAAGATCGCTGGGATGAGATAAGCTATAACTCTTCCCCTTCACTCTTATTTATATTTATTTTCCTTTCACTGGAGAATGTGGGTCCAATTGAAGTCTCCAGGGTTGTTAGCAAAACAGAGATATACTGGCCAAGGACATATGGTCCACAAATGGACCTGTTCTCTTTGAAAATCTAACTAATTGAAGCCTTATATAAAAAACTAGAAGTAGGTCTTTGTCATATTTGAAAGTTGTTCAATGCAGTTTTCACTAGAGACTAGACACACTAGCATACACACTTGTGTTGTGTTGGCATGATAACGGCAAGAACAAATACTGCATCCAGGCAGACGAATCCTCGTATTGTGTACCACTATGTGAAGGAGATGTACATTATGTTACAAGTAGCACTTGCTCATACCTTCTCCTAGGAGGTGTTCCAATGATAATATTTCAGTATGCAGCACAAACTTTCTTTACAGATCTCCTAGCTGACCTGAATTCCAATTAAGTTTTCAAAATCCTGATTATAAATAATTTTGGGGAAACTTGCCTTAGACTGTCAATGTAGGTACATCCTGAAGCATTTCAAATTGGAACTGAAGGAATTGAAGAAGAATAGTGGGCAAGAACAGGAAGTCTTTGTACATCCACAACTGTGGACGGCAAGAAAAACAGTGCCTCTTTAAAAAAAAATAGCCCGCATACTTTTTCACCGGATGATGATGATGATGATGATGATGATGATGATGATGATGAGTGATGAGATTTTGGAGTCAATAGAAATAATGGAGTGCAACCCACAAACTCCATATTCTCAACAAAGAAAGCATTCGATACACTCTATGGCTTAGTCATAGCTCTGTTTCATGTACTTTAAATCTGGCACAGTTTCTTTAAGACTCAAAAATATACTTTTAAATCCTATATTAATTCCTGAATTGGCTGGAAAGTTGTCTGGTTCATGTTTAGACAGCAGAACAATGGGATGTTCCTTTTCCGTTGACCACATTAAGGTCAACGACCACAGTTTGATACCCTTTAACTGTGAAATCATAATCTGTTTACCAAGTACTTAAAAAGCCTGATGTAGCAAAAATATATACATATACAAAAAATAAAGCTACCAAAATAATCATTTTGCAGCTCATGGGAATATGACTATAATTAGCTATTATAATTTTTAAATGTTTGGTTACTGTCTAGTATTGCTAGAGTGCAAATGCCAACAGTGAAAGAAGGTTAGGAAGTTTTTAAGAACACATTGGACAGCCACTTGTCTGAAATGGTACAGGGTCTCCTGCTTGAGCAGGGGGTTTCAGTAGAAGATCTCTAAGGTCCCTTCTAACTCTGTGATTCGGTTAAAACAGTTCTGTTGTTTGTGGGTGACCATTTTTAGACCTAGGATGTTGGATTAGAGAGCTTTAAGCAAAGCCATATTTAGGATATTTAGTTCTTAAAACTTTATGTGATCTCTCTGCCTCCTCCTTCTCTCTGTGTGTGTGTGGAGTCAATTTTTGATTCCTGAAGTTTAGGCAGGATGATTTCCTCCAGCTCTTAGAGCTATCAAATCCACTAGAGTTTCCTATTTTATGGAGAACCACTCAATTGAGCAAAAGAATGGATGCTCTTCTCCCTCTCCTTGATCTGGAGAGGGGCCCTTAGGTGTGAATCCACTCAATCAATGTGATAAAGTCTTTGATTATTTTGGAGTCTTTTTAAATACACAATTACAGGAGCCTTGAGTAAAAAGATATTTGATATGTATTGGGCCAAGCCATCATAGATGGGTTGATAGATATTCATACAGAATCTCTTTAAATGCAGTATCAGTCTGGAAAACAGAGATGCAACCATATATTTACTGAGAAGATGGAATAACCCTTTGAATCTTTCAAGCATCTGCCAACACTCAATTTCTTATAAATGGGACCAAACATCCGGCAGTGGATAAATGATAAATTATCAATTGGCAAATTTTCCTGCAGCTTCGTTTGTGACATTTACATCTCATCTTTCATTCAGGAGCCCAAGGCAATTTATATGAGGCTTCTCCATTTTATGCCCTCAAGAACTCCCTGCAAAACAGACTGCATGACAGTGATTGGCCTAAAATCATCCACTGAAGTTCTGAAAACTGGAATCTTTTAGCCCAACATCTTAACCACTATGTAATACTGTTTGTTATCCAGCATTATTGTTTGTGGCTTAGAGGACTTGTACTTGGTGACACATCAGAAGCTCTGGATAATCACACTGTTTTGCCAGATTAAACAAAAATAGCTTGATAAAGATGTCACTATCTTGCACCTTTGCACATTTTGAAGGTATGTTGTGAAATGGCTGCAAGGACCATACTGGCCCAAGGAATAAGAATGATCACATGGACAACAAAAGCCTTTTTGAGAAGCAGTTTTCTTTTCCCTGGAATCTATGTGGAAACGTTGCCCACATTGAGAACAGCCAGTTCTCAGTGGAAGAGGAAATTAATAGGAATATAATGTATTTTATTGAGAACTTTCTGCAATGTTGTTTCTGAACACCCCACCCATTCCCTCTTTTAGCAATAAATCCACATTTTCAATAACCTGTAAAGAATGTTGATATCTCTTCTTGCTGCTCATTTAAATTTTCCTTTAAGGCATTCACAGCTTAGCTTGAAACAAGACTGAATTTTGTTCTGCACGTTTCCCCATATATGGTAGTGAAACGACTGAGACACGTTCCATATCTTTAATATAAGTTTGCTCATCCTGCATTATGGGGAAAAGAGGTCATAAAACCTTCATCAGTAAAATCCTTCTAAGATTTAGCCATAATCTGCACCTCCAACCTGGATGATCCATATTTGGCTTGTTTCTGGCATGATTCTCATTTTTGCTAGTTTAGTGAAAGGCAAAAGAAAGAATGTTCATATGGACCAAGTGGAAACGAAACAGGAATGCTAATAAAGATCAAGTAGACACTTGTGAAGTGATTTAAGGCATTTGATGCATAATTACTCTAAATCTAATTTAAAAAAAAATAGTGGTTTCCAAGTCATTCATCCAAATGAATACTTCTCCCAAATTGTGATTAATAAGTTAGAATGATTTATTTATTGCTATATTGCCCGGAAGAAAAGCAGCAAATCATGGATTAAGGTTGCAAGTTATAGTAAGTTGTGCTGTGCTAACTTTTTCATTAGTGCTGCTATGATCATTTTTTCCCCCAGTTGGTTGATATTTTTTGCAGGTAGCACATACAGTTTTTGCACCAGGTTATCTGTTATGCCACCGATAGGAAGGCGTTGCATATATCCGACTCACAAAATAGTCCAAAGCACACATTCCAATACAGAGAAGTTCCCTGAGGATGGGCTCCAGCACGAGTCTGAAAGCTTGGAAGAGTAAACCGCTGGTCCCGGTGACTGACCCAGATTGGATCTTGCAACATTATCCTGGGACACATATATTTGCCTTTATTTGTGTTATTCAAACTGTCAGGCCTGGAAACCATCATTTACATTTAGACCTTCAGGCCTGCCATAATTTTGTACAGTGGGAAAATTGGAGAAGGGGGATTGTATGGAATATGGGAGATATGTAGTCTAAATAAAATTCCTTTCTCAGAGAGTCAAGGTCATCTTTGGAATGAGCTCCCCGTGAAGATTTGGACCCTCACCACCCTCCAGGCCTTCCGCAAAGCCCTTAAAACCTGGCTGTTCCGACAGGCCTGGGGCTAATGAGTTTTTGTCCCCCCTCGAATGGTATGGTTGTTGAGTGTTTTAAATTGTGGTATTGTTCTGTTCGTGTTCTTTTTCCTATTTGTACGCCCCCCCTCCTTGACTTGGTTGTGAGCCGCCCTGAGTCCTTTCTGGGAATAGGGCGGCATAGAAATATAATAAATTCAATTCAATTCAATTCAATCTTGCCCTGCACCTGGAGTGGTGTGACTGGGAGGCATCTCAAGTTGGGATGGTGCCTGATTGGACCATGTGGGTGCTGGGCAGGGACTTGAACTTTCATTTGGGTGAGGGAAACCTGGAAATGTTCAGAAATGGGTTTTCCCAGATGTGCCAATATGACATCTCAAATAAAATGGAACTTTGAGGAAACTCAAGCCTCGGAGACTTCTTTCATTGGGGGTGTTACTTGGAACCCTGACATTAACCTGAATCTTGACACAACTAATTTATTTATTTATTTGTTTGTTTGTTTGTTTGTTTATTTATTTATTTATTTATTTATTTATTTATTTATTTATTTATTAGACTTATATACCGCTTCATAGGGCTTTCAGCCCTCTCTAAGCGGTTTACAATTTTTTTTAAGCAAATTGAGTCAGCAACTTGCCCCCACAGTCTGGGTCCTCATTTCACCCACCTCGGAAGGATGGAAGGCTGAGTCGACCTTGAGCCGGTGAGATTTGAACCGCTGAACTGCAGATCACAGTCAGCTAAAGTGGCCTGCAGTACTGCACCCTAACCACTGTGCCACTTGCGCTGTAGTTATGGACTGTTCATCCTTAAGCAGCCACTGGAGATAAGCAGTGTCGAAACGGCCAGGATAATTAGCAATTATTGGAAAAATATGTTTTTTCTGAATCTCTGTGTAAAAGGAAAATCAAAGGAGTATGTGACCTACAGTCTCCACCTCTCCTGAGCCACAGGAACAGAGTCTTTCAGTCAACGGTATCTTTTTATACTTGCCATAAAGGATGGCCAATGGAAGCGCATGGCACCATGCAGGGGTGGGTTCTGACCAGCACTACTGCCTGTTTACTCGTGTGTGCATTTCACTTGCATGCACAGTGTAATTAAAATTGTTTTACGCATGTGCAGAACTGAAAAACAAAATGACACCGCCAATGCCGATTTTCACGGGTACATGTATGCAGGTTTTGGTGTATTCGGGTCTTTTCCCATGTAAGATTGAGAGTATCTTGGCGACGTTTCGACAATGTCCCACTCGTCACCCTCAGGCTGGTGTCTTCGGCCTCATGCCTGTGCCTGTGCCTGTGGGACCTTACCGAAATGTTGCCAAGACAATCTCAATCTTACATGGGAAAAAACCCGACTTCCCTAGATAATAAGCCCAATCGGGCTTTTGAGTGCATGTGCTAAAATAAGCCCTCCCCCAAAAATGAGCCCTCCCAAAAATATTACAACACAGCAGCAGCCATGAGGTGACCATGCTTGCTGCCTCCTGCACCTAAAAAAAAAATAAGATCTCCCCCAAAATAAGGCCAATTGCTTATTTTCAGGGTCAAAAGAAAATAAGACCCTGTCTTATTTTTGGGGAAACACAGTAACATCTGGAGAATTAGATGAAACCACTGGATAACTGTAGTTGGGAGTTGAGCTGCCTTCTCTTCCACAGATCTAACTTTATGCATGCAGAAGAGATTTTCTGAACAAGTCTTAAATGGTCAAACATACCAAGAAAACAGATTTATAAGGAACATTAGTAGTCCATCCTTTTATGACTGTGTATGTGTGTGTGTGCCTGTATATATACACAAACATACCCACATACATACTCATACTCACTAAATATTAAAAGTGTATAGTATATTTCTTTTGAAATAAGGTTTTATTCCTGTAGGATTGCTCATAGAAATCATCCTTAGCTGAAATGTTTATTTGTCAGAAAACTTTCTTAATACTGATACAGAGAATATTTGTAGCTCAGGGTTGAACTGTGGGATCCTTGACACTGTCTGAGCTTGGTGGTTTTCTTGCCAATATTTCATTACCAAACTAGGTAACATCATCAGTGCTCAGATGGCGTTACCAAGTTTGGTAATGAAACATCGGCAAGAAAACTACCAAGCTCCGACACCATCAAGGATCTCACTGTCTTATTAGTACAGGAAACACTAAAGGAGTGTTGAAGCCACATTGGCCATTGATGAGGTCAGGTCAAAGACAGACAAAGCAACCATGAAGTCAAACTGCAAAATGATAACCATAAATGATTAATATTGATTTTATTGATTGTAGAAAGAAAGAAGAGAAAAAATACAATGTATTAAGGAGGCTTAACAAAGCTAGATTTTCTTTTTTTGAGGAAAACACAGTCTCCTAAAATGTGGAAAAGTGGCTATAATCTTGTACTAGTCTTCAATGATAAGATGACATAGTTTCCCATCCCACTACATATTTAGGGTTGCTGCTTATTTATTTTTAAAGCAAATTTCATGATCATCAAAAAGATGTCTGCTCTTGTGACTGGGTATGAAAATAAGGAGTGTCTGTGTGTGTGTCTGTGTGTGTGTCTGTGTGTGTCTGCGCATACCCATTTTTCTTCAAATTATTAAGAACTCTTCCTTTCATTTTAAAAGTAATGTTGACTCATTTAAGTTTACTGAACAACTGAATGCCAATCAAATGTTCAGTATATTAAAAGAGGTAAATACAGTATTGGTTTTTTAGCTGGCTGGTTCCAAAACATGTATTTGTTTTAAAGAGAAGGGCTGCTTACAGCTATTGCATTTTATGATTTGGTTTGGGAGAAGGTTGTCTATATTTAAAATAAAAACCATTGTTATTCTCTCTCTCTCTCTCTCTCTCTCTCTCTCTCTCTCTCTCTCTCTCTCACACACACACACACACACACACACACACACACACACACACAAAAAAAAAAAACACAAACACAAACACAAACACAAACACATTTATTTACTATTATTAAATTTATTTGCTATCCATCTTGCCATGGGTCTAGTCTGGGTGGCTTACAACAGTAAAATGTGAAATTATAAAAAATGTAAATATAGCAACAGTAAAACAATGAAGCAATAGAAATAAATAATGGAAATAATGGAATATGTGTTAAACGATGGGCAATGCTGAGAAGGAAAGTGAGGTGGGTGGGTAGGACCTAATAAAACAGAGAACAAGCATTTGAATCTCATTTGTCATGGTTTCAGGCCTACACAGTGGTGGGTTCCGGATCCCATTGCAACCATTACAGTGCAATGGGGCCCGGCATCCCCCACATGCACGTGTGCAGCATGCACACACACATGCACATGCATCCTTACCTCTGCGACACCTCCGCAACGCTGCAGCTGCTTGGTGGAGCATCACGCAGGCACCGTACGCTCCGTGCACATAAGCGCCAAAGAGCTCAAATACAGGTAAGGAGCTCGGGTGGGCAGGCGGGCCCTCCGGAGCACTGTACTGGAACGGTACCCAGTGTTCCCAGCAGGCATCGGTATGTCCGTACCGGGGCGTATCGCCTGCAACCCACCACTGGGCCTGCAGCAAGTTGAAACAAAAATAAGGTTTCATTTTAAGAGAATGGGTGAGTTGGCAGCAGAGGTGGTATTCAGCCAGTTAGGACCAGTTTGCCTGAACCGGTAGTGGAAACACATGCTCACATTTGTGAACTGGTAGGGAAAATAAGTGAATACCACCCCTGGTTGGCAGCCCTGCAGAAGATTTGCAGCATGTACTTAGGATCTGAGTGTAGGTTACTCTAGGAACTGAGAAAAGAAGAATGGCTTGGGTCCATGATTTCTCTCCATAAATAACAGAAGAAAAAAAATATTCATCTAGCAGGCTTGAATGTTCTTTTGTCACATGTTTGGTTTTGTTTTAAAATATGTCGATTTGGTGTCTTAATATTTCTGTTGGTGGTACATAAAGGGAAGTCCTTCTTGAGTTCTTGTTTAGGATGAATTGTTACTTAGATATGACTTACCTTAAGGAAAGTAGGAAATGCACAAAGCTTAGATCTCCCATTTTTAACTCTTCCATAAACCTAAGAAGTGCCTTTTTTTTGTTACGATAGGTTTTGTTTTTCCTCTATTTATCTTAAGATGACTTGTCTGACTAACACATTTTTCTCATCTAAATCTTCCTCTCTCCCTCCTCCCCCTCTAGGATTCTAATATATAAAATATTTCAGTGGACATCTTGCAATCAAATAGAAAATGACACCGTACTTAGTTTTTCAGTCTTCCTTAATATTTTAAAATGGAGTACTGATAATCAACCTACTTCTTTTTTTTAAAGCAATTATAATGAACAATATTTAAAGCTGTGAACAGATGGAAGGATTCAGAGAGTAGAACAAGTTTTGCCATGTATATGATCTCTCTGTTACTGCTGTTTGATGTTCTGTTAGTTCCATTAGTGGAATTTGTTTGGTATGAATTAGAAATTAAATAGCTGTAGAAACACAATGACAGATGGCAAAATCCCAGATGGAACGTATGGCCAGCAAACTGGCTGCTATTTGTTTTCACTCCAGGATAGACAGCAGACATATTGTATCTGTAAAACAGCTGTGACAAACATTCAATTCCAGAACTTTCTTAGATACATTTTAAATAAGTTGGTGAATGGAGGTCTGGGAAGATAAAGCTTCAGCTGGGAAAAAATGCTATCATGTATAGTGAGAGACAAACTCTTGTGAAGACTAGGAAAAATTGAAAACCCAAGGAGCAGTGAAAAAAATTAATTTGGTGTAAAATTGTGCAAATACGATCGGATTTTGCAATCAACGAGGTTTGAGAATTGTGACCAGTATTTTTACACCCAAACCCCTTTTATTTTGAAGCAAATGGTGTGTTTTCGCAGAATCTTTGACAAAGACGTTTTCTCTAAATAATAAACAACAGACTGCTTTTCTTTTAAAATGATTTTAGATGAAACAAAAACCCAAATATAGAATCAAAAAGTTTTAAATTGCATTCTTCAGAAATGGAAGAATTTGTTGTTGTTGTTTTTTTCAAAAAACAGTGCTTCAATCTGTGTGCCTTTTTTGAATTAGAATTTATTTCCAAGAAATGATGAATAAAATCCAGTTATTAAAAGAATACATTTTACAAAGAGAGTCCATTTGCCCTAGTGGTTAAGGCACCTGATTAGAAAGTGGGAAATTGTGAGTTTTAGTCTCATTTTAGGCATGAAAGCCAGTTGGATGACTTTGGGCCGGTCCTTTTCTCTCAACCCAACTTTCATCACAGAGTTATTGTTATGGCGAAAATTGGAGGAGAAAAGTTTGTTGGATATGTTTGCTGCCTTGAGTTAAAAAATAAAGAAGGTGGGATATTTTATTTAGAAAATTAGTCAATTCCAGGCATAAAGGCAGGTCTACATTTCTAGCTTATCCTCTACTCATATCCAAGCAGCAGCTAAGACCAACTTCGTTTGTGTGTTCCATCTTGTGTCCTTGGGCAGTCCTAAAATGTAACATATATTGATTTCATCAAAGAATGTAACAAAAACATGGATTTAGAAATTCCGGGTCAATCTCAATTAGTGTGGCTAATGAATCCTATAAAATGGTTGTGTTATTTGAATTTGCATTCTCCAGGGTGATGTTTCTATGGAAAATAGGGTAATTTCAGCTTGATGGAAATAGGCAGCAAAATTTTTTAAACATTTGTTTATATGTATATTAATGAAACACCATAGAAAAGGACAAAAAGAATATTTTAAATTTATGGGCAACAAAATCACAGAGTAATTATAATTAAAAACAAACAAACAAACCTCCAACTAAATACAGTCTTTGACTTACAACCACTCATTTAGCAGCTGTTCAAAGTTACAATGACTTTGAAAAAAGTGGCTTACAACTAGTTGTCACACAACTTTTGCAGCATCCCCACAGTCATTATTCATCATTTGGATTAAATGATGGAAAGAATGTTTATAAAATCTGCACAAGACACAAAATTGAGTACCACAGCTAAGGTACATTAAATTCAAGGAAAACCTGTTAGGTTAGTGGAAATTGCTAAAAACAACACAATGAAATTTAATGGACAAAGTGTAAAGCTTTTCATTAAGGAAATCAAAAATAGGCTAGAAGGGAGTATAACTTTGCATCAGTGCTTATAAAAACATTTTGGAAAAGTACTTGACTGTAAACGATGAACAATGTGATATGGGTCTATTAAAGAAAAAGACAAATGCAATGTTAGACTTCATGTACAGAAAAGTAAATTTTAAATCATGGGAACTAATCCAGTTTATTTTGCATGGATAGGATCCCACTTTGAGCTCTGTGTCCAGTTTTTGGCACTTCAATTTTAGAAAGAATCAGATACACTTGCAAAGTTCAGAGAAGGGCAACAAGGATGAGCAAGTGAGTAGAAATTTAATCCAATGAAAACAGAATGTTTAGCCTTGAAGAGGAAATATAAAGGGAATACAACAGTGCTGTTCAATTATTCAAAATAACATCACGTGGAAGAAAAACATATTTTCCATTCTTCCAGGACACAAAGTAGCAAGAAGCTCAATTGAGGAGCTGGCACTCAATTGAGGAGTTGGCACTATGAATGAGCTCAAAGCAAGGAGATCAAAAGAAGGAATAGAAGCAGCGGTGAGATCCATCAGGTTCTGACAGGTTCTGGAGAACCAGAGGTGGAAATTTTGAGTAGTTCGGAGAACCGGCAAATTCCATCTCTGGCTGGTCCCAGAGTCAGGTGGGAGTGGAAATTTTGCAGTATCCTTCCCCTGGAATGGGGTTGGATTGGAGATTTTGCAGTATTCTTTCCTTGCCATGCCCACTAAGCCAGACCCACCGAGCCACACCACGCCCACCAAGCCATGCCCACAGAACTGGTAGTAAAAAAAAATTGAATTTCACCACTGAATAGAAGCCTCTTAAAAAAAAGTTTGCACAGCTGTAGGAAACTGCAAGTACCTATTAATAGTGGGGTGGATCCTTTGCTTCAAGAATGTTGATAATCTCTAAGAGATGTAGATAAACATGTTAAATTAGAAATCTAGGTTACAAAATGTATGTTTTGATTTGGACCTGGGTGCTGGTGTCTGTTTTACTGTCTCAGATGTTCTGATTGTGCATTGCATCTTTTCTATCTACAACTTCAGCATTGGGTTGTAGCATTTTGTATTATTTACATCCTGTGGGCAACAGAGCTTTGGTTAATAATCCCATCATGTGCTTTGCTCAGAATGTTCCAATTTTAAGATTAGGCTGTGCTGTCTGTACTTTAGCAATGCTAAAGATTCTATGCCTTTTACCATTAAATATTTCCTTAAATCTCTCCTGTCTCTTTTTTTATTTCTAATAAAGTTGAAATTTAATTATCCTTCGAGTGGTAGAATGTATCCCCAAAGAGGAGAAAGGACTTACTTTTTAATTACATATTCTAAAATTTACAGAAGCATGAGCTGGCACTATGAATGATGATGATGATGATGATGATGATGATGATGATGATGATGATGATGATATTTAACATATACATGAAACCGCTGGGCGAGATCATTCGGAGGCACGGGATTAAGTACCACCAATATGCGGACGATACGCAGTTGTATCTGTCCGCCCCGTGCCAACTCAATGAAGCGGTGGACGTGATGAACCGGGGCCTTGAGGCTGTTAAAGACTGGATGAGAGCTAACAAACTGGTGCTCAACCCGGAAAAGACCGAGTGGCTGTTGTGTTTTCCTCCCAAAAATTCGGCTAACGTTCCATCAATCAGGCTGGGGGGGCAAAATTTATACCCCTCAGACAGGGTCCGCAACTTGGGAGTCCTCCTGGATCCACAGCTGAGTTTTGACCACCAGGGGGGCATTTGCCCAGGTTCGCCTGGTGCGCCAGTTGCGTCCCTACCTGAACCGGGAGGCTCTCACAACAGTCACTCGAGCCCTTGTGATCTCTAGGCTGGAATACTGCAATGTGCTCTACATGGGGCTGCCCTTGAAGAGCATCCGGCGACTTCAGCTAGTTCAGAACGCGGCCGCGCGAGTGATTATGGGCGCACCACGGTTCGCCCATATAACACCAATCCTCCGTGAGCTGCGCTGGCTACCTGTTGATCGTCGGGTGCACTTCAAGGTCTTACTTACCACCTATAAAGCGCTCCATGGTAGTGGATCTGACTATTTGAGAGACCGCCTCCTGCCAATTACCTCCCTGCGTCCCATCAGATCGCACAGAGTAGGCCTCCTCCGAATTCCATCCGCCAGTCAGTGCCGACTGGCGACTACGCGGAGGAGAGCCTTCTCAGTTGCAGCTCCGACACTATGGAACAACCTCCCCGTGGAGATCCGTACCCTCACCACAGTCCAGGCCTTCCGCACAGCCCTCAAGATCTGGCTATCCCGTCAGGCCTGGGGATAGGATTACTCTCACCCCGCCCGAATGTTGAGTGAATGTTGTGTTTTTATGGATAATTTTCTTTTATTCACGATTCTTTTTCTTTTTAAGTCTTGTCTTGCACTCCCTTCCCCTCATTGTTGTAAGCCGCCCTGAGTCCCCTCAGGGAAAAGGGTGGCATATAAATTCTCAATAAAATCCTAAAAATCCTAAATTAGATGTCACTGAAGCCTTCAACTTATGGGATTCCCCTCTGTCCCATATAGTGGAGTTAGGGGGAAGAATGCTAACTTCCAGGCAGATTGGTAACCTGGTTCATGTTGTGCCCATAGAGCAGAGGTGTCAAACTCACATCATCAGGACAGCGTCACGTGATGTATCGGGACTTCCCCCCTTGTTAAACTGGGCCTGGGCATGGCCAGCATGTGACACATCTGGCCCACAGGCTGGGAGTTTGACAGCCCTGCCCTAGAGAATGTCACAACACTGTATTGTAGCCTCCCCTTCAGCTTGTGAGTCAACTTCTCTGTTTTTACTTCCATGCGATTTAGTTTAATACTATTACAAATATGCGTTAGTATTTAGTATTCTGGTCTTCCTTTAACACTTCCAGTCAGGAAAGATTTGGAACACCAATGAATAAAACATGTCAGGAAGCACCTGAGAAATGTAAAGAAAGTACTCTCATTTTCTAGGAAACCTTGGGGCCTTTGTAACTTGCATCCTAATTTGTACCATTTATCAATAAGTATTTTCACAGCAGACCTTCTAATTCTTACACTCTTAGATAGAGAAGAGCTTAATTCAAAATTTGTTTAGGAAGATAGCCAAGAGTTATAATCAGTGCAAATGTGTATTCTGGACCAATGGTGATGAATTGTGCTGATATCCTGTTGATTGGTTATGTACCATGTATCATGATAATGTATCAATTATTGTTTTTGACTTCTAGTATTCACATAGATTTTCTCCCTGAAAATCTCTCTCTAATCTGTTTTTTTCAGTTCTTTGAAAGACAGGAAGACAACCAACCTTATCTCTCCTTCCACCTCTTTCTTCTACCTTTCTCAGTCTCATAGCTTTCTCCAGAGAGCTGGGTGTGTCTGAAGTAGGTTTATTGGAATCTGGTCATTTATGTCTTGAGTGAGAACTCTAGGTTTATTTGTTCAATGATCATTGATTTGTTTGTTTGTTTTTTAAAAAACCCAGTAGAGTACAGGTGCCAAACTCAATCGCGTCATGTGATGTATCACGATGTATCATGACATTTTTTGCCTTTGAGGAACAGGGGTGGGTGTGGCCTATGTGTGACGCGTCTGGCCCACAGGCCACCAGTTTGACACCCCTATTCATGTAGAGCATAAAATAGATCTGATCTTTATAGCAGTGGTAGAGGAAATTTTCCCCAGCTACCAGCTAGTGATCCAGGAATATTTTGTTTTGGCTTTTTCTCATAATTCAGCTTATTGTCCAAAAGAAATTGGAGCAATAATTCTGTATACCTCTATGGATAGCTGTATGTATAATTTATTGATTTAAAAAAATCTAAAAGAAGATGCAATCTTTCATAATTAATATGACAACAATTAAATTCTTTTGCTACAGAAAATCCAAAATAATTTACTTCTGCTCTAATTTAAAATGTATTCCTTTTAAGAAAACTAAGTAATTATTAAAATGAAAACCTTGGCAATGTTTACAATTTTCTTTTCAGAATATAGCCATTTATTCAGATTTGTTAAAAAAGAAGAGAAATCTATTAATTACCATTTTTATTATGCTCAGAACTGAAGAAGCTTCTTGAATGAGAGCAAAATGTCTTTGAGGAAAATAAAGTCCAGTTGCCTTTTGAAAAAAGTGCCTTTGGGCTTACCATGATCTGGATAACTGAGAATCTCCATAAACATTATGCTCATTATTACTGCCACTTTCATTTGATATGAATGATAAGGTATTTCATCTATAGAGGTAACTCATCCATTCAGTCTATGTTTCAGTCTCGTGGGTTAACAATTTAATTTAAAGTGTGTTTTGAATCAACTTTTTTATTTAGATATTGCTGAGCCCACAGAATTCTCAGTGATTTACATAAATCTGAAATGTACCATCCATAAAAACCCATTAAATCATAAATTAACCTGCTCTTCTGCTATCATCTAAGTTTATAAACATGTCCATGCAGCTTTCTTGGCAACAACATAGATATGGATGCTTCCTGTGCATTTTTTGATTTCCCTGTCTAGCCTACAGCTCTGGTAAATTCAGAGCCCCCATCAGAGTACTAACCTGGCCCAGTTCTACTTAGTTTCTGAGCTCAGATAAGATCAACCAGGTGCTACTACATGCTGAGACTGCAGTCAAGTAGCCATGGGTTATAGGTAGAGTTAATGACTGTAATTAGGTTTCTGGGAGGGAATACTTATGGAGGATAGAATAGATTGTGAGCAAATTCTGAAAAAAACTTGGTGTTACTTTACCCAGAATTAGGACAATCTTTACATACTGAAATGAAACCCACAAAAATAAATGCATGCAAGTATGTATGTATTTTGCCATCTCCCTCAAGGATTTGGTTTATGGTATCTAGAAGTTTCATAGAAGGGAAAATGAAATGAAGATCTTCCCAATGCCGTTTCTTTAAAAATGGAATTTTACATTTGAGGACTTTGATCACTTTTTTTTTTTTTAAAAAAAGCTTTGTTTAATTCAGCAGAACAGAGAAAGAATAAAACAGTAGTGAAAGGGGGGAGGAGGGGAAGGGAGCAAAACAGCAACAAAAATTAGCCCTTTTGAGTTTGTATCGACTCTGGGCAACTGCTTGGAAAGATCCTTGCAGTTTCCTTGGCAACATTTTTTAGAAGTGGTTTGTCACTGTCTTCTTCCTCAGGCTGAGAAAGAGCTGCGGTCCTAAGATTTCCCCATGGCATATATTTGTGCCAAAAAATGGCATGAGAACATGGTATGTACTGGTTTCTAGCTTGCTGCTTTAACTACTATACCCAAGTGTCTCTGTTTCACATAAAAACACATGCACACTCTTATAGATGTTGTTATTAGAGATTGTGTTGTCTCTTTGCACTTGATGCTTTGACCACTAGGGCAAAAAACAAGAGATAGATAAGAGAAAGGTTTTCCCAGCCATCTCTAGGTCTATTTCTCATCCAGTTTATTAATGTTAGATTATTGTTACATTAATGAGTGTCTCTGTTGGAAAGACAAGTAGAACTTCCACTTTTCTCTCTTGTTCTCTTTCTCTCTCCCTCTCCCCGGCTTCCATCTGTCCAGGATGTAGTTTAGATAGAAGCCAGGTTTTTCTATATTCATGTACTTCTCAATAAATCTAGCTTTTTGCTCAAATTTAATGACCGCTCGGAATCATTGATGGCTAGACTAAACCCATACTGTTTCCATGACAACTATATTATGAATATTTACATCCACTACTTAGTTATTCAATACTTTTTCAATACTCTGGTTAGGATGAGGAGTACATATTCTAAGAAGGGCTTTTGCAAAATTCAGGTGCCTGGCAGAATTATGGGCCCAGGTTGGTTTGCAAGTTGTGAGAGATGGGATACTCAGGAATGAAGGATTACAAGATAAGCTCAGAGATACTAGAACTGGCAGAATAAATATAGAGATGAAAGGTGGAGCCAGGATTTCTTTTGGTGGGGTAGGGAAGGTAGATTTTTTTAACCCTTGGCAAGCAGCTACAAGGAATGAAAATCCAGATGTGTTTTTTAAGCTTTAAAAGTGAAGATTTTGAATGGACTTACCCAGTGGTGAAATTCATTTTTTTTACTACCAGTTCTGTGGGCGTGTCTTGGTGGGCCTGGCAGGGGAAGGATACTGCAAAATCTCTATTCAAACCCCACTCCAGGGGAAAGATACTGCAAAATCTCCATTCCCACGCCAATGTGGGGCCAGCCAGAGGTGGTAGTTACTGGTTCTCCGAACTACTCAAAATTTCCGCTACTGGTTCTCCAGAACATGACATAACCTGCTGAATTTCACCCCTGGACTTACTATACTGAGATGTTCTCAGAAAATATCTGATCATCGGAAGTACTGTAAATTCAAAGCAAGGAAGAAACAGCTTGAGAACTCTGAAATTCTTTGTACTTAATGTTTGGATATGTAAGTAGCAAAGTGCTTGTTCATATCATAGAATTGAGAAATGTGAAATAAGTTTGGAACAAATGAAGTAAAACATGTTGTACAGAAACCGTGTTTCTGATGGGAAGAATGTGCTTTTTAAGAATGCTAAATAGTACAAGCATCTCAGACTAAGTGAGCCAAAAATTTGATCTAGGCAGACTGCTTAAAAATAAAGGGGTAGTATTTCAATATCAAGTTACAGATGTTTTTCTTTTGATGTCTCTTCCTCCCAATGTTTTATTGTCCTGAAACAACAACGATCCTTCAAGAATGTCTGAGTTTGGATCAGAGAAAATGATGATGATGATGATGATGATGATGATGATGATGATGATGATGATGATGATGATGATGTATTTTTGATAGACGGTAATTTATGGTGACAATCATTTTTGATATCCTTCTATTTTCCTCACAACAACAACAAACTCTGCGAGGTGTGTTGGGGGGGGAGAGAGAGAGAGGGAGGGAGGGAGGGAGGGAGAGGGAGGGAGGGAGGGAGGGAGGGAGGGAGGGAGAGAGAGAGAGAGAGAGAGAGAGAGAGAGAGAGAGAGAGAGAGAGAGACCCAAAGTCAATCAACTGGCTTTTGTGCCTAAGGTGGAATTCAGAGTCTCTTGATTTCTAGGCCATCATATTCACCACTATACTAAGCTCCAAAATTCATGAGCAGTAATCCCTAAAGGAAACATATTACTTGGCCAAGGAGAAACCCTTGATTTCAAACCTACAGAGAGTAAAAGCAAATCTTATTTTACCTGCAAAGGCAAAACATACTAAGAGCTCCCTGACTAGCACTTTATAAATGCAAATGAAGGAAGAACAAGCTAAAATGAAGATTTTCCATCGTTAAGGGAAAGAGAAATTATAAAGGTTGAAGAAGAAGGCAATACCAAAGGATGGGAAATGACACATTCTACAAAAGAGAAGAGGATGCTTCAAAAAAGATGGGACTGAACTGAACACATTTTTTTCTGAACAGTAGAATCATTCCACCATTGAAAAAAGAAACCTGTAATGATGTGTTTGTTGATCTTGATATAAGCTGTAAAGGGCAGATCATAGCAGCAAATGGAAAGCAAATAAGCTCACAAAGAATTGGAGAGGCTGTAAAAATGCAGACTGAGTGATGAAGGGACTGTTGCTTTGCATGTTAAGGATGTCCTGTACTCTCCAGATTTGGATTCCAATTCACTAAGTTATGCAATCAGAAAGGGACAAAGTGCTCAATTTGTTGATGAAAGTTTCTCAATAGCAAGCATGGAATAAGATTGGTTGCTAAAAAGGAACATAGTTAGAATCTGGACTTTCCAACATAAGATTCCCCAGAGACTCATGAAGCCTGAAATAAGAGAAAATCAACTGAGCTTTTAACTCCAACAAGGCAGTATAAAGGGAGAAACTACATTGAATTTTGATGTAGAAAACTAGATTATCAAAACATAGGTCAAATTGGGGAAGTACAAAGGGAAAAATTGGTCATATATTCTAAATTTGCAAACTGCAGACAAGCCAATCAGTGCTGTTTGGTGTGTTTATGTGACACAAGTCTGCAAAACTCAAAGAATTCAAAAGTTAGAAGAATTGAAACTTTGGGGAAAGTGGCCAACAGCATGTTCAGTGGGTGACAAAATCCACATTGACCTCTCTGTTCTCTTCCTACTGAGTCAAGTGAAGGAAACAGGCATTTTGTAATTCTCTTGGGTGAAGTGTTTTGTTTTTCCTGTTTCTAACTCATCAGGTTGAATTGTTCTGAGAATTGAGATGCAGATGATGTAAAAAAACACACTTGGGAAAAAAAAGCTACAGGTTTTACATCCTGATGATAATGAACTAAAATTCATGAATGGACAGATGTCTGGTTATTTGAAGGAAAACAACATTTTTCAAGAGAGATTGGTTTTCCGTCGCACCAAAATCAAATGGACGAGCAGAAAGGATCTGTATGCAAGAATTCTAGCTCTCATTGATCTGGCTCAAAAATGATTGGCAGATATTATTTCAACAACTACCTGCAAAATAGGTTGTTTGTTAGAACCCTAAAAGTCCTTATGAACTGTGGTTCAACAGAAACCTCAATTTAAATCAGGATTTTTATATTCGAGCACAGACTTTTATTTCAAATCAAAATAATAAAGATTGCATTGCTGAGCAATCAGTCATGACTGAATATGCAAGAGTCATAAAGAGGTACAGGGTTGTTCAATATGTTCACTGGAAGGATTACAATAATGAGCATAGCTTATTCTATTGAGATAGAATCAGTGTCTTAGCCTAGGAACAATCACAGGTAACACTATCACAGGTAGCCTTTGTTTCTAGTTTCCAAACATCTGTTCCAGCCTTAGCAGAAGCAAGAAACAGACTCCTTGTCACAAAAAACCCCCTCTTTATTTACCTCTTGTGAATTAATTGCATTCACCTACTGAAAAGTCCAGGCAAGAGTCCTTCAAGGAGTTAACTGCAATAACAGACCTTATCAGTGCCTTGCAACAATTGCAAGGTTGTGAGCTCCCAGCCAAAAGGCTGCAAATTAAGTTCTGGCAAGCAGTTTTTGTGGCAAGAAACACAATGAGCAAAATCTTCAAAAATACGAACTGTTGTCTCCTATGACAACCACTCCCTTTTCCTTCTATTTATTTCCCAGCCAGGGAGGGGCCATTCAGCATCCATGTGTGCTTTGCTTCCCAAATCGATTGCTTGTCCTCCGTTGTTCACCTCTGCTAACTGCTCTGTGAATACATGCATCTGGAACAGGCGCCAGCTGTTCTTCTTCCTCACTCATCTCAGCCTCCCAAGGCAGCTGCCTCTCCGGTGGCTAGGAAATGTCAGACGGCCATGGCTCTACCTCTGTATCCAACACAGAGCATCCATTAAAGCCTTCCTCAAACTCCAGAACTGGTCCAAGTTCCTCCCCAACCTCCTCATTGTACGAGTCTGCTGACAGCTGTGCTGGCAGCTGGTGAGCCACAACAACATCATTACAACTAGTTTAGACGGTGGTTTCAAGATGGCAACTGAAGATGGCCAAGCTGGCACGGTGCAAATGTATGGTTGTAACAGCCAACAGGTGAGCCTGGTCCACAGTTAAGGCATTCTCAGAAACCCAACAAAGGGATCTTGACAGCCTGGATCTCATTCGCGAGCAAGAGAATTGAAGAAGCCCAAAACTTGGAGAGATATTTTTAAAAAAAACCATGGGATATAGAAAAAAGCAGCAAGAAAATTGTACAAAAATGACACTTGAGAAACCTCTTGCCATGAAAAAGGTGGTGCTATCTTAAATCTGCCAAAAAACACCCACCCTGATTATATGGACCTAGACCAGGGGTGGGTTCCAGCAGGTAGTACTACTGGTTCGCTCATGGACGCCTGGTGCGTGCATGCGCAGTGCAATAAAAATAGTTCTGCATATGTGCAGAAGTGAAAAACAAGATGGCGGCACCTATAGCACCACCCAGAGAACCAGTTCGGGGGCATGGCAGACCTGGGTCGTTGCCGGTTCCAGCAATCCAGGCTGCCAAACCACTACCGGTTCAGTCGAACCGATCTGAACTGGTAGGAACCCACCACTTACCTAGACTGAACATTTGGGCATAAGTTCATAAGACCTTGAAGTCCTAGTTCTGCCAATGGACCTGGGGAACTCAGAGTGGGATGGAACCCATCAAGTGGCTCATTTATCACCGGGGTGTTGGTGGTAGTGGGTTATTGTTTTTTGTTCTTTTATATTGGGTTTGTATTTTTTGTAAGCCTCCCAGTCATGGAGAGTGAGTATAAATCAAATAATAATAGTAAACAAACAAACAAGTTGGGTTGGATTGAAATCAAATACATAAATAAAAAATAATAAACAAACAAACAAGCAAACCAAGTAAGTAAGTTGGGTTGGGTTGAAATATCAAGCAACTACTTGAACATCAGTCCCAGATGCTCTGAGATAATATGGGAGCTATGAGTTGGTGCTATAATAATAAGAAGAAAAGGAGTTGAAGATATAAGGCCCTAAACTAGTTTTTGCTATCAGCAACTGGAAATTTGTTTCTTTATTAAACTTTAGATGTTAGGTTTGCAAAGCAAATCTTGGCTGAAATAACTTCTTTTAGGTATGATGGTATTTCAAAAGAGGAAAACTATATTGGAAATGGAATGGCATTCTTATCATAATTCTGTATATGTCATCTTAGAAGTGAATACCATTGAGTTCAATGGAGGTCTATTTCAGAATTTAGTCTGAGTTAGTCCCAGATAAATATACATGCTAGAAAAATTACCCACTCTCTATTTAATACCATAATTTCCACAGCATTGTGCTCTTTCTGTATCCTAGGATATCAGCTCTCGAGATCTCTTAGGCACAATGACCATTAGGAAAGGCTACCATAAAAAATATCTCTAAATGGCTGTGCTTTGTGTGAGTTCCAGAACGCTTCTTCTGAATAATTTTCGAGATGTTTACAGCCTTACTAAATATTGCAATAAAAGGAATGGTAGGCAATGAAACACATCACACATCCAATCTCATTAGTCTGCAAACAAGATACAGATGTTGCATTTCCTATCATCGGGGCTCAAGTTGATGGCGGATTTTGCAAAAATGACATTGCAAAGTTGGGGTTGAGGGAGCAGAGGGAAGTTAGGAATGTCAAACAATTGACTTCTGGCTTCCACTAGCCTCATAAGCATATCAAATAAGCTCTTGTCCTGGCAAATAAGGAGCATCTTGCCACATAGAGAGCCTTTAAAGGGTTACAGAGGAGGAGGAGGAGGAGGAGGAGGAGGAGGAGGAGGAGGAGAAGGAGAAGGAGAAGGAGAAGGAGAAGGAGAAGGAGAAGGAGAAGGAGAAGGAGAAGGAGAAGGAGAAGGAGAAGGAGGGCATTTTGGCAGCGTCCAAGGAAAAGTGTTTCCAGAGATGTCATACAGCAACTATAATATATTTCTCTTATTTAAACACAGACATTAATTCATGACCTATGAATACTTTTATCTTAGCCGGATTCAGAGTGAAGTTTGCACAGACTCAAGGAAATCTTATTCAAATAAATGATTTGTGTTAGCTGGAATATCTGTTGTTATGGAGTTGCTATGGGGATTTATGTAATTGGCTTTTAGGTTGCTATGGTACCTAGCATTTAAAAATACATTTTTAAAAATGCTCATCAAGGTCCCTCCCCCCATCATCATCCCAGTTTTTATTACCCCCCCTTCCCCCTTTATCAGATCTGTTGTTTTTCAGCTACTTGTTCCCAAACTTACTGGCAGCTTTTCTGTTTGGTCCAGAAATTGTGACAGAAATTATTATTCATAATAATCTCATTTTCCCCCTAACGTTGCATAACAGGCAGCACTCAGAAACAATGCAAATATCGTCTCTCAAGAATCAGAAAAGGCAGAATCTGGAAAGTGATGGGCTGAAGAAAAGGCAGGCAATTTTCAAAAAGGAACATATGCCATTCTTGAGAGAGAACTGAAAGAGCTTGTCAGGTGTAAAACTGAAGCAGGACAATAGATATTTGCGAGGGAATTTGTTGTGCAGTTAAAAAAAAAAAAGAATGCGGATGACATGCTTTGGCTGAAAGTCAGAATTTTCTAAACATATTCTGATTGTTCTAGGACTATTCGATCTCAAGACACAGGGAAAACATTCCGCATATTCTGAAGGCTATGCAGAATACTCTCTTCTTTGCTCATACTCTTCTTTGCTCATTTTGCTCAATACGGCTTAGTCAAGTATAGGCAAAAGAAATGGTGGTTGGCTCAGCTTTGTTTGCTAGAAGGACTGCATGTCCAGAAGAGAACTAGTAGTCCTTGATATACGACCACAATTGAGCCCAAAATTTTAATGAGGCATTTGTTCAGTGAGCTTTGACCCATTTTCTTGCCACAGTTGTTAAGTGAATCACGGCAGTGGATAAATCTGGCTTCCCCATTGACTCTCCTTTTCAGAAGGTGGCCAAAGTGGATCATGTGACCTTGGGACGCAGCAACGGTCATAGATATGAACTAGTTGCCAAGTATCTGAATTTTGATCACGTGATCTTTGGGATGCTACAAAGGCTGAAACTGTGAAAAATGGTGACAAGTCATTTTTTTCCAGTGCCGTTGTAACTTTGAATGGTCACTAAATGAACTGTTGTAAGTTGAGGACTACCTGTATCCAGAATAGCTGGATATGAAAAGCCCTCAGGGTGTATATTCACTATGGTCTGTTCTGGTCCCTGTCTGGATAATGTGGGGCTTGGCTTACTGCACAGTCAATAACTGGTCCATGTTGGGAGAGTAGAAGAACAATATATCAATCCAGATCTGAGAGCAAATTCTAGAATTTGTCTCTAAGGACTAAACCAGTGGTTCCCAACATGGGGCCCAGGTCCCACAGTGGGAAATTTGATTTTTAATTCAATTCGAAAATGAGCTATTAACTGAATTTTTGAAAGCTGAAATTTGCCTATTGTTGTTTTTGTTAAAGTGCATTTCCAAGGGCAGTGATGTCTAATCTTTTTGTGTTGCCAAAGGCGTGCCAAAATTGGGTGTGTGAGCTATTGTGCGCGCACACGTGCCCAGGCCCACAATGGAATGCACACATGCATGCACAAGACCCACATACAGGGGGGGGGGGAAAGAGTTTTTTGCCCTCCCCAGGCTCCAGAGGCTTTCCTGAAACCTGGGGAGGATGAAAACGGCCTCCCACAGCCTCCCGATCATTTCCAAACTTCCAGTTGACCCGTTGGGCCTGTTTTTCACTCTCTCCTTGCTCCGGAGGCTTTCCTGAAGCCTGGGGAGGGTGAAAACAGCCTCCCCCGGCCCTCTGGAAGCCGAAAATCAACTGGCCAGTGTGCACATGCACACCAAAGCTGAGGGCTTGCCTGCCGGCAAATATGGCCCCATGTGCCACCTGTGGCATGTGTGCCATGGGTTCGCCATCACAGTCCTAGGGCCTGGTCTGAAAAGGATATCCCAGCTGGGGGGGGGAGGGAGCAACTGCCAGCCAATCAGATGTGTTCTCCCTCTCTCTCCATCTCTCTCTGTCTCTCTCTCCCAAGTTCATTCTTTTATTTTTCTCTTTCATGGATGCCATGTTCTTTGGATCCTCGTTTAAACCAAGTTAATGGCCTTTTAGGCTTCCTCCAGTAGGAGGAATTCACTTTTTTCCTGAGTAGGAGTTCACTTTTGGAATAGTAAGAATTATATACCACAATGTCACCGGGGGTGGGGGGAGTGGGGTCAGGATTTTAGAGATCCTTATGTGGGGCATGGCCGAAAAAAATTGGGAGCCACAGGACTAAACTGACTCTTTAGCCTCATGGTTCATCAAGACAGAAGTATTACCTGGGAAACGGATTTTTTCATAGCAATCTAAAATATAAAGGTTTAGAAGATTTTGGCACATGGAATCAGGCAACCAGCAATTAATCATATGATTTCTAGTTTCAAATGGCTGGGGCTGAAGATGTATAAACCAAGGTCTCTTTAATTCTACTAAAGGAGTGAAGACATTAATGCAAACTTCAGTCAGGCTCTCCTGCAGAAGAGATTAGTTTCATAAATGCATATGTCTGTCATTCTTCCCATCCACAAAAGCATCTTATGGGCTGATTTAGGATTCAGAAGTAAAGAGGTGGCATCCAGCTTAATTTTCCATATTGATTTTTTTTCCTTTAGGGGAAATGTAAAGGTTTTAGAATTCAGTCCTTTTATCATTCGTTTTTTAAGGCATACTGAAGGGATCGAGATCATTCGGAAAGTCTTTTTCTACCCGTGACATCTAAATATATATTTTAGCCAACAAATATTATTTATCGTTTGTAAAAACTTACATACCGGAGTTCTCATGAAATAGAATGAAATTATTAAATGAAGTTGGCTCTCCCACAAACGGTGGACTTTTCTGAAAGACAGATCTGGCTTGATGCCCAACTCACTCAGTGAGTTGTAATTTCAGAATAAATTCTTGTACTTATCAAAGTCAGGACAAACTGCTGCATTTATGTTGATAGGGAAGCTGGTACAGCACAGTTCGTACATTTGGAACAACTTTATCACAAGAAGACATTGGAACAGGACTGCATCCATCTCAGCTGCCAAAACTATATTCTAATCAGGAAAAGCATGGCAATTTAGATCAGTTGCAAGTTTAAAAAAGAAAAATAAATAAACAGTTTCAGAAATCAATACCATGGTGAATTAATGAAATAAGGATCAAGGCAGTGAAGTGGACAAAACTTCATTATAAGGTACATAACGTGCTTTAGACATTTAAAGATTGAAATAAAGTGTCCACAGCCAATTACCCCATATTCTTTATCCCTACTTCACTTATTCAAGAAAAATCCCATCATCTTTCTTTAACAATGTACACAGGTGCAGAAGAAAACAAGAGAGCCACTTTTCCATTCAGGTTCTAGAGATATGCAACAGGTTAGTATTTTTAATCCAAAATCAAATTCTGGATGATTGATAATTTCAGGCATGGTTGATTTTCTTTTGGGCTGAAGTTTCATTTGCGCCATTAGCATAATTAAATTACAAATGGGAAAATTAGAAAGGACAGATAGAAACCTCTCTTTCTTTTCTCGCGAATTTTGATCGTATGACCATGGGAATGGTGCAACAGCTGTAAGTGTGAAAAACGGTCGTAAGTCACTTTTTCAGGGTCATGGTAACTTTCAACGGTCACTAAATGAACCATTGAGGACTACATGTTTTAGAATTCCCTGCTTTAAGCAGTATCTGGACTGTGTCCTTGAGAGCTGAGCACTGCAATGTATGGTAGATCCAGTATAAGTGGGAAGGCTCTGGAATAAATATAAATAGATAAACACGTTTAAATTAGTTGTAACTGTATATAGCCATGATAGCAAACCTATGGCACGCGTGCCTCCCACCAGCCAGCTGATTTTTTGGGGTCTCTGCTGTGCATGTGCGGGGGGACGCATTCGGGAGATCCATGTGCATGTGTGTGGCGTCATGCGTGCATGTGCAGGGGTGGGGGAGCATGGGTGTGTGTGGTGCCTCCGGTGTGGCCAGTTTTTGGTCCCAGGAGGCTGCAAGGAAGCCTACTTGGCCCAAAATGGGGTGCGGGGAATGACACGTGCATTGCATTATGGGTGCGCTTTTGGCATGCAACGACAAAAAGGTTAGCCATGACTGGTATACAGAGTCGTTATAAACAATTGTCATGTGACAAACTGCCTCAGGCTTTCTGAACCTTCACAGAAGATTGAGTGAATAGGAAAAAGGTCACAAGGAAAACCTTGGGTGAATCTTTCACATTTCATGTTCTTCCATGTTTTTAGCCTTCACATAGAAAGTTAAGAGTTCTACGATTAGGATGAAGATGTCCTCTCATATTACAAGAATTAGATTTTTTTTTATTTATTTAGTTTGTCAAACACGTACGAGATAACAGGTATTAAGTATAAACATGTACATGAACATAGGAAATGGGTATGAATAAATGGGGACAGTAGGAGAGGGACGGTAGGCATGCTGGCGCAGTTTTGCATGCCCCCTACAGACCTCTTAGGAAAGGGATGAGGTCTACACTAGACAGTTTAAGGTTAAAGTTACAAAGTTTGAGGATGTAACAAGAGAGTCAGGTAGTGCATTCCAGGCATTGACCACTCTGTTGCTGAAGTCATATTTTCTGCATCATATTATCTATTGTTTGCCCATGTATTATTGCAGTTGAAGCTGAAGCAGTCATTGACAGGTAGGACCAGTGGTGGGTTTCAAAAATTGTTGGAACCTACTCTGTGGGTGTGGCCTCCTTTGTGGGAGTGGCTTGCCACCCATGTGACCGGATGGGAATGGCTTGCCGCCCATGTGACCGGATATGAAATCATGAATTAGTACTTAGGTCGGTCCAAGTAGCTATTCGGAAACTCTGGCATTGAAGCATGCAAGTCTTAAAGCTGTCAAGTTACAAGATCCTTGCCAGTGGTGGGTTTCAAAAATTTTGGAACCTCTTCTGTAGGTGTGACCTGCTTTCCGGGTCCACTGGTGAAACCTCTTCTAACCGGTTCGGTAGATTTGACGAACCGGTTCTACTGAATAGGTGTGAACTGGTAGGAACCCACCTCTGGGTAGGACATTGTAGCAGACAATTTTGTGCACTACATTTAGCTCAGATTTTAGTAGTTCTAGGTTGTCCAAGGCTAAAATTTCAAGCCTGGTGGCATAAGGGATTCTATTGCGAGCAGAGGAATGGAGAACGCTTCTTGTGAAATACCTCTGGACTCGCTCAATTGTATTAATGTCTGATATACAGTGTGGATTCCAGGCAGATGAGCTATATTTGAAAATTGGTCTGGTAAAAGTTTTGTATGCCTTAGTTTGCAGTACAATGTTACAGGAGAAGAAGCTTCACAAAATTAGGTTAACAACTCTTAATGCCTTTTTTGCAATGCTGTTACAATGAGCTCTGAGGCTTAGATCGTTTGAGATGAGTACTCTTAGGTCTTTGATTGAGTGAGGGTCATCTACGACAGTGGTCCCCAACCTTTTTATCGCCGCGGACCAGTCAGCCTTTGATAATTTTACCGTGGCCCGCTGAGCGCGCGCAGGGGTGGGGGGGCGTTGTTCTGCAGCGATCATGGCCCCCAGCCATTAATGTCTAAACTGCTGCAAGATATACTTAAATATTGATAAAATGTGAGGGGGTGTACTCACTTCTGTGATATCTATCCATCCATGTCTGTCTCTGTCTCTCTCTCTCTCTGTGTATGTATGTGTGTATGCGTGTATGTGTATATATCCTCTATCTATCTATTATCTATCTATCTATTTATCTATTTATCCATCCATCCATCCATCCCTCTCTATCTATCAATCACCTATCCACCATCTATCTATCTATTCTAGCTGGCTGGGCAATTTGGGGAGTTGAAGTCCAAAAGTGTTAAAGTTGCTGAGATTGAGAAATGAGGACGAAACAAAAGGGAAGAGAATGAAACAAGGTCGTAGAGAGAGATTGCAAAATGAAAGGGCAACTTCTCTTTTTATTTCCTTCCACCCCCACCACCCCCACCATGCCTCTCTGGCAATTGGCTGCCCAGGAGGTGGGGAGGGGAAGATGTTTCACAGACAGCTGCCACCCACCCATCTCTCTCTCTCTCTCTCTCTCTCCGCCTCCCCATCTGACCTCGGCTGCTCCACGGCGGAGACCCCAGAAGGCAAGCAAAAAAAAAAAAAAAAGGGCTCAGGAGTGGGGGAAGGAAACAAACCCCATCACGTTCCTATCTGTGAAAGCTCCCCGCTCCCTTCCTGGGCAGCCAATTGCCAGAGAGGCAGTGTGTGTACGTGTGTGTGTGTGGGGGGGGTTGGCAGCCCGCGGCGCGCCTAGTCCGCTGTGGAACGCGCTGCCACCCGCCCAGCGCTCGCTCTCTCGCTCTCTCTCTCTCTCCCCACCCCCTCCAATCTCCCGCTTCTGCTTCGACCGGCCAGCAACTTGTCCCCGCTTGCCCGGGGACTGGCCTCTGATTGGCTGGCGGGGAGAAAGCCTCACCAGGGAAGGAGGCGAGGACTCCGCGGTGACGTCATGGGGACAGCGCCCCCAGGTAGCGGCGAACCGAACGTGCTCCGTCTCCACGGGCTACCAAGGCGGCTGGGCGGGCGGCCGGGGTGGGAGTGGGGTTTGGACCGGAGAGGCGGCTCTCGGGTTCAAGTCCCGGGGTTGATCTCAGGCTGCGCGTGTGGGTGAAGAGGCAGCAGCGATCATGGCCCCCAGCCGCTGTGCGGCCCGGTGCCAGGTACTCCACGGCCCGGCACCGGTCCGCGGACCGGGGGTTGGGGACTACTGATCTACGAGATCGTATCCTCCTAGCTTATATTTGGTTTTTTTATTTTTGTTGCCAATGTGTAAGACAGAGCATTTGCTGGTTGACATTCGGAGTTGCCAATTTGCAATAACCCTTCCTGTTGCAATGAATGTATACAGCATGTCTCTAGGCTTTAATGGAGACTAGAAGATTAATTTCTTTTTCTTTTGGGAAAATGCAAATGGAGCCTCTGTCTTTTTACTGAGTCTAGGTTGAACACTGAGACAGCATTGAATGTCCTTAAAAGTACTGGACTGCCATAAAAAAGAAATTAGTTGTGAAAGTACCTTGGTGTGGATAACAACATCTTCAGGAGGATTGCAAGGATCAAGTGAGCCCACCCCCACTTTTACCAAGCCAAGGACTATTATATATAGGAGAAGAAATGAAGATATGCAAAGGTCAAACATTTCAACATGAACCTAATTTAGCTTTTTATTCTCTTAGCATGCTCCTTACCGGCATGGGAGAATCCAATAGGGATTTTCTTTCAAATACACAAGAAGAGATGGTGACTGATTGCCTGCCAAATGTATGGATTGTCTCAGTGACAGTTTCCAAGAGATTTCTCCTGAGGGACCACACCATTACTTGCTTCAGCAGGAACAGAATCTGAACCTTTTCATTTAAGGAGGAACAGAACTGCTAAGTAACTTCTGTGTAAGGTATTATGTAATCTCTCTCTTTCTCTCTCTCTCTCTCTCCCCTCTCTCCCTCTCCCTCCCTCTCTCTCTCCCCTCTCTCTTTTGTGTGTGGAAAGCCACAGACAAAATATTCTGATAGACTGCTGTATTACTGTTGTGATAATTAATATTCATACTAAATTGCACAGAATCAGCATTGTGAAACTTCATGAAACTTCATGTCTTTCCTTGTGAGAAAGAATCTTCATGGGTGACTTCTCAGAACACAGGAATTTTCGACTTTCTAGAATGATGAAACAGTAAAATTTACTTCAGGAGGTCCGGGGAACATTTCAAGAATGATATTGGGAATATACAAGGATAAACAAGCTAGTGTCATGGCCCCATATGGGCCCAGTTTGGAGGAAGAGGAGGAGGAGTTGGAACCAGGACCATCTGACAGGCATGGAACATCTCCTTTGATTTATTTGGAGAGGCCAGGGGCTGAGGACAATGCTGTCCCAGGGCCCTCAGGCATTGGGAGAGGAGGTTGATGAGATGGAGTGTTCCTTGCCTTCATAGACACATGGGTGGGTCAGCTGCTGACAAGCAGTGGTGCTAATAGGCAGCAGATCTCCTCTGATGAGGAAAGTTGCCTCCCCCACTCAATCCAAGGGCATGGATGGCAGAGAGTAGGCAAGCTCAGAGAAGGGCTGTGAGGCTACATGGGAAAAAATCACCCCACCCTTCCCCACAAGAACCACTGGAGTGGGGTGACCTAAAGAGACTCCATGGGGAACTAGTCTTCACAATAGGAACAATTGTTTGTTGTGACTGATACTCTATTGGCTTTGATTCATGCCTGTTGTCATTTGCCTTGCCTAGCTTCAAAGACTGTTCTTCACCTTTTGTCTTGGACCTTGTCCATTTGTTTTGTGCCTGGAATCTATCCTGTGGACTCGTTTATCCAGGTGGACTGGACTTGGAACCCTTGAGCTTGCCCTGTGAGTGTGCTCCTACCCTGTGGACTTTATAGGAGCTATTGTTTGGGGAACTGAGAGTGACTGCCTTCAGGGTAGTGCAGGAGTAGAAGTCGAGGTCCACACTTGTGAAGGTTCAAATTAACTGATTGATTACTAAAAGCATATGCACAGGGATCTTCTCAACTTACAGTCAGGACTTGGTTAGAGTTAAATAAGGTTTAACTGCACTCAAGGGGGTGGGGGTGGGGATTAGACCTAGTTCATTTGTGACTATGTATGGATTTTAGACTGATTCCTCTTTTCATTCTGCCCCCAGATTCTGCCATTCCTTCTACAATTTTCCACGTTCGCTTGGCTGGTTTCCTACACTCATATACTGGTCCTCCATTCAACAGGATAAGATATTTTCAATATGTCTACAAGTGATTTGGGTACTGTTTGGGGAATAGCTACTAGAAATCCATGGTTCACAAATTTCTGTCATATTCACAAGCAAATGAGATACTGTTATCTGGAAAAAAAACATTCAGTTTCAGAAAGCATTCAAGTCAACATTCAAGTACAAAAGGTACAACAGACTGTTTTGAGGAAGGAAAGTAGGGAAAGAAAATCTATCGTTCACATTACTGAAGAGTAAAATGAAATAATAAATTTGCCCCTAGCATGCAAACAAACATTTTAATTGTAATAATCCTGATGTAAAGATAGGTATTCCGGGCAGAACTATGTATAAACCAGAGCCAGCACATCTGGCTTGTTTCATAACACTTACCATATGCCCTCTTTTATAGAAAGCAATCCTTCTTTCAAATAGGCCATTACAAGATTCAGTTCAGCTCCAATTCTGTTAATGAATAATAAGCAATAATGTGGGAAGAAAGCTGTTAAGAACCCTGAGGAATGATGGACCCAAATTTCATGCATTGTAAAACAACAATTTTTTTTTAAAAAAACCTTGAAATGTTAACTTTGTCAGCAAAAATTCAGATGAGCCTGAGAGGAAATGTTAAAAACCTATGTCTATGCCCAGCTTCTGTCATTTCTTATACCCTGTTAGCTCACATAGATACGGGAAGAAACAAATTCTTCAACCTGGAAAGCTACTGTATCTATGATTGTAATACAATACTGTATGTCCTGCTTCTATTGTTTAATAATGTTTGTTTGTTTAATAAATTTATAGGCCGCCCAATCCCGAAAGACTCCAGGCGGCTTACAACAATACATTTAAAATAGAAGTTAAAAACACAAAAACATAGTTAAAAAGACCACAACATACACCCAGTCTAATCGGGGCTGGAACTCAATCGTGAGTTCAACAGCCCGGGATCTGCCAGAATATTCATCTCAACTGTGCGGATAAGAGCCCTGTACTAATTCAAAATTGCTTGGCATTGCTGTAGATTCCCCTGCAGTTGTTTCTGGGGGAAGGAAGGATATTGGATCTTGCAGATCCACAGCCAATTCCAGCATACCGCACAGAGCTGTGGTGGCGCAGTGGTTAGAATGCAGTATTGCAGGCTAATTCTATCGACTCAGTAGTTTGATCCTGACTCAGCCTTCCATCCTTCTGAGGTTGGTAAAGAGAGAACCCAGTTTGTTGGGGGCAATATGGTGAATCTGTAAACTACTTAGAGAGGGCTGTAAAGCACTGTGTAGTAATATATAAGTCTAAGTGCTATTGCTATATGTTTTGCATATTTTTGTCCTTTCCAGGGTTGGAAGTAGATTCTGACATTAGATAAGTACCAGTTAAATTGCAGGGAAGAAACATATAAAATCAGAGCAATAACAGAAGTCTATTTTCAGCAGCCAAATTCTATTTCTGCACTCAAAGACTGAGATATGAACTTCTTAAGACCCCTTGATTATCATGCCAGTGGCCACAGAATTCTGCCCTTGATGGTCTTCGATGCCTTTATGGCTCCTGGGGGGTGGGCGGAGCTGCAGCCGGTGCAGCTGGAGCGTGTTTGCAGTAGTGCCTCCCGGTTTTATTTTATTTTATCAATTTTTAGAACTCCCATTGGATTCTTTTTTAATTTAATTAACATTTTTCAGTGGAGATAATGGTGTAGAACATAATACAAACAAAAACTTTTGTTACTGCCGAGAATTAAAAAAGCATGGGAAAAAGAAACGCCATGGCACTAGCCCGGGATCTCTCCCTCCAGTGAAAACAGAAAAATAATCAAGAATTGAGGAGCACTTTGTTGGCAAGAGATCTGTAAGTAAAACTAACCTCCCCCCCCCATTCCCTACAATTTGGAGAGATTAGAACAGAACCTGCAAAAAGATGTGGCAAAACAGCATTTACTAGACTTTCTCGATATGGTGGGGGGGGGGCCACACAATCTGAAAGCCAGCTTTTTTCACAAACAATTAGTCCAATAACTTCCTATATGGAGACTGAGTTAAAGACTAAAAAGGCAGCCAACAACCAGATAATTCAGAATACAGAGAGTTTACCTTGGGAAAATTCAACTGAGTTTATGGCAAAGCAATGTCTTCTCACAGCGCAAATGGTGGTTTTAATATTCGAACAATTAATTGCCGTCCAACATGACGTAGAGACATTGAAAAAAGACTTAGCTGTTTTTCTTCAAGTACAAGAGACTAGACGGTAGTTACTTAGGATGGCTGGATCCAACGACGGCTTCTTCAGGAGGGGTCTCACCACCGCCACCTTTAGGAGGGGCGGGAAGGTCCCCTCCCGAAGAGAGGCGGTAACTATCGTCTGGATCCAGCCCCGTGTCACCTCCCTGCTGTTAGCAACCAGCCAGAAGGGGCACGGGTCCAGCACACAAGTGGAGGCACTCACAGCTCCCATGGCCTTGTCCACTGCCTCAGGTGTGACAAGTTGAAAGTCAATCCATGAATTCCGCTCAAGACCCTCCCCCGGTACCTCGGCTGGCTCTGAGCAATTGGAGTCCAGGTCTGTCCGAAGCCGAGCAACTTTATCCACGAGAAATTGGACAAATTCCTCAGCTCTACCCTGTAGAGGGTTGCCCGCATCCCTCCCTTTCAAGAGGGAGCGGACAATCCTGAACAAGGTGGCTGGGTGCGACTCGGCGGAAGCAATCAGAGCGGCAAAGTATATGTTTTTTGTTGTCCGAATTGCCAGGAGGTAGGCTCTGATGCAGGTTTTCAACAGTGCTCGGTCTGACTCGGACTTACTGGCCCTCCAGTGGCGCTCTAGGCGTCTCTTTTGGCGTTTCATCTCCCGGAGTTCCTCAGTGAACCAAGGAGCCCTCCTGGATCCATAAGGGAAATGACCCACTTTCCCTTATAACCTGGAACATAGTGGGTTGGACCAACTCTTTTTTTACTATATATCACAATTTGACATCCTCTTCTTACAGGAAACCTGGGCCTCCACAGAGATTCAGTTAGCTGGTTATTGGGTTAACTCAAACCTGACTGTCCCAAACAAGGTGGGGGGAGAGCTAAAGGGGGTATTGTAACATTAATTAATACATCCTTGCAATTTAAATGTGTACCACTGCCACCTTTCCAGCCATGGGTTGTACCTACATTACTCTTATTTAAACAGGTGGAGATTTTGTATTTTAATATCTATATTCCTCCACTTAATAAGAACAATGTAATTAACAAGATTTGGGACAGCATCGAAGATTTTATTGGCTGTTCAGACAAATACCCCAAAGCTGCAATAATTATAGTGGGGGGACTTAAACGTTAGAATGGGACCAAATGATCAAGCATTATTTAATCAATTCAAGATCCACTATGATGAAAATGTAACAGGAGAATCCTTGCATTCCAGACAATTTAAAGACCCTAAAGCTAATTGGGCAGATTTGTGTGTAAGACAAATGACTGTATGTTTGGATCTTTGTATCTTTAATGGGTCCCCATGAGGCGACTATCCAGAAGAATATACTTATCGGGGAGCAGGAAGAAAATCCACAGTTGATTACTGGATAATATCATATGACCTCCTGAAGTTCTTACAGAAGATGGAGGTAGACTCGCGACTGGAAAGCGATCATAATACAATACTCCTTACTCTCACATTGCACCAGAAATCTCTAAGGGCAGGCACAGCCTATCTACCCAGATTAGAGAGTCAAAATACCCAGGAAAAAATTAAATGGAATGAGAAAAATGCTAAGGAAGTTACCAAATGGATGTTAGCCCCTGAAACCATAGAGCTATGTACATCTCTAAGGAATAAGTATGGAGGATCTTACTTAGAGGAGTTTGAAACCTTAATTTTAAATTTGAATTCGGTTCTCACTTTTTTGGCACGTCACCAGGGGATTGGGGAAACCTCCCCTATCCCCAACAGATCAGGTTCCGATTCATGCCTGGGAAGAATATTTTAGGGAGCTTTATACAGATCCGGACTATGCAACCAAGGAGAGCCAAACTAGTTTGAACCAAACTCCTTACTGGCCCCCTGTTACACCAGAAGAGATATCCTGGTTGATCGGAGCCCTAAAGGCTAATAAGGTACCCGGTGTTGATAATGTCCTGCTAGAAATAATAAAAAAGAACACCAGTTGGTGGGCTCCACTTTTAGCATCACTGTTTACATTTATAGATAAAACAGGCCATATGCCTAGAGATTGGGGAGTAGCAATTATCATACCAATTTATAAAAAAGGTAATAGAAATGACCCAGGCAATTATAGACCCATTAGTCTTCTGAGTGTTATTAGTAAATTGTATGCCAAACACTTAAACTATAAACTTCAGGACTGGCTAATTTCAGGGGGGATAATGAAAGACGAACAAGCCGGTTTTAGAGAAGGAAGATCTACGGTAGATCATATCTTGGTACTCACCATTTAGTATAAAAATACACATATAAAAAAATCCTCTCTCTTTGTGGCCTTCCTTGATTTTAAACAGGCCTTTGATTCAATATCCAGGATTACTCTCTGGGAGAAATTAAAATGCACCACTATCAATAAATGCCTTCTCTTCCTCATACAAAAATTGTATGCCAATTCCACCTTGAAAGTGAGGTGCAATCCCCAAGGGAGTTTAACTGGCCCAGTAAGGGTACAAAAAGGGGTATGGCAGGGTTGCATCCTGTCCCTCTCCCTCTTTAACTTCTATATTAATCCCCTGATTGATCTCTTACAGAACCCTGATTTCCATCCACCTAACCTAGCACAACACAAATTTCCAATTCTCTTATATGCTGATGATGCCACTATTATTTCACAACCCCCTGTAGGACTGAAGAGAGCAATTAGGGCAACACTTGGCTATTGCAGGCAAAGCAAGCTGGTCCTTAACTTTGATAAATCAAAAATTTTAGTCTTTGCTAAAAAAAACTAGCCAATACCTCTGGAAAATAGAAGGACATAGTTTGGAACAGGTTAGAAAATTTAGATACCTTGGGGTGGTTTTCCACTCCCAAGGGACATGGAAGGCATACCTGGATCACACATTGCAAGCAGCCAATAGGTCCTCAAACGCAATTAAACATTTCTTTTACACAGGCGGAGGTCAGTTAGTACTTGCTGCCTTAAAACTTTTTGAGGCTAAAACATTGGCACAAATTCTATGTGGGAAATTTGCAAGGAATCCTTGCAAAGAAAGACTTGCTAGAAACCATACAAACCAAATTCCTGCAAGCCATCTTAACTGCACCCAAAGGAACTCCAAATGCCCAGTTAAGAATTGAAACAGGCGCCTAAATGTTGGAGGTGTGGTTCTCTCGATGCTACATATTATCATATATGGTGGACCTGCCAAAAGGTTAAGGCATTCTGGATAAAAATATGGTGGGTTATGCAAAATATCTTTAAAAGAAGGATAAAGTTTACTCCTCAGTTATTTTTACTAGGTATATGTACTGATTTTACAGTGGTAGAGACTAACTTGATTCTGCACCTAATAATGGCAGCAAGACTGTTGGTGGCGCAATACTGGAAGAAGGAAGACTTGCCTACAATCCAAGAATGGACAATGAAAGTCACAAACTTAGCCGAGATGGCTAAAATATCGGCATATCTTAAAGATCACTCAAATGAGAGATATAAACGAGACTGGAAAAAATGGATTGACTATATACAAAATAAATACGGGACCAAGAAATTCCAGTTAGCCTATGCTTAAGATCAGAAATGATTTAAATTGTTTAAAGTTAGTTCAGCAAGAAGAAGCTAAGGTCAATGTAGAATGTCATTAATTTCTTTATTTCTTTTCTCTTAATAGATTTTAGACTGTGTTAGTTAAAAATCCATACCGTGTACGGGTTCTGGGAAGTCGGGGGGGGGAAGGAGGAGAGGGGTTGGGGGGGTGGAGGGAGGGAGGGGCATACAAAAAATTGTACCTCAATGTTTTAATGATTGACAAATGATGAAATATTTGTGTTTTTTAAAAGAAATAAAACCTTTGGAATCAGAAAAAAAAAAGAAAATAATATAAAGACATATAAAAAAAAAAAAGAATTGAGCCTCAAATTCAGGTAAGAGCCTGGAAGATGATGATCATTCATTGGCTTAAAATGCACATATTCTCCCCTTATTAGAGAGATAGCCAGGGAGGGCAGACAACTTTTATCTAGGCTTTCTCCTCCAGGACACAAACTTGGCTACCACGTATGCAGGGGCAAAGTTCTGTGCTGCTGCAATGTCCACAAGAAAAAAATTGGATACAGAAGTATAGTTGTCATCTTGTACCAATTATTTGGACAATTTCTGGACCATTGTATTTACTCCCATACTTAACGTCTTTGCACCCAGGTAAACCAGGGAGTGACCCGAACAATTTGAGAACATGTATGTTATTTTCCACTTTAACATCAACATTTTAATTATATCTTAATGTCAGTACTTTTTAACATATTGTAAAAAGTAAGGTGTATTGCTGGACTTTGACTGTAATAAAGATTTATACTATACTTTACTATATGGTTCCTTTAAATCTCTCCTCTATTATGATTATGGTCATAACTGCTAATGCACACAAATCATTTTTAAGTTCATTTGTTGTAAGCTTCCGTGGAATTTTTTATTTGTGAAAATAGTTTGAAGTGTTCTAAATTAATCAGTAGAATAATAGAATCTGGGCTTCTGATCAGCATCTGAGCTTCACTGAGTCAGCGGCTGATGGGTTGCCCTGTAAACACGTTAGAATGGAGTTCTATTTGTAAGATGTTATTGGCAAAGCAAGTCTACCAGAATGCCAAGGATCAAAGAGGTAAAGCAATACTGTTTGGAGAAAGTGGAAATATCTGTCACTCTTCCCTTTCTTTCATCCATTCTCCAATGTGCTCAAATGTTGCAGCTAAATGCGTTGGCATTTTATGGCAGACTTTCCTAATAAATCTGCTATAAGAAAGCTATAGTGTATGTGCTTTCATAGTTATTCCAAACATAGCCATACAGGCAAAAAGTACGAAAACGAATTATTCCAGATAATGGGAATTTCCCTGTAAGGAAAATGCTTTTCTTGTAAGGCTTCCAGTCATAGTCCTTTTAGGATCTTTGGCCTGCAACCCTTTCTCTTATTTTATTATGCTGTTTCATTAGTGGTGAATTGGGAGGTGGAATAGTAAGGAGTAGAATGTTGTCAAAATAAAACATTCCTTTCTAGAAAGCCAATGTCATTCTTTGTCTCTGCACCTCTGCACCTGACCGGAAGTGGATAGATGGAGATGCCAGTGTGGCAATGGAAGATTTGACCATGTGATGGACTTGTGGATGTGGGGCAGTGGTGGGTTTCAAAAATTTTTAGAACCATTTTGTAGGTGTGGCCTGTTTTGTGGGAGTGGCTTGGCGGTCATGTGACCGGATGGGCGGGGCCATGTTGGGAAATGTGGTGAAACTCACTTAACAATGCTCTTGCTTAGCAACCAAAATTTTGGGCTCAATTGTGATCATAAGTTCTCTCCCTCTCTCCCTCTCTCTCTTTCTCTCCCTCTCTTCTTCCCTCCCTTATTTTCTCTCTCTCTCTCTCTCTCTCTCTCTCTCTCTCTCTCTCTCTCTCTCTCTCTCTCTCTCTCTCTCTCTCTCTCTCTCGGACATACACACCATTTCCCTCGTGCCTGTCACTGACAGCTCTCAAAGAGAAGGAAGGACTCCTGCCTTGGGAAGGGGTTGGACTAGATTACCTCCATGTCCCCTTGCATTCCTCTATGTTCTTTGTCCCATTTAGTCACAAACAACCCCAATCATTTTAAAGTTGGTCGCAAACTCCACTCACCCTGCACGTGCCCTGGTCCCACCCAAAGAGACGAGCTGTGGGGCGGGGGAAAGGGGGGAGTCTGTGGCTCCACATCTTTAGATCTTCTTCCCCACCTTGGTTCTGCAGGCGGGCAGGCAGCGCGGTAGTGGTTGCAGCGGCGGGGAAGTCGGGGCACTGCCTGCTCCCCCAAGCGACCCCAGGAGCAGTAGCCACCACCCCATGCTGCCATCACTCTCTCCCCCTAAGGCCTTTGGCCGGGCAAGCAGAGGGGGCATGCGTGGTAACAGCGAGGGCAGCCGAGAGTGGACAGAGTTTTGGTGGGCAAAGAAGAGCCAAGCTGAGAGGGAAAAAAAGCTCTGCCAGGCGGGGGAGTGGGGTGGGTCGCTCCATGGCAGGAACCTTTTATTATTTTTTTCTCTTCTCCTCATGAGAGTCACACCGACAGCAGTGGCGGCAGGAGGAGCAACAGCCTGGTGTGCGCTCCCGATCCAGCCGGAGGGACAGGAGGGAGTTCGACTGTTTAAAAGCCCTGCGTGGAACTCCTCTCCTGTTAATTCTTTTGCTGCTTGAACGGCCGTGCAGGGCACGCTCCCTTGCTTTGACAGCCCCCTCATTTCCAATTGGGGGGATCCATGGATCCATGGAGAGGGAGGGAAAAGATGGATTTCTTCCTTCCCCCCTATTGGAAACGAGGCGGCTGTCAAAGCAAGGGAGCGCGTCCCATGTGGCTTGTTCAAACAGAAGAATTAATAGGAGGGAGGATTCGCTGAACAAGCCAACCAAGCCAGCAGGTATGCACTGTTCTCTCCTCTGACATCCACCTTATTTCCAATGAAGGGGGTGGGGAATCCATGTGATTTGCTACCTCTGCATGGATTCCCCACCCTCCCTCCACACGCAGAAGGCTTCTGCTGTTGGGTGAGAGGGGGAGGCCAGGGGAGGGACTGTTCCAGTTCCAGGCCCCCAGAAGCCCCAGTACGGGAAGGCACACCAAATTCTTTCAACCGGTAAGGGCGTACCAGTCAGAACTGGCTGAAAGCCACCTCTGGTGTGGGGGAAAAATCATGAACTTTCAACTGGGTTGAAAGTGGAAAACCGGGTGGAAAACCGAGGAAGCTTTCAGATTTGGGTTTCCCACAGATGTACCGACATGTCTCTCTTATTAAATTGGAACTTTGAGGAAAGCTCTGTCTTGGATTCTGATTTAATTCTAGATGATATTTGGAATGCTGACATTTCTGTTCTTCTAATATCAATTTTGCCTGATATAAAAGAAATGATGTGATACAGGTAGTCCTCAACCTACGACCACAATTGAACCCAAAATTTATGCTGCTAAGTGAGATATTTGTTCAATGAGCTTTGACCCATTTTTACGACTTTTCTTGTCACATTTGTTAACTGAATCACTGCAGTTCTTAAATTAGTAACATGGTTGTTAAGTGAATCTGGCCTCCCCATGGACTTTGCTTGTCAGAAGGTCGCAAAAGCAGATCACGTGACTGCAAGGTACCACAACCATCATAAATGTAAGTCAGTTGTTAAGCGTCCAAATATGAATCACATGACTATGGGGATTTTGCAATGGTTGTAAGTGTGAAAAATGGTTCTAAGTCACTTTTTCAGTGCTGTTGTAACTTTGAATGGTCACTAAATGAACTGCTGTAAGTTGAGGACTACCTGTAATGGGGTTGATATCTAACTTCTTTAACTTCTTACAGTTCTGATTGGCTGAGAAGAGACTTTAAAAGTGAGCATTTATCAAACAGAACTTTCTGATCTTAGCCTCCTTCATGGCTGACTCTTTCTGAAGTCCATTGATAGACACCATTTTAAGCCATGAATGACCCAGTGGTGAAATTCAATTTTTTTTTACTACCGGTTCTGTGGGTGTGGCTTGGTGGGTGTGACAGGGGAAGGATACTGCAAAATCCCCATTCCCACCTGACTCTGGGGCCAGTCAGAGGTGGTATTTGCTGGTTCTCCAAACTACTCAAATTTTTCACTGTTGGTTCTCCAGAACCTGTCAGAACCTGCTGAATTTCACCCCTGGGCTGAACCCAGATAATGTGGATTACATTAGGAAAGATGGAGAAGAGCCTGATCTAAGTAGGTCATTCTTGACAATTCATTTAATGACTGGTTGAAGTTTCAATGGCACTGAAAAAAGTGACTTATGACCATTGCAGTATCCCCATGATGATGTGATCAAAATTCAGATGCATGGCAACTGACCAACATTTATGACAATTGCACATGTGACATGCAAAATCTATGGGGAAGTCAGATTCACTTAACAACCGTGTTACTAACTTAATAATTGCAGCAATTCACCATGGCAAGAAAGGCTGCAAAATGGGGGCTAAACTCGCTTAACCAATGTCTCCCTTAACAACAGACTTATGGTCATAAGTCAAAGAGTATCCATATAGAGGATTAGACACTAGCCACTGTTGCAAGGTATAAATTAAATCCTTTACAAGGGCTTAAAGTCAGATCTCGGTAATTTGTTTAGGAATGATAATTCCTGTATTGTTTACCTTGCTGTTTTAGTACTTATGCCTGCCAGGCCTGTTTCTTCCAAGTTCAGTAGAGATCAAATGTATTATTACCAAATGTTATCAATCCCCACGGAAACAGAGTGATGCATTATTGAAAGCTAATTAAAAAACAGACGCTTGAGGCCCTCCATTAGCATTTCACAGCAAACACAACTGTTCTCCCAAACATCTTGTGGTTTTTTTTTCCTGCTCCCTATTTTGAATAACTCAGACATTTACTTAGGAAGTTTTTTTTTAAAGAAGCCTCTTTGGTACCATTGACCTTATCATTAGAACAATTCCATTATTCCATTATTCCATTTTCCCTATGTTAAATGAAAGATTGCTGAAATTCACTCCATGAAAATTTTAAGAACAGATAACAAGCCTTTTACTCTTGACAGTATAAACTATAAACAGCAAGATAAATGGCATAAATGCTGGCTACCCTCATCTAATGCGTGGAGTTTCTCTGGAGCTATTGGCAGAGATGTCCATCATTCTGTCTACCTATATACAAGAGTGTTGTTCATTTGGTACTTTGAAAAGTATTTGTTTCCTCCAAATTGCAGATAACAATTTGGTTGATGGAAGCCTAAAATGTTCCCATATTTCCATATAACTACATTGTCTGTAGTGAGCTTGTAGTTTTTAAGGCAGTGGTGAAATTCATTTTTTTTTTACTACTGGTTCTGTGGCCGTGGCTTGGTGGGGATGGCAGGGAAGGATACTGCAAAATCTCCATTCCCATCCCACTCTGGGGACAGCCAGAGGTGGTTTTTAGCAGTTCTTCGAACTACTCAGAATTTCCGCTACTGATTCTCCAGAACCTGTCAGAACCTGCTTAATTTCACCCCTGTTCTAAGGCCAGGATAAAATCTTGTTATATTAGAGCAGTATTTTCCAAATTATGTTTGAGAAAATCTTAATATTCTTCAGAAGCTCGGTGAAGGGGTTCTTAATGGAAGAATGGGTAATGATGGGCAACCTTCCTCAACATGCATTTTATCTGTCCATATCAGATGCAGGAAATCAGGAGTCCTGGCAATTCAAATGAATACATACATTTATTGTATGCTAAAGTTCTTTGCAAGAATCTGACTAATGGTCAAAGCCACTTAGTGGTAGATAAGAGTCAGAGGAATTCAAGGTGGGCTGGATTTAGCAATAGCACTTAGACTTATATACCACTTCACAGTGCTTTACAGCCCTCTCTAAGCAGTTTACAGAGTCAGCCTATTGCCCCCAACAATTTGGGTCCTCATTTTACCCACCGCAGAAGGATGGAAGGCTGAGTCAACCTTGACTCTGGTGAGATTTGAACTGCCAAATTGCAGGCAGCCATCAGTCAGCAGAAGTAGCCTGCAGTACTACACTCTAACCACCGTGCCACCATGGCTCATAACTTAGATATATTGTGGACATGAAGGGACTCAGGATTGATGATGTGTTTGACTCCTCCCTTGGCTTCAGCCTGGTCATCTCTTACAGGCTGTTACTAATCATTTGCAAAATGTGTAGAAAATTTAAAGAAGTAAGTGTAGGGAAGATCAATGATACTCATACAGAACATTGCAATGGAACCCAGGTCTTGTTCAGTGTCAGGAGAAGACCATATGCTGCTGCCCTCCATAAGTTTGGGACTGTCCTGTCCAGAATCCCTTGGCTTATGTACACTAAAACCAGGGGTGGGATTCTACCGGTTTGGACTGGTTCAGGCGAACCAGTATCTCTGACGATCAGCTGGGAGTAAACCGGCTCACCCCAACGATCGGATGGGCCCAAGCGCCCATGCGCCCGTGCTATTTTCCTACCTTTATTTTCTCCGCTGATTCACGCGGCAGAGAAGATTCTTGTGCAAATCAGCTGTGTTACTCCTCCGAAGAAACCCAGAAGTGAAGATTCCTTCAAACTGCACGTGCAGTTTCGTGTGCACGTGACACAAATCGCACAATCACTGAACTGGTTGTTAAACCAGGAGGATCCACAGGTGGTATTCAGCAGGTTCTGATCAGTTCTGGAGAACCATTAGTGGAAATTTTGAGTAGTTCGGGAAACTGATAAATACCACCTCTGACTGGCCTCGCCTCCGCTGCTTGGGAGAAAATTGGGATTTTGCAGTATCCTTCCCCTGGAGTGGGGAGGGAACGGAGATTTTACAGTATCCTTCCCCTGCCATGCCCACCAAGCCACAACACACCCACAAGCCATGCCCACAGAGCCAGTACTAAAAAATTTTTGAACCCCATCACTGGGAGGATCCCACCACTGACTAGAACTGATGGGAACCCAAACCTCCCACAGATTCAGCTCTGTTCTAGGTCATGTAAGCCTAACAGCAACATAAGCCTTTCAGAAAGCATAGTTGATAAGCCCATGTATAAAGAAGTTCCCGATATTTTTTGTAAGGATCTTGAGAAGTATACTAAAGGTTTTTGAAAAGCTGGGTTGAAAGGAAAACGTGCTCTTTATATTTTAGCAACTGTAGCTGGTTGCAAAATAGACACCAGGTTATATGTCAAGATTTCATTTTAGTCCCAATGCCAGGCCATGTCAATCCTTTCATCTTTGACTGCGACATTATTGTGATTGAAACCTGAACCTAAAAATAAATGTCTTTTTGCACCTTGAAGATTTGTGATGCTTTTTATCCTAATTGAGACAATTGGCTTTTTTTAGTGCTGGGGATGGATGAAGTTTCCGGTGGACAGCCAGAATGGCTCCTAACAATGTTACTGTTGTAGACTGCCTGACAACTATCATTTCTGCTGTCAGAAGACTTTGAAAGTCACACAGCTGGGCATTATTCAGTTGTACTCAGGAGCAGCTTTGAAACATAATTTTATCTATTGTTACATTTCTATTCGGACTCCTTTTTCTAAATGCCACAAAGAGACCCTTAGACGATCTCATTTGGAGTCAGCAACAGAAAATACAATGGAACTCTTTCTATGTTAAAAGTATTTTCAAAGCATTTTTCAGTTTAGACATTTCATGTGGGCAGATTAATTCAAACCTCCCCACTCATTCACACTGATGACGTTACCTAGTTGGGTAATAAAATGTCTGCAGGCAAACAACTGAGCTCAGAGACCACTAAAAACTCTCCACGAGTCACTTGCCAAATATAAACATGCGAAGAATGGGCACTTGGAAAAATCTTTGGTCTATCTGAACTGGCTTGCAAAAATCTTGTTGATTATGATAGGCCAAAAGGAAATTTCATCATTTCTAATTTTTTTTGTTGCCATCAAGCACTGTCCAGATTTTTACAGTTCAGATCTGAGAGCTCGAAAAGGCATGAAAAACGCTTCCTAAAACAGGCAGGTAAAGAGTACAGGGAAACTATTCAGAGATAAGAATTGCCTCATGGTGAGATGGATGGCAAAAAAATTAATAAAAAATGATAAAATCAGTAGGAAAATGCATCCTCAAATAGTTTCTCCTACTGGATAACTTAGCAGGCCTGTTTCTGTGCATTTTTTATTATTATCGTAGCCACTCCCTTAAAAACAATTCAGGGTGGTGTACAATTAAACAACAACAAAAAAAATCAAAGTAAGCCATCCTAAAAAAAATGTAATAAAATACACACAACAAATTTCATCAAGTAATATAGCAATTTTAAAAAACGTTCTTGTGAAGAACCTCAAATCATCCTGTTTCAATACGAGTCAGGATGAAAGTCCCAAAGAGAATTACTCATTGCAAGTAAACTACTTCATCTCTCAAAACTGAAAGGCAAAATGAGGAAAAAGAGTTGATATTAGATGGAATTAGAAGACAAGGGGCAGGGAGTGTGAAAAAGGGGAAATAATACTTTCCCTTTCTAATAAAGGATAATCAGTATGTATTTGGAAAGGTGCCACCCATTGGTGATATTCCACTCCTGGAGCCTAAAGGAAACACTGCTCTGAGGGCAATAGTTTTCATTCTAAAGAAAAATGTAAGCTAACATTAAAAAAAACAAACCATGACATATTATTTTAGTTGCATTTGGAGAAAATAAATAATCAGTTAATTTGTTATCTCTTTAATTCACATTTCCTTCTGAATACAAGTGGACAAATTAACTAGCCAATAAGGAAAACAATAATTTTCCTGTGTGTATTTATTACCCTGGTGTGGCTTTTACTGAAGAAACAGAGTGGTCTCCTCCGTAGAACTCCAGAAAATCAAACAAAATCTGTGTGTTCTTAGATTTTTATGGTGAACCAACTTTATCCAGTGCGCAATCCTCGAACATTTGGTGCATGACATAATCATTGCAATTAATCAGGTTATGCCCAGACGGAAACTGGTTGGGGGGGGAAATGGAGAAATAAATTTTGGTTTTTCTGTTATGGTGTTGAATGTATTAAAGAGATTCCTGAGTGCAATGCTGCATTTAGAAGATTGAGGCGAACCATGACAGGTGATGATCTCCTGAAGCATAAACCCTGGAAAGCTTTAATTAAGAGAAAAGTTAGGAAGGCTAATAATGATAGTTTGAGGCAGTGTTGGAGAATCTCTCTGCAGATCAGCTTGTAGCTCCGATGTAAAGCCAGATAAGGAATTTGAATGAAATTAGCTTTGGGAAGAAAAATACGTCTGCTTTGGTGTAAGGAGATGATTTTGTATGCACTGCTAGTAGAAGTCTGGTTTGGTATGAGGAGATGATTTTTTTTCATACACCTCTAGTGGAAGATGCTTTCCATAGGGATATCTTGATGAGGGAACAGTAAATGTATTTAGAGCATTGTGAAAATACCTTCCCAATCTAACCCATATTCTTGTAGTAAAGAAACTTAAGGAGTGGACTGGAATCAGAAGAGAGGACCAGAGGTGATGTTAAGCCAGTTCGGACTGGTTCGCATGAACTGGTAGCTCTGATGATTAGTTGACTCAACTCACCCACCATGCCCTGCCCTATCCTGTCCTTTATTTCCTGCTTTCTAGCTCAACTCAATTGGGCAGCACAGCTGATTCCACCCCCCCTTGCTGTTCTACTTACCATTGCTGACTTGGAAGGTAAGCAGCTGAGCACTGCACACAAACGCTTTAGGCAAACTGGTTGTTAAACCAGCTGCATCTCACAACTGGAGAGGACTATACCAAATCAACTAAAATCCAGTACTGTTACTAGCTCAAAAGAAAGGCAGGGCTCAGTTGTGTTACCTCAGGAGCTGCTATGAGACTTTGCTATGTGGTATAAAAACCTCATGATAAATTGGCTCAGCTAACTGGAAAGCTAGGAAAATCTACCCTCTGATTACCTGCCATGTGTTGTTTGTTCGGAGGAAGAGAAATGAAGTAAAGAAGGTTCTATAAAACAAGAGGTCTTTTAAAATATTCAAGCTTAATGTACCATAATATACCACTATTGCACAAGCTGACATTTTGCAGTAAATGGGGGAAAGCAGGATTTGCTTTTGGCAACAGGGCAGTGGTGGGTTTCAATTTATTTTACTACCGGTTTGCTCACACATGCTTGTGTGTGCTCGCACACTCTGACACTCGCATGATGCTTCTGCACATGTGCAGAAGGATCTGGGTGGGTGGGTGGAGCCTCCTGCCACTGCCGCTACCCAGTCTGGGGCAAACTGGCAGAAACCCACCCTGTTGAGAGAAGAAATACTCACAATTCCTGCTAACTCTTGAAGGAAACTGTAACTTAGAATTCACTAAAGGACTTTGTTTCAATTTATACAGCCATCCATTTCAACCTCATGGTTCAGGCCCATGAAGGACAGTTAAAAACATCAACACAACATCCCACATATACCAGTTTACATGCCAGGTTTTCAAAGCTGTCTGAATGGCCACCAGTGTTGAAATTTTATATAATCTGAGGGATGTTACTCCACCACTATGGATAAGGGCCTTTACCTGGGTCCTGCCAAGTGCATTCTTCAATATACAGGATGCACAGCATGTGTCTCCTGCCAGTTCTGATAGGACAAGAAGATACATCTGGGGAGAAGCGGCCCCCACTTAACACTCAGTTATGCTCCAAATGCGCTCTAGCTAGATGTCCATAGGATTAAAGGCGTTTGTCAAAATGATGAAAGAAGCCATGCATTGTTGCAATGCAAGCTCCTTCCCTTTGTCCACCTGTGAGATGTCACAATGCTTGTAGAAAAGGAACAGAATAGTATAATTCTGCTTTTGTCATTTGCTGCCTCCCCACTCTGTGCCTGCAGATGTGTCTGTTCACTAAGAACAAAAATGTTCTTCTACAATGCCCCATTTATATCACCTCCAGTCCAAGAGAGAAAAAAGTTGAGATCATCTGTAGCTGTAAGTTTTCCACCAACAGCATTCAGATCAGTCCCAGGATGTGTTATGGTTCTCTACCCAATATGTCCCATGCTATTTAAAAGTAGGTCTATCTCTTGTAGGTCATATCTGATATACTTGGGTATAAGAAGAAGAGCATAGGGAAGAACTTAGATGTGCTGGACAGAATCCTAGAGCCAGTTCAATCCTATTACTGCTATAGTGCTATGCTTGGCAGATGTTCTCCAGTCTGCTAGTCTGTTTGGGATACAGCATATGTATAGCAAGGCTTTTCACAAAGTCTCTCATAGCATGCTTCTCAACAAAATGGTCAAATAAGGGTTTGACAACTCATTTATTAGGTGGATCCACGAATGGTTCAAGGATCATAGTCAAAAGGTAGTTATAAATGGCACCAAATCTGTTTGGGAAGACATCTTGTATGTTGTGCCATAAGAGCCTGTTCTGGCCTTGATGCTGGTAAATGTTTTTATAAACAATAAGGATGAAGGAGTCTGGGAAATGCTTTCTGAATCTGTAGATGATACATAAGTAGGAGGAGTTTCCTTTTTAGAAGGAGTGTGGGGGAAATTAAAGGCTTAGACTAGAACAGTGGGCAGTATCAGGGATACAAACTTATTCATGTAGGTAAGGAAAGCAAAAGAAACATATGCAGGATTGGGGAAATGTGGCTCCAGAGCAGCACATGTGAGAAGGATTTGGGTGTGCTACTAGATCATATCGTCAACATGTCCCAACATATCACACGCTGGCAAAATAGGCCAACAGCATCTTGAAAAGCATCAAGAGATTGTGGAAAATAATTACCCCATCTACTCTACTTTGGTCAGATCTCACTAGGAATATCGTGTTCAATTTTGCAAACCCAAGTTTAAAAGAGACATTATTAAACTGAATCAAGTTCAGAGAAGGACTGCCTAGATGGTGAGACCTGGAAGCCAAATTCTGCAAGGATCAGTTAAAAGACCTTAGCTTGCAAAAGAGAAGGCTGATACATGATTGTGGTGTCCAAATAGTTGAAAGGGTTTCACACTGTCAAGGATGTGGAGTTAATCTCACTTGCTCCAGAGAGTAACATCAGAACAAATGGGATGAAATTTCAAGGATTTAGATGCAGCTCAGACCCTAGAAAGATCTTCTTGTCAGTAAGAGTTGACAGTGGAGAAGTTTCTTCCCCTTTACTGGAAGTTTTCAAAATGGGTGGATAGTCATCTATTAGGGATGGTATGGTGAAACCTCCAGTGGACAGGGGATTGGACTAATTGAATCCTTTCTAATTCTATCATTCTGTGAAATCCAGATGTGTCAATCGATCGTGTACACTGTACATGCCAAAAGAAGTCAGTATCATGTGGTAACAAGTCAGAACAGGAGGGGGCTGGAGATTTCATGCCGGTAAACTTTTCTGCTGATTCAAAGATGAGTGGAAAGCACTTTAATTGGGGAAAGTGGGGAAAGATCCCCAATGGTTTCCAACAGAAGCTTTGTTATGATCTTTAGCAGGTCTAATATATGTTGAGTTTCCATACTGTTCTAAGGTCCGATTTACGGAATAGCAATAGCACTTAGACTTATATACTGCTTCATAGTGTTTTTACAGCCCTTTCTAAGCAGTTTACGGAGTCAGCCTATTGCCCCCAACAATCTGGGTCCTCATTTTACCCACCTCAGAAGGATGGAAGGCTGTGTCAACCTTGAGCCACTCAGAATCGAACTTCTGGAGTAAGCAGTGAGATAGCCCTGCAGTACTGAATTCTAACCACTGTGCCATCACTCCTCTTCCACTATACTTATGAAGTTATAATTTTGCACAAAATAGTTAGCTGCAAACTAAATAATCTTATTGTGTGATGTGCACTTAGCTATCACTGGCTACAAAGACTGACAAAATGCACAAAAAGAGGTGTGGATAAGAGAAAATGAGTTGTGATGGCAAAATAGGACCATGACATACAAACTGAGCTTCAATAAGTCCCCGACTTACTACCACAGTTGAGCAAATTTCTGTTGCTATTTGTGACATTTATTCAGTGATTCCCCTCCCCCCAATTTTACGACGTTTATTGCCACAGTGGTTAATCACTGCAATTGTGAAGTTAGTAACACGGTTGTTAAGTGAAGCTGGTTTCCCCATTGACTTTGTGCGTCACAAAGGTGATCACATGACCTCCGAGACACTGCAACCGTCATTAACCGCCAACTGCAACCGCCAAGCATTTGAATTTTGTTTACATGACCATGGGGATGCTGCAACTGTCATAAGTGTGAAAAACGGTCATAGTGAGTTTTTCACTGCTGTTGTAACTTCAAATGGTCACTGAAAGAACTATTGTAAGTCAAGGACTACCTATAATATATATTGTCATATTCTGTAAAAGTTTGGTTGGTTAGTTTTCAGGATATTCTGTATGTTTGTAGGATACTAGAGAAATCTTCAGAGATTTTTAGCAAGAGTTTACTTTCATTGTACTGTCCTATATTTTTCCTTTCACTTTGGTGGGGGGGAAGTGACTTTGCATTGCAGGGGAGGCAGGGCTTCACCAGTTTCCTGAAGAAAAAGAAAGAATTTTAAAGATTTTTTAAAAAATAATTAAAGCCAAGCTAGTTGCTACCAGAGTCCAACTCACAGTGACTTGGAGTCTGCTTAGTGCTAACTGTAGGGAGAGGCCAGAAAACTATGGGCCTCCTTTGCATAAGGAATTTTTCGCCTTTTAACAGTTAAGCAAGGGTTAAAAAGCAAAAAAAATAGTATGCAAATGAGGCCCATAGTTCTCTGGCCGCCTCCGGCAGAGGGCACATAGTGACTCTAGGAGCAACTATCCTAGCCTGCTTGGCCCTGGAGCCTGGCTAGGCCAAATCTGGAATTTTGGCGCAGCTGGAAGGTATGTGGGTCAGAGGGTTGGGGCAGGGGGGAGGAATTCAATTTATTTGTAATGTAATTGTAATTTGTTTTTATTGTGTGTTTGTGTGTTTTATTTTTTAAAATGCCTTCCAGGCCGAGTGAAGCAACAACCTTCGGACAGGAAAGCATACAGCTTGTTAGAGAAGTAGATTTTAAGGGAGGGTTTGAAACAATAGCAATCTTACAAGCTCAAAGTTGGCACATTAATACAAAGTTTCTGTACAGGCTCCAAGCCATCTTGTTTCATTTCCATATTCAACATAATCAGCTAGGAAAAGTTGTTAGATCAAATCAGAGAAAAGAACAGACTTTCTGTGGTCTGAATGGATTTGTACTTGATGAAACTCCTGTTAATAAAGGATCGTGATGTGCATTTTGAAGGAAAAACTGCTTCAGATCAGCTGCAGCTTGGGGAAAGCCAGGGCTTGTGAGTTTGCCAACCGTGCAGGTGTGTGTGTGTGTGTCGCGTCGGGGTAGCGCCAAACGCAGAGTCTGACCCTCCGATAACCTAGCTGGAAAAGGATGGGGGGGGGAAGCGGAAAAACAAGAGGCGGTTTGAGCCCAATCTAACGGGTTGTGGGGACGAGGAGGAGAGTCGCCTGTTCCTTTAATTTGCTCTGTTTCCTCCCCGCTCCATAATTGGCAAACCGCATCTTCACAAGCCAGGACCACGTGGTTCTCTCGGGGGGGGGGGAGAGAGAGAGAGAGGGAGAGAGAGGAGGGCGCCTTTGGAAAGGGGGCTGCTGATGCAGAAATCCTCCCTCCAATCTCTCAGGTCTCTTTCCCCACCCCATCCCTCCGCTCCCCCCAAAATCCACCCTCTGCCTCGCCAAGCCGCCGCAATGTCCTCAGAGAAAACAGGCGAAGAAGCACCCTGGAGGCATGGGGGGGGGCGGAGTGGGAAAAACATGCGGGGGAGGGAATTGCGCGTGCGTGCATGTGCCACAGAAGACCCCCATCTCCACCCACCCTGTCCAAGCCCGGGAGGGGGGTGAGGTAAACCAGCCGGAGTGTGCGGGGCTAGCAAAAATGCCATGCGTGTAATTCCCACGCAAGCCTGGAGGTGCATTGGCGAGGGAGGAGAGGAGAGAGAGCATGCACAAGGGGAAAGAGGCAATGCTGTGTTGCAAAAGGGTGCATTTGAAGAGGGGGGCCCGTCTGCTAAGTGCCCCATAAAGGGAAGGGATCGGCTCTCGGTCCCGCAGACGGATTGGGATGCAGCTAAGTTGCATCTCTGCAAGGATTGCATCTCTGCAAGGATGTGCCACACATGGCCGTGCAGGGATGTCACCCCAGGGAAAGCGGCTGGGAGGGGTGGAGTGCAGAATATCGGTCGTCCGCCTCCCCCCTCCTCCAAAAAACTGGGATCTGCAAAATGGATAAGGCCCGACCAAGTGGGGAGGAGCGAGGGATGTTTTGGCAAGATCTGGAGCAGGAAAGTTTTTGTGTGGTGCGAGGGGCAAAGTTGCAGTCTTTGGGAAGGTGGTGGGGTGGGGTGAGGGAGGGAGGGAAAGAAGAGCCGCGTTTTTTCTTTCTATTTCTCTCTGCCTCACTGGCCATGAAGCTCACCGCACGTCACTGTTGCATTGTGGATAATTCTTGAATCATTTCTTCCATTTTTTCTTCTTTTAAAACATCTCTAAAAAATAGGGCAGCTTATTGATGGTCTTTCAGCCTGGTTCAAACATTTCATTTTTAAAAAATGTTGATTTGATGTACAGTTACATGAAAAGTAATTTTGTTGCCTAGATGCTTTTGAATGTCAGCAAATCTCTAGTTTCTAATTACCATTATTTTCTCATTTTTACCTTCCTTGTGCTGCTTGGGATTCTGCTGATGATGCCTGAAAACAGAATCTTCACTTTTCTTCTTCCCTTTTCACATGCTGAGTGTTTCCTTTTAGCTTTTCTTAATACTGTTTCAGAAGACCAACACTGTTAAATGATTGATACAGAGAAAGCATAGACAAATTTATCCAATATTTTTTTCATACTGTAATCTGAATCAGAATATATCTGGTCTAGCTCAGTAAATTTATATATATGATAAATATTCTCTCTCCCCCTCGTCTCCCTTTCCCTCCCCTCCCTCTCTCGCCTCCCCCTCTCCCTCCCTCTTCCTATCTCCTCTCTCCATTCTCTCTCTCCCCCTCTCCCTCCCTCCCCTTCTCTTTCTCTCTCCCTCTCTCCTCATTCTCTGTCTCTGTCTCTGTCTCTCTCCTTCAATCTACTGGGCAGTGTGTATATAGTGTGTGTGTATGTGTGTATATGAGAAAATGAAAGCTTGAATTCACGCAGTATATTAAAAAAAATTATTATTTTTTTAATTTATTTCCTTAAATTCTTGCTGATACATACCTCCCATTCCCTACCATTTCTCATGTGGGAGTATCCATTCTGAGATCATGTGATAAATACACAACACAATCTTAGGGCACAAAATGTATTTCGGTTCAAATTTAAATGCATTCAATACATCTGTCTTTGAATAAAAGATGTAATGATTGCAGCCAATATTGCATTTACAGAAGAAAGTCCAACGTGGTGCAGACATAGGCTTCTTAGAAATCTTGTCAAAGGTACCTCAGCCCACAGCCAGATGGTGAAGAAAATGTTTTGAGTTATGCTGAAATCGGTAGTGAGGATTGTGCCAACAGCCCGATAGGCTTCTGAAGTCATGGTGTTAAACCTCATTGTAATCCCTTCCCCCAAACCATAATGATTTTCTTAATCTGTCTGTCATTTCCCCCTATGTTTACCTAGCCTTTTATGCAGAACAGAAGAACCTTAAACTTAATTCTTGGTGGCACTTTCTGGATCTTTCTCCCGCTCATGAATTTTTAGAATAGGATTTGATTACACGGAACAAAGGTAAATACCCTGAAATTGAGTACATGATTGTTGGGTTGTAGGTAAATGAATGTTCTCCAACAGAGCTAATTCCAAAGGTCAGAATGAATTTAATTTGGTGGGTGTGTTTACATGTTGCAAGAGTGGCCACCAAGGCATTCTATAAAATTCATCTGGTAAATGAGCTACAATCTCTCTAGGGAGGAGGAAAACATAGGAAACGTTCCCCTTTCCTTCTCAGCATCTTTGTCGTTGGTAGGCACAATTGCCATAGAAGACAACAACCCACAGTGCAATAATTACTTATTGAATCAAAGCTTGAAAATAATTGTCCCTTCGATAGCTTGCTCAGTTCCAGCACAAGAAGTTTAATCAACACACGTTCCCAATTAATGTAAGCAGGTTATCTAAATTAGTAATTGGGTAGTTATCAAAAGCTGTTTTGTGACTTTTAGATTCCAGAAAAGATTCCCTACCTGGAAAAGAAGGCAAAAAACAGCAAATAAAAGACCAGGCTTAGTACAGAGAAGGTTTACATGGTACGCATATCCCCTGATACAATTCATACAATTCTCATCTCACAGCTTATACCCAGAGCTCATCTTCATCATTATTGGACTCTGGTTTTCATCAATTTTGTCAGGGAACAAGCTAGCTATTCTTGAGTGATGGAAGTTCATGTCTTGGCTATCAGCCATGCTTTGATGTTCTCCCTGTGTTGGGCACATTCTTGTTTGAATCCACCTAGCATGCTCTGCATTTCCATGCACCTGTGCACTCAGATGGACTGTATACACTTCATTAGACTGAATATTCATCATAAGATTCATTTATTTTTTTTATAGTAAATTATTTTTATTTCATTTTCATTTTCATTTTATACAATCACTTATATACTGTGCGTAACAAAAAAAAAACCAAAAAAAAGAAAGAATCCACCATAAAAAAGACCCCAACATAACACTTCAATCCCCCATACACCCTTTCTTCTCACCCTCCAACTTTCATTTCTCCCCTCCAGCATTCCCCTCTTCTACTTCCCTTCCCCCTCAAACATCTCCCCCTCCCTCCATCTCACCCTCCTTACATTCCCCTCTCACTCCCTCTTTACTTCTCCCTCTTCTTTCCCTCTTCTCCTCACTTTGGTGTATCCCTACAATTAATCTACTCAATTTATTTTTTAGAAAATAAAAGAGAAAAAGAAAAAAAAAGGAAAATGAGCCGCAGTATACAAGTGAATTCTTATTGTTCTAAGAATTGAAACTGTAATTCCACCCTCCCCCCTCCCCCCTATAATCCCCCCTCCCTAACCCCCTTACGGCTTCCCAGGTCCCATACCCGGCATAGTTCTTTAACAAGCATTTCAGTATAATAAAGCCAGCTAACTTTAAAGTTTAAAAAAAAATAAAAGAAAAACAAAAAAAAAGGGAATAATAAAAAATAGAAAAGAAAAAAAAACACAAACACAAAAAGAAAAACAAGAAAGGTCAATAAACCCACTACATTAACACAGCTTCCCATCATCTGTAAATCTTAAACAATGTAGCTCATTCCAAATTTCGGTTATTTTACTACTTGCAGGGTTTCAAACTGTATTAGAGCCAGGTAAGTTAATCAATTAGGATTCCCCAACTAAAAGTCACATTGCTTTATCTATCTATTCAGACCTTTAATTTATCTCTTTTTTATCCGAATATCCAAACCTTTCTATAAAACCATTAAACTCAAGTACTTCTTTCATTTTTCATTTCCAACACTTCCCATTCTATCCTTACCCACATCCACATGTAAATTTTTACCTTCCACCCTGCCTTTATCCATATCCACATATATATTTTATCCGCGTCCATTGCTCCTCACATATTTACTCCACTCCTGGAGACTCTCTGACTAATCTTTTTTAACCTTATATTGAAATAGCGACCCATACAAACATCAGCTTGCATTCTAGCCCCAATTAGTCTAGTTAAGCTTTCGCTACCCTTCCCTCTCTCACGCGCCTCCCAACTCCGTTCGTCCCAGACCACAACTCAAAAAGATCGCAATCTCCGCTCTCCTCGCCTAGGAAAATAATTCATGCGCAATTTAAGTTAGAGTTCAAACAAATCTTATATACAATATGTGTCCACAATCAGCAACGCTTCTTTCAGTCTCCATGTCTCATCATCGATATGCACCTTTTCCATTTTATCCCAGGCAGAAATCATAAAGTTTTAAGAACATCGCTAAGTCTTTATTCTTTACTCTTCTGCCCTTCCGGAAGAGGAAAGCAGCACCCTCCGCCTTGTGGCCACGTGTCTCGCTGCTTGTCTTCTCCTTCTCCTTGTCTCTCTCCAGGTCCAGATGAATCAGGAAGTCCCGCCTTCAAGGTCTTGTAAAAAAATTCTCGGGCTTCACAGACAGAATTAATGCGGTGTTTTTGATTGCCAAATGTAACTGTAATGCCAGCTGGGGCTTCCCATTTGTATGGAATCTGAGAGTTTCTGAGTTCTTCAGCTAAGAAATTATAATCTCTCCTTGTTCTTAATATTTGAGATGGTATCTCTTTAAAAACAATCAAGTCCTGTCCATCAATTCTCAACCTCTTGTTGTAAAGCCTCTGTATTATCACATTTCTGGATTCCCTTGTGGTAAAGTATATAATTATGTCCCTCGGAAGCTGTCGCTGTTTTGCTACCCACGAATTCTGGCGGTAAATTTTTTGAATCTGCCAATCAAAGTTAAGTCCCGGACTTCCCACCGAGCGGCTAAGAGCCTCAAAGAAGATCTGTTTCAAATTCTCCTGTTGGTTTTCACGCAGTCCTCTAACTCTTATTGCGAAGGCAGTCTTATTATAATTTATCATGACAAGTTGTTTTTGAGCAATTTCAATTTCCTGTTGTAACGTTTGAATTTTGGATGTCAAATTAAAGTTAGTTTCTTCCAAAAGTTCCAATTTATCCTCCGTTTCAGCAATATAATCTGTCATGACTGTCATTACTCCGATCATATCCTGCTTTGCTTGAGCAATTTTAGCATCAAATTGATCACATAAATTCGATATCAGTTGATTAATTTCCTGTCTAAAATTATTAAGCGTTTGGAGAAGAAATTCTTGTGTTAACAAATCTCCAGTGGTGGGCGTAGGAGGCAAGGGTAGCGGCTTCATAGCAGTTTTTTGAGATATGTTATTAAGGAAGCGCTTCTGTTTAGATTTGGGAGCCATTCCAGAATAAAAATAAAAGACAAGCAATCAAGCAAGCCAAAAATCAAAGTCTCTGCTCCCCTCAGTTAATCTTTTAACAGTTAATACGGAGAAGCCTTCAGGAGAGCAGGGCTGACTAAGTACGTCACATCAAACACAAAAGCTATAAGATCGCCATCTTGTGACGCAGCTGGAAAAGGGAGCCTTTTGCAAAGTTGAAGCTGGTATTTTAGATAGTGATAGAAGAAATTCCTCAGGAATGGTCCCCGCCCGGATTAGTTTCTAAATAGCTTAGCTTTGTCCTGGGGGGGGGAGGGCAATCTGCCTAGGGCTGCAAACAAGGCAGCTGCGGAGAACTGGCCGGAGTAAAAGCTCAGCTAGTGTTGAACCTCTTCTCCATTCACAGCAAAAAAAAGCTATGAATTACAAAGAGATCCTAACGACTGACCTTCTCCCTGCCCCTTTCTGCCAGAAAGGGGAGATATCTATAGATCTTATAAGATATACAAACCAGATCCCTGAGAGGAGCTTCGTTGAGCTCCTGACGGCGGCAGGCTCCTCCCCCCGAAGCCCATCATAAGATTCATTAAGTACAGTATTCACCATGATCACAAGCCTTTGTTTGCAATGTATGGCTGTGAAAGTTGGACCATAAGGAAGGCTGAACGCCAAATAATTGATGCCTTTGAACTGTGGTGCTGGAGAAGACACCTGCGAGTCAGTCCTAGAGGAGATCAACCCTGGCTGCTCTTTAGAAGGCCAGATCCTGAAGATGAAACTCAAATTCTTGGGCCACCTAATGAGAAGGAAGGGCTCACAGGAGAAGAGCCTAATGCTGGGAAAGATTGAGGGCAAAAGAAGAAGAGGACAACAGAGAATGAGGTGGCTGGATGGAGTCACCGAAGCTGTAGGCATGAGCTTGAATGGACTCCAGAGGATGGTAAAGGATAGGAAGGCTTGGAGGAATGTTGTCCATGGGGTCGTGATGGGTCGGAAATGACTTTGCAACTAACAACAACAGCTGTTTTTGTATTACTTTCTTATTTGAGATTAATAGTTGTGTACCTCTGTTAAGGCAGAAACTAACCCAAGTGTACAGATATAATGCTTATGACAGCCACCAGTATACAATAGACAGCTAAGAAATGGATGTTCATAGGGAGTATCTGATTCCTCTCATTCCAGGTTATCGGCTGTGGTCGCATTGTGGTTACAATGCAGTACTGCAGGCTAACTCATTGTTCACTCCAGGAGTTCGATTCTGAGCGGCTCAAGGCTGACTCAGCCTTCTGAGATCAATAAAAGGAGGACCCAGATTGTTGGGGGCAGTATGCTAACATTGTAAACAGCTTAGAGAGGGCTGTAAAGCACTATGAAGCAGCATATATTTACTACAGCTGTAGACCAATAGGACAACTTTCAATTATTGTATTGCTCCAAGCTGAAAAATACAACTACAGTGAGATGATTTCCTTATTCCATATTTCTATGCTTTAAAGCCTAACTTTGGGGAATATTTTTTTCAGGGGTGCTTATCTAAACCCTCATATATAAGAGTGAGAAAGCAAAAATTGAGAGATTAAAAGTTCCTTTTGCTGCAGGAATCAGTCCAGTTGCATAAGCAGTGACTAGCATACTTAATCAGCGATTTATTCTCCTGTTCATTGATTAAGGAAGGGAAGAAATGGTATGCAGGAACAGGATATCATCTCTTCCCCACTCTGCAGGCAATGGCACAGAGTGATGCTAGCAGTGCCCCATCAGGCTTCATTAACCCTGGAACATGTTGCATATTCAGGTTTGGCTCTCTCGTACAGGCTGCAAGCAGTAATCTGTGAGTAATCACATTATACATATAACCAACTGTATCCACAAGGAATAGGCGCATACAATTGTAGCATTTTGATATTCAATTAGGAAGTTATGGGCATACTCATTTTGGAGAGCCTGTAGCAGCTTTCAGATGCTCCTTGGAAGCTGCTTACCTGATTAGTAGAAGTAGTAAATAATGAATGTAATGAATGACACTTGTTTTTGCCGCCTCTATCTTGTGTCATGATACATATTTGTGATGGCTGAAATAAAAAAAAAAAAACAAGAAATAAATCTTTCCCAAGCTTCCATTATATTGAGCAATAGTTTCCATTATCAACCAATAATATTGGTGCATCCAATAATTAGCGTACTGTCCCTCAGAATAATTACAGGACAGCAGTTGGAAAAAGCTGGTCACAATATACCTGGAATATGGGCTATGAGCACCCTTCAAACCGTTTTAGATCACTGTGAACACATTAACCATTACAAAACCATGACAATGAAAGCAGGCTATTGTAGTAAGCACATGTGTTACTTGCCATTACTGGGATTACTGGGACTGAAGTGGACTCAGGAATGCTGCATCTGTAAATCTTGAAATAAGTTGAGTAACATATAAAAACAATTGGAAAGATGGAACAGTTAACTTGAATTAGAACTCTAGTTAAGTTCAGCTTCTGGTAAGGGTTCTTGGTACACTCTGAGTTTGGTTGTTTTCTTGCAGGTATTTCATTACCCAAACTAGGTTACATTCCATTAATCTCAGATAAAAAAAAGTAATATTTCTTTTATTAGTATCAACTTCTGGTGAGTCTGTAAGTTCAGGAAATAACCAGTTAGATTTCTGAGGGAAAAGAAAATCTGTATTGCTAGTTGGGTATTGTAACTATATTTTGAAAACCTGCCAAAGAAATTCTTTACATCAACTTCTACCTAGCATAATTAATGTGGAGTTACTTTGAGTTTCTTTCTCAATATAGGTGTATCTCTCTCTCTGCACATGATTATGTATGTATACTTTTATTAAATTTTTAAAAGTGAAAAAAATGATGCGGAGTAATATAAAGTACGAAAAAAATTAAAGAGAATTTGAAAAGTACAAGCAGAAAAAAAGTAAAAGAAAACTAGAAAAGAAGAGAAAAAAACAAGTATCTCCCAATTTTCTAACATCAGTTGTACAATTATTAGTTTATCTCTTGATATATGATTACAACATACCTCATTTTTTTCTATACTCTGCCCTGTTTAACCATCAAAACCAAAAATCACTACTTCAGTTTTTTTCAGTTTTCTGCAAAAAATCTATAAGAGGTCTTCAATCAGCAATAAATATAGATATTGTCATTTTCTGATCAAAGACGTCAATCTGGCCATCTCAGCAAGTTCCGGCAGTTTTACCAACCATTCCTCCATCATGGGCAATGTATCTTTCCACCTTGGTGCAATCTTGCTGTAATTATCTTGTACGAACACAAAGTTCCACAATCCCACCTTCAAATGTTTATCTTAAAGAAAATGGTTATGCCTAAAGAAAAACCTCTGGTTTCAGTTGTATAATTAAAATCCTTTTGAGTCAGTGTATATATTTGAATCCAGAATTCTCTAGATTTTTTACACCATCCACCAAATGTGATAAAAACTTCCCTCCTTGTTGTTCACATCTCCAACCTACGTTTGATAAGTTCGATCCATTTATATCAATGTATTATTTCTCATCTGTAAAATGCTTCTTGTGCTTTGAGCCACTATTCCATACTCTTAATATGGCACAGCTAACATACTGATTTTTAAAATCCACATTGACTTTGCATACTAGAATTGTCCATGCCACCCAAACCTCAAGGCATGTCCTTCTAACTCCAAAACCTCTTCTGTTTCTCAACTGTGCCTACTCTTCCATCTGAACCAAACAGCAAGCTGCAAAATGCAATTTCAAATCAGTTAAATCTAATACCCCTCTTTCCTTTGGATCTTGTAGCATCTTAAATTTAACGTGCTTTTTCCCCCTGAATCACTCAAATTTAGGTATTTTCTTCTGCCAGTAAATGGTGTATCAGTTGTCAAAACAGATCTTGGCTGAAACAAAAAACATCATTCTAAGTAAAGCATTCATTCTTATCACAGAAAATCTCCCCAACAATGACAGTTGTAATTTCTCCCATCTTAACATACTTTTTAATTTCATTCAATGACTTAACATAGTTATTTCAAAATAACCTACGATTAATATTTTTCATGACACCCAAATATTTTACATTCTTCTTAATTTTAAAGTCCATTTTATTCATCAATTCTGTTTGATCTTGTATCTTCATATATTTTGTTAGCATCTTCATCTTCTGATTCTTATTTTCAAAATATGTTAATGCATCAAATTCTTTTAATTTTCTCATTCATGTTGCAATGCTCATTGCCCTAGCCTACCCTAGTAGTTGAAACTGATTGGGATATAGGGGAAATTTAGTTTACCTATTCACCTGCCCTTGCTGAGTGAAGGAGAGCAGAAACAAAGATGATGAGGAGAAGGAAGAGAGGACCAATTCAGGGGAAAATCTCTTGTCCTGCCTCCCCTCCCCAGCCTATAAAATCTCCAGGGACTCAAAGTGATGGATCACCCATTAAGAAGCAAAACAACTCCATCCTAGGAAGTAATACAAATTTAAAAGAATTTAGTTTTTTTTTTTTAGGTTTTATTAGCATTTGTATGCCACCGACTCCCTAGAGACTCTGGGCGGCTTACAGATAAAAACGGGGGGGGGGGGACATATAAAAATTAAAAAGAACAAACATTAAAATTGCACAACATACGTACAGCTTAGAGTGGGGCTGGATAAAATCAACAGCCCCAGGACTGCCAGAACAGCCAGGTCTTAATCACTTTGCGGAAGGCCGGAAGAGTAGTAAGTATCCGGATCTCCCTGGGGAGATCGTTCCATAGGGCCGGAGCAGCTACAGAGAAGGCCCTCCCCCGGGGAGTCACCAGCCAACATTGACCGGCAGATGGAATCTGGAGGAGGCCTAATCTGTGTGATCTTATTGGTGTCTGGGAGGTAAATGGTAGGAGGCGGTCTCTCAGGTAGCCAGGTCCTAAACCATGTAGGGCTTTAAAAGTAACGACTAGCACCTTGAAGCATGTCCGGAGGCCAATGGGGAGCCAGTGCAGCTCACGGAGGATAGCTAGGCACCCCCACTATCGCTCACGCGGCTGCATTCTGGACCAACTGCTGTCTTCGAACACTCTTCAAGGGCAGCCCCATGTAGAGCGCGTCACAGTAATCCAGTCTTGAGGTAATGAGGGTGTGAGTGACCATCCGAAGGGCCTCCCGGTCCAGATAGGGTCGCAACTGGTGCACCAGGCAAACCTGGGCAAAGGGTCCCCTGGTCACAGCTGACAGATGATGTTCTAATGTCAGCTGTGGATCCAGGAGGACGCCCAAATTGTGAACCCTCTCTGAGGGGTGTATAATTTCACCCCCCAGGCTAAGAGATGGAACGACTGGACCATCCTTGGGAGGGAGCATCAATAGCCACTCGGTCTTGTTGGGATTGAGTGCAAGCCTGTTTGCTTCCATCCAGACCCTGAGAGCCTCCAGGCACTGGCACATCACTTCTACCATTTCGCTGAGTTGGCACGGGGCGGACAGATACAGCTGCGTATCGTCCGCATATTGATGGTATTTAATCCCGTGCAGGCGTATGATCTCGCCCAGCGGCTTCATGTAGATGTTAAACAGGAGGGGGGACAGGACCGAACCCTGCGGCACCCCATAATTGAGGGGTCTTGGGGTCGATCTCTGCCCTTCAACCAACACTGACTGCGACCTGTCCGAGAGGTAGGAGGAGAACCACCGTAAAATTTAACTATGTAAAGTGTCAGTTAGAGATGAAAAAAATGTAACAACACGTAGTTAGAATTAGATAGGAAGTTACAAGATTGGCAACAAAAATATCAGCAGTAGAAACCACAAGTAGGGCCAAAAGGAAACATAGAGCTTAATCAAGACATAACACCATGGGGGCAAAATGACATGTATGCTCAAACAAGGTGCAACACCATAGACTGGGACTGTCAAACTTGCAGCCTGTGGGCCGGTTGCGTCAGTTTAGCAATGGAGAAAAAAAAGTCGCAATATGTCATGTGATGCCGCTGTGATGACACAAGTATGACACCCCAGCCATAGACAAACAGACACGTAGAGTAAAAGCAACGTAGAACTCCAAAGAAGGTGGACATTGTGAAATGTTATTTCCCTATTTCTGGAAAGCAACTGTATAAAAAGATTGTGTGATGTTGTCATTCAGGGTCTCAGCTACCAAATTGAAATGGGACCCTTTTGCTGAAGAGCTTCAATAAAAGTTTTGCAAAAGTCCATCCCTCATGTCTGGTTCTGAATTGGCTTCCGTGCCAAGCTGAACCAATTTTTGGACAACGTAATGGACAACCCCTTGTTTTATTTCCTAAATATTTCTGCCACAGCAGAATAATACACTGAAGGAGATATTTTATAAATACTGAAGCTGTACAAATGCTCAGGGACAGAATTCTTAACTCTTTGGATTCTGGCAAGGTAGCAGTTGAGTTGATAAATACAGAATAACACCCCCAACCATGGTGAGTTGCTAGAGAAGTTGGTTCCCCTCGCACATATGTGCTACTCGTTCCCGACTCTAGAGGGCAGTGCTCATCTCTGTTACAAAGCCGAAGAGCCAGTGCTGTCTCCGTCGTTATGTGGCCAGCATAACTATACACCAAAGGTGCAGAGCGTTGTTACCTTCCCACCAAAGGTGGTTCCTATTTTTCTACTTGCATTTTTACATGCTTTTGAACTGCTAGGTTGGCAGAAGCTGGGACAAGCAACGGGAGCTCACTCCATTACGTGGTGGTAGAGATTCAAACTGCCGAACTGCCAACCTTTCTGATCGACAAGCTCAACATCTTAACCACTGAGCCACTGTATCCCTTGCTAGAGAAAGACATGATGGAAGGAAACCCATTCTGCCTCGGATATCACTGAGTAAACTGCAAATCACAAACTGTCGCTGGTAGAAGTTTGGCCTGCATTGCTGTGGCTGGCATGCTGTTTCATATTGTCTATAGGACAGTCATGCCAAACCTTTAGAGCAACACCACATTAGCTGCCATAAACACACCCCTACTAATTTAATCCAAGTCACATTTTATCGTAAGTTTCTTTTCTGATCTTTTCTGGGGGAAGCGGGTTGGAGTCCTCGAATGGGATAATTTCATTCTCTTTGGAAACCATTAGTTGTAATTCATTGCTGTGTGCCAAGAGAGTTGGTCAAGCTCAGCTATCATTATTAAGTTACTCATGTTTGAGAAACTTGGCAAAAGGGTATTGGTAAGCATTGTGCTATGCTAATTGACTGCAGCTGTGGCCCTTAATGAGGGGAATTCAAATGTAGCAATGGAGGCTGAAATAAAAGTACCTTAATGGGAAAGCATTGAAAAAGAAAGGATAGGAAAGTATTACAAAAGATATGCCAGGCCTTTGGGCAGTTTCACAGAGGGATCCTTTTCCTGTGGGCTTTTGGAATAGGGAGGGGAAAGTTATAAATCCTGTCTCCAGTGATTACCCAACCTTTCATCGTATCAGCCAGATGAGCAAATTGCGTGCAGTTAAGCCAATACTTAAAGTTCATGAAAAACTCAGCCAACAGGCATTTCACGACTTCGGCAACTTTATTGTATAGCTCTACTACGGCTGAAAAAGATGGCTCAGTGGGGCATATTTGGTGTAATGGAATACATAGGAATATTTTGTTTCAGGCTCCAGCAACATCCAAGCAGCAGCTGGTCCAGCAAGTGAGATCCATGTGTATTGCCAGCACAGATGTATTCATCCAGTGGTTTGCCAGTAAATGTTTCACAACTGGTTGTACCTCCCCAAGTATTTTTCTTCCCAATGGCGCCATTGCTGCTGCTACCCATGCTGCTAGCCACCATGTAGCCAATCATCATGCCAGCAGTCTTGGCTCAGTTTTGTTTCCAGTCAGCTTGCAATATCCCAGAACAATTTCATTGCCCAATATGAACCAGCTCCCACACAACATTATATTCTCCCCTATCTATATAGAATAAAATCACAAATAGAATAACAGAGTTGGAAGGGACATGGGGGAGTGTGTCTTCCAATCCAACCCCCTGCTTAGACAGGAAACTCTACACCGTTTAAGACAAATGGTTGTTCATTGTCTTCTTAAAAACACCCAGTGTTGGAGCATTCAAAACTTCTGGAAGCAAGTTGTTCCACTGGTTAATTGTTCTGTTAGGAAATTTCTCCTTAGTTCTAAGTGGCTTCTCTCCTTGATTAGTTTCCATCCATTGCTTCTTGTCCTACCCTCAGGTGCTTTGGAGAATAGCTTGACTCCCTCTTCTTTGTGGCAACTCCTGAGATATTGGAACACTGCTATCATCTCCCCTAGTCCTTCTTTTCATTAAACTAGATATGCCCAATTCCAGCAACCATTCTTTATATGTTTTAGCCTCCAATCCCCTAATCATCTTTATTATGTTGTTTTATTTCTGTTCCATAGGCTGCATGTAGATGGGGGTGATGGAATACCCCCCAGAATCTGGTCCATCAATGATGACACATGAACACAATGTGCATGGAGGTAGCCCATATTCATAATGAAGAAAGGTGCCTCTCTTGAAGAAAAGATTGATATACTTCTTTCTTGTCTGCCATCTCTATAAAGCCAATGTGTGCAGATGCCTACCCAGAAGTCTTTTGACCAATGACTCAATGAACCCTGTGGCCCAGGTCTGTGCAGTTTCCACCATTGCCACTTTAACTTTTAGGCGTCAAGTATTGATGTGGTCCTCAAAACATAAGATATAACATTGGCTGGGCAATTGAACTGAGGAGCCAAGTAGTAGAATACAGTCCAATTTCTTCCCTGTCTTTGGACTTTAGAAGAACAAAAGCAAATTGCAATCTGCTGATGCCTTTCAGTAGAGAGGTCTATATCACAATCTGTAGGTAAGGACCGCAGAACATTTTCTGAAAGCTGTTCTTCCAATTGCATTTAGATGCAACATGTTATCAGTAGTTGAAGAGCTAGGAGCAGAAGTGGGTTTCTGCCAGTTCATCCTGGATTGGGCGAACAGGTAGTGGCTGCAGAGAGAAGCTCTATCCACCCGCCCAGACACTTCTGCGCATGTGCAGAAGCATCATGCACGCGTGCAAGCGAACTGGTAGTAAAATAAATTGAAACCCACCACTGGCTAGGAAGCAGATCTTTTCAACCCCCAATTATTTTTGCCATTTTCACCTCCCATCCTTGCCACCTGAGGCCATTATTTTACTCTGACTAAAATAAGGACAGCTGTTCTTAGTCTTCTCTGCCAATGTTCCACAGATATATGGAATTTGTATACATGTAAACCTTGAATTGTCCATTTTTGTATTTTCTGGATGATGTTAATATAGTTTACTTGCTTGCTTTGGAAAATATGGTTGGAAATGTCATTTTTCCCCCTTTTTTTCCCCAGCCGGAACACCCAAATATAACAGAATGACAGGGTTGGAAGAAACCTTGGAGGTCACCTATGCTATTTTTACGGATGCGGTGGTTCAGTAGCTAAGACGCTGAGCTTGTTGATCAGAAAGGTAGGCAGTTCGGCAGTTCGAATCCCTAGTGCTGCGTAACGGAGTGAGCTCCCATTACTTTCCCAGCTTCTGCCAACCTAGCAGTTTGAAAGCATGTAAAAATGTAAGTAGAAAAATAGAAACCATCTTTGGTGGGAAGGTAACAGCATTCCGTGTGCATTTGGCATATAGTTATGCTGGCCACATAACAATGGAGACATCTTTGGACAGTGCTGGCTCTTCAGCTTTGAAACAGAGATGAGCACTGCCCTCTAGAGTCGGGAATGACTAGCAAATATGTGCAAGGGAAACCTTTACCTTTACCTATACTATTTTGGACAAATGGTTGTCCAATATTTTCCTAAAAACTTCCAGTGTTGGAGCACCCACAACTCCTGAAGGCAAGTTGTTCCACTAGTTGATTCTTCTCACTGTCAGGAAATTTCTCCTTAGTTCTCTTCTTGATTAGTTTCCACCTATTGTTTCTTGTCCTGCCCTCAGGTGCTTTGGAGAATAGGTTGAAACACATTGTTTGAAAATGATTCTATGGGTGCTCAGGCTATAGAATGCCTGATGCCCAAGTATTCACTTTGAAGAAAAAATATTTCTAATTGGCTTTTGCTGTCTTATGAGGGTTTTTTTTTTTTGTTTTTTTTTTGTGGACCAGGAATCAGAGGAATGAAGGAAAGCTGGCCAGTGAAAGAAATACAGAACACAGTAGAGAGGAAAGCACTTTACAGTAAGAAATAAGCACAAAAACACCATCAAAGAAAGTCTAAAATAATTCTTAAGTATCCAAAGAATGAGGAAAAAAAGAAGACTCAACTTCCAAGAAATTGGAAGAAAAGATTTCAATAGGATAGTAGGCAGAACTTGTAACAAATGATAAAATAAATCTGACAACAGTGACAACAGTTTAGTAACTAAAATAAATTGATATAAAACATCTGTGTCTTTAAGAAAGAAAAAATTCTCATATTTAAATATGTGCCATTCCCATTAGACTTGCTTTGGTGTAACTTTAGGATATATTTTTTTGTTTCCTGTAAGTGCAAAATTATTATTATGCTTTAGTCATTTGAATTTCAGTAAATGCTGCTTATGCTACTTTTGGAAAGTCAATATATTTGATATGATGCTTAGAATAAGCAAAGCTACTTTGGTGTTTGGAGATTTCTTCATATTAAGTTGGAAATCAAAACCACTGGGAGAAATGTGAATTAAGGGCCTTGGGCAGAAGAGAAGAAAACTCAGTTAAAGTTATGAAACTCCTGGGAGTACTGATTTAAATACAAATATCTCAGGTTTCTTCCACACTTGTTTGCCAGATGTGTTTCACAATTACAGCAACCCTCCAACAATTTGATCAACTCTCCTCTTACTCTGCCTTCTAAAGATTTCAGGAAATAGAGTATATTCTTGGAAGCCCAAAATGTCTCTGTTTCTAAAGCAAGAATTCTAATTTAAGCATTGAAACTGTTGCCTACGCTTTCAAAAGTGTAACAAATGGCTTATCTTTCTTTCTTCAACAATTCTGGATTTAGTACTTTGGTTTTTTGGCCAAGCAGGCATTTTCAGGCATGGAAGGATTATAACACAGCCATTGTTAATTCAGACCTCATGACAATCCAAAATTAACAGAAGTGATGGTTAAAACACAGGGTTTCAGATACTATACCCATGATGGTGAATCTATGGCACGTGTGCCACAGGTGGCACGTGGAACCATTTCTTAGGGCATGTGAGGCATTGCCCTGTCAGCTCCAGTGCACATGTGGGCACTGGCCAGCTGATTTTGGCCTTCATTTTCAGCTGAAAATGAAGCCTCCAGACAGTGGTGGGTTGCAGGTGGTATGCCGCGGATCCTGCCCGGAGCACCAGATACGATTCCGGTACAGTGCTCCAGAGGGCCCACCTGCCTGCCCACGCTCCTTACCTGTGCTTTAAGCTTTTCGCGTCTGCACGATGCTCCACTGAGCAGCTGGAGCATCATGGAGGCTACAATGTATGTGCACACCACACATGTGTGCATGTGCACCACGCACATGCATGTGGGTGACTCCGGGGCCGTTGGAATGGAATCTGGAACCCACCACTGCCTCCAGAGAAAGAAAAATGGCTCAATGCGCAAACTGGAAGTCGAAAAATTAGCTGTTTGTGGCCCTCGTCCCCCGCTTTTGGCATGCGATGGCAAAAAGGTTACCCATCATTGTACCAAACCATCTATGCATAAATTGAATGACAATGAGATTGATGAATTGTGTATAGCTCAGTCATTACAAATCATGCACTAATGTCAGTTTGATATACCTAAAAAATCACCATCTGGTTATACCCAATGTATCTCTTTTGTTTCTCTGCTTACCAATCTCAAAATACAAATAGTCCTTGACTTACGACCGTAGTACAACCTGCCCATTATGGCCGTAAGTTGTGATGGTTATACAGTGGAGCACCCACATGACGAACCCAATTTTACAACCATGTTCGTGGTAGTGGTTAAACGAGCACAGCAGTTGTTAAGTGAACTTGGTGGCTGTTCAGCAAACCCATTGCTTGTCAAAGGGTGCTTTCATAGAAAACTGGAAGCATATGCCAATTTTCTGCAAATACATTTCTAAATCATAAGCATGCAGTCAGAGGAATGCTGCAACTGGCCATGAATAAGGCCAGTTGCTGAGCACCCAAAATATGACCACAGGAGAGCTCTGGCCATTGGAACTTCAGAACTTCTTTGGGGGGCGGGGGTGGGAGAGAGGTGCATCATAACTCTGATTGGTTATCAGGTGATCAGTTGTAAATCCAGGAATACCTGTATTCTGCAGCTGAAATAAATTATTCTCTTCATAATTCCTTAATTCTGAAAATCAAACGCTGATGTTCTATAAATGCCATGGACTTTTTGGCAAAAAGTATCTACTAGCAATTGGTTAGAATGAACTGTATAAAGGAAGAAGGCTTTTTTGTTGATATTCCTATAGGTATTAATTTTGCATGGGCTTCCAAACTAAGCCAAGTAATGGAGATGATATCTAGCAACCTTTACTAGGGCATGTTGTTAAAAAATTGCTGGGATTTTTTTTTGATTACAGCAAGGATAAGGAATGAATTAAAAATGCCTGTAATAAGATATTCTATTAATGTATCAAGACAATGTACCAAGATATTCTATCAATGTACCAAGACAACATGATGAGGCTATATAGAATTAAATTCTCATTAGCAGCCTATTGCCTTAGTGGATTGACTGGTACTCGCCAAGATATATTGTAGCAGCAATTTTTGGAAGTACTACATTTCCAGCAAGACAAGAAGTTTCCGTTAGAACTCCATGATATACCAGAGTATCAAAGGAGAGGCACTATAAGTTGCAGGCTCTTCCTCTGTATCCAAGATTCTTTAACCAATTAAAAAAGTGAATGAGAGATAAAAGAATAGGCAGGACATGTTGGAATTCATGCACACAGAGGGTTGGTCATTTTTGAAAGTTGGACTAGCCCATAAACCCAGCTTAATTTCACTTATTCATCTTCATTGAGGACCAGTTGCTCCTTTGTCAAGTTGAAGATGCTGTTCCTCTTGTTATTTTATGGTTTAGAGCAATGGCTCCCAACCTTTTTCTGGCCATGCCCCACCTAAGCTTCTTTAAAATCCTGATGGCCCCCCTGTGACATATAATTCTTACTTTACTCAAAAAGTGAACTCTACTCACACGGAGGAAGCCTAAAAGGCCATTAACTTGGTTTAAATAAGGTTCAAATTGCCCCCATTAAAAACCAAATTGCACACACACCCCTGTGGGGCCTGGACCCCACATTGGGAACCACTGGTTTAGAGCTTCCATACCATTTTCTCCCTAGGAATAATCCTGTCTTATCATGGGTTTCATGATAAGCTGGGGGGTTTCATGGATTTTGTTCTAAAAGAGAACAAAAGAATATTAGAACTCAGATTTGACTCCAAACGAAAATTACATTTTACAGCTTTCTGTAAGCTTGCATTTCCTGCTTATTTGTACAGGTAGTCTGCGACTTACAACCATTCATTTAGAGACTGTTTAAAGTTACAATAGCACTGAAAAAAAATGACTTATGACAGTTATTGATACTTACAACTGTTGCAGCACCCCCATGGTCATATCAGAGGTGGTATTCAGTAGGTTCTGACCAGTTCTGGAGAATTGGTACTGGAAATTTTGAGTAGTTTGGAGAACTGGTAAACACCACCTCTGACTGGCCCCACCCCCATCTATTCTCTGCCTCCCAAGTCCCAGCTGATTGGGGGGGGGAATGGGGATTTTGCAGTAATCTTCCCCTGCCATGCCCACCAAGCCACGCCCATAGAACCAGTAGTAAAAAAAATTGAATCCCTCCACTGGTCATATGATCAGAATTCAAACGCTTGGCAGTAGGTTCATATTTATGACATTTGCAGTATGTCAGGGTCATGTGATCATCTTTGTGACATTTTGACAAGCAAAGTCAATGAGGAAGCCAGATTAACTTTGCAACCGTGTAACTAACTTAAAAACTGCAGTGATTCGTTTAATAACTGTGGCAAGAAATGGGGGGGGGATTCATTTAACAACTGCCAATCTTGGACTCAGTTGTGGTCCTAAGCCAAGGGTTATCTGTATTTGGCCTTAGGATAGACTAGTAAGAATATGGCTTGTCTGTTAAATATTTTTAAAATATTGTATACTGAATAAATAGGATGTACAGGCAATGTGTGTCTTCTGTTTATTTACCCACACAGTATGGTTGTATAACTATTATCCTTCTCATCTTTTCTTCTCTTATTAATATCATTCTTACATTTTTATTACTTTGTTGTTTTGTATGTACACTGAGAGTTGATGCCCCAGAGAGAAATGCCTTGTGTCTAATCCCATTTGGCCAAATAAAGTATTCTGTTCTGTTCTGCTATACTCTATTCTGTACTATAGTCTACAAATATCCTATTCAAAGATGTAACATGGTCAAATGTGTATTAATACTAAGGCAAGGTTTTTAAGAGATGATAGTAACCTTGGCTGATTTTGAGAGCTATAGTAGGATTGGTCTGGTTTCTAAGAAAGAGAGGACCATCTGGGAATTCCATTGGGAATTGTAAAAAAAAAACACCTGGAAGAAAGTAGTGGCAAGCCTCTACTGTAATGCTGCCAACACAACCAAATCTTTACTTTTTATTTGAATATACTTTTTGAGCTAGCTGGGCAAATGAAGTCAAGACTCTGTGACATTAAGCAACCCGTACTGAGTAAGAATTAGGATAATGCTTCATGCACTATTTGACATTCTGGAGTGGTATATAAAGGCTGAAATTATCTTTGGGAGGGAAAAAAAGGGAAAAGAAAGGAAAAATGCCAAGCAAACCAGTAAAAATATAATAATGAAGTTTGTTTTGTCGCCCGTGATGGTGAACCTATGGCATGCGTGCGAGAGGTGGCACACCGAGCCCTCTCTGTGGGCATCCGTGCTGTCGCTAGCTGCTCTTCCAGGTTCTGTTGTATGCATGTGTGCCAACCAGCTGATCTTTGATTTTTCCAGAACTCAGATGAGAGCAGCTGGCCACTGCACATGGCATGCGCATGATGGAACCCAGAAGAGCAGCTGGCTGCCATGTGCATGTACACTGGCCAGCTGTTGTCTTCTGGGCTTTGGTGCTCTGGTGCATGTATGCACATGTGCGTGCTCATCAGTGGTGGGATACGGCCGGTACCGGTGCCTGCTGGGAGCACCAGGTACCATTCCAGTAAGGTGCTCTGGAGGACCCACCCGCCCTCCCTCCCTCCCTCCCTCCCTCCCTCCCTCCCTCCTTACCTGTATTTGAACCAATTGGGGCATTCGTGCATGCACATGGAGCATACAGTGCCTGTGCAATGCTCTGCCGAGCAGCTGCCACGGGCGTGCACATAGTGGATGCCTGACCCCGTTGTAGGGTACCGATTGCAACGGGATCCTGAACCCACCACTGGTGTGCATGCACACACACACACTCCAGTTTTGGCACTCAGTGCCGAAAAAGTTAACCATCACTTGTCTATGCAATATCAGGAAGAGGAAAGTATTGGAGAAAAGGAGTAGTGTTGAATAACTGACAACTCCACCATCTTATCACAGAAAGCAGGGATTAGAGAACAGGAGGTTTTTAATCTTAATGCATTGAAGGAAAGTTGTTGAGCATTAGCATTTGCCATCAAACAGCATACATCTTTGTTACTGTTAAATGTAGACACTTCATTTTTCCTTTTCTTGAAATTAGATGAATATAACGTAGAGTGCATCCAAAAGGCCTTCAGCTATCTTCTTACAATTTGACAGGATCCAACCAGTACTTGCCCAATGCCCATCAACTAATAGAGCCATTAGTGAATCTTCTCTGCATCATACAATGTATGTAAACACTTCCTTAATCTAGATAGGCTATATCCAGACCAAAGGGCAATTATACACACATATCATGATTAGAATATATGTTGTTCTGTAACTTTTAATTAGGATTGTCTGTCAGTAACTGCTTCTTTGGCTTCTTAGAAGATCTTGGTTGCATCTTCAGAGAGAGGGCCTACTTATTTTGCTTTATATTTATCTTTTTTGGTATAGCAATAGCAATAGCACTTAGACTTATATACTGCTTCATAATGCTTTTCAGCACTCTCTGGGAGGTTTACAGAGTCAGCATTCTGACCACAACAATCTGGGTCCTCATTTTCCCGACCTTGAAAGGATGGAAACTTGAGCTGGTCAGAATCTAATTCCTGACTGTGGACAGTGAGTTAGACTGCAATACTGTATTTTCACCACTGCACCACTAGGGCTTTAGGATAGCCTTCAATTTCTCCAATAAATGACAGAGAATGGCCAGTAAGAGAGTCTATATATACAAAAAATTGTGATCAGTTTTTTTAAAAAAATACATTTAAAGGGATTCTGCTCCGTGCTGAAGAAAAATCATGTCACTTGTAAATTCAAGATACATTCCTATTTAAATGGCAAGAAAAAAGGGGGATATCTTAATATTATGCCCTAAACTGATTTCATATTATGCTGGGGTTATTATACAATCTTCAGATTTTGGACCTGATGGTTTTAACCATTAAATCCTATTGGATGACCAAATCCATAATGGGTGTGAAAAAAATGTAGTTGATTTTACACTCAGGATTTAAAACAAGCAGAGAAACCAGTTCCCAAATATACATGATTAAGGTGCCTTAGAAGTTCATCCTTTCCAAGCACTGAGTAAAAGATTATGCTATTTAAATAGCAAGAAAAAGAGGATTATCTAAAATTTAGAAATAGATCAGACTTACATACTATATGAGTACAGCATCCAACCTATTAATTTAGGCCTGGGGGAGAAAAAACTTTCTAGCTGAACAAAGAAATTTAGGGCGGGGGGGACTTTTTGGTTGACATTGGGCACAGCCAGTCAGCTGTCTTAAAAGGCAATCCACCAAACTGTCAAAAAAGTAGGTGTATATATTATTCTACTATGCATTTTCTATTGTGGGAAAATGGGAGGGGGATTGTAAGGAGTTACATACTATGTAGCCATAACAAAATTCTTTCTAGAAAGCCAAGGTCATCCTTTGTCTCTGCACCTCTGCACCTGACCAGAACTGGATGGGTGGAACTGCCCGCATGGCAGTGGGTGATTGGATCATGTGACAGACTTGTGGGTGTGGGGGCAAGATCTTGAAATTTCAACTAGTTGGGGAAAACCGGTAAGCTTTCAGATTTTGATTTTCCCAGATGTGCCAACATGGCTCTCTTAATAAATTGAAACTTTGAGCAATACTTTGACTTGGACTCTGATTTACTTTTGGATGCTATTTGGAACCCTGACAGCAGTCAGTGAGTGGTGCTATTCTTAAAGATTTAATATGGAGAAATTAAAGAAGGTTCTTCAAGTGATTGGAAAAGCACCCATTTCATTCTTCACCCCTGTGCCACACCTGCATTGCATCAGCTGCAGGGGTAGTATTCAGCTGGTTCGGACTGGTTCGGGTGAACTAGATGCTAATTTTGCATCTGGTTTGCTGAACCGGTAGTTGGAAGGACTGGCTGGCCATGTCCAGCCCTCCCCTGCCCTTCCCTCCCAGGAGTCTCCATGTGTCCCATTCATCATGCCAGGTAAGTGCAGGGCCCACACGTAGACTCTGGGAGGGTGAAAAACAGGCCTCCTGGAAGTTCAGGAAGTCTGGAAATAGGCCAGTTTCCAACCTCAATAGGGCCTCCAGAGTCCAGGGTGGATGTTTTTGCCTGGCAGAGAACCATTTGCTAAAATTTTTGAATCCCACCCCTATCAGCTGTGTTATTTTTCAACATAAGTTTAGTGCTCTTTTAGAAGAAAGCTAGATCCATGCTCAGAAATATTTTGACTAATAGGCCTCAAACAAAGAGAAGGGCTTGAACCCAGATGGACATTTCTTCCAACTGCTGTTTTTCTTATTTTTCTAAAAAAACACACCACACCTTTGCTATGGGGAAATTAGAGTTCATGTGGGATACATTGCTGGGTTTCAAGAATTTTGAGCTTTGCTTTAAGTTTGGTTTCATTCTTGTTTGCAATACAGATTTTTATCTAGCTTAACTATATCTGTGAGGTTTCTTCTAAAGGTTAGCCTAGAAGATTAGTCCAGTCATGTAAAGTCAGGAGGATTGTGATGTGCCAGATCATGGTTGGGGGAAACTGACAATTTTGAATTTTGTTCTGATAAGACACAGTTACTCAAAATATTTCAACAAAACCACTTGAGTGGTTTTGAGCTGCTGGTGGTGCATTTTTTTCTTAGTAAGATAATTCCAAAGAGGCTAGTTACTGTATGTTAATCTTTTGCTCCAAAACCCAAGTATGTCTTATCTGAAGGATGTTTAATAATTGCTTCCAGTACTGATTTTGTTAGCCACAATTTAAGGATGCAAGAAAAAAAGGGGTGTATGTTGAAATTTCTATTTATCTGCATCATGGTAACACTTAAAATACTTGATTGGCACTGAAGTCATATATATTCTGCTAACATCCTTTGAAAATCTAGGAGAATGAAAAAAATCAGTACTGAATGCCTCTCTTTGATGTAACCAAGAAGGTGACATATATGTTTTTTTTAAAGATGATAGCTGGAAAATCTCAGGACAAGATACTGCTTGAAAGGCACGTCTGCTTAGGAGCTTGTAAGTGGGCGGGAAGGAGAGGGACCTTCTCAGCTGATGCCCTCAGGCTGTGGAAAAAGCTCCCTGCTGAGACACATAAATATTCAGTTCTGCTTTGCGTCAAAGACCTTGTCTTTAATGCATTTCTACTTGGCTTTTTAAGATGATTGTTGTTTTGCTGCAGTGTTGGATCTGCAGGAGTTCATCTCTGAGGATTTTTTTTAAAAAAGTGAGAATGGGAAAAACAAGCAGAAATTTTTGTTGCTAAGTGAGACAATTGTTAAATGAGTTTCTTCTGAGTTTTATTGCCGAAGTTGTTAAGTGAATCCCTGCAGTTGCTACCTTTTTTAAAAATGTTTTTATTATTTACATATAAGTATATCGAACACAGTGTGACTGTCCTGGCATTTCAACTGCCATAGAAACCAAAGTGAAAGATAAATAACTTATAAACTACTTACATAGTGCTAGTCTTGTACAATTATTTTTGACCAATGTATTCATTCCAATACATATAAAATATCTTATTCCAGGTCTACTTAGTCTAATTTTTTCCTGTTCCAACCGACTCCCTCCTCGTATTTCCAACCATTGATAAAATCTGTTCCATGAGTTCCATATTCTGTCTCTTCTTTGTTTTTTTAAATCTAACATTAGTCTATCCATTTCTGCAGTTGTTATGTTAATAACACGGTTAAGTGAACCTAGGTTCCCCGTTGATTTTTCTTGTCAGAAGATCACAAAAGGTGATCACATGTCATAAATAGGAGCAACTGAATTTTGATCAAATCACCACAGGGATGCTGCAATAATTGTGTGAAAAGCAGTCATGAGTCACTTTTTTCAATGCTGTTGTAACATCAAACTATCACTCAATGTACTGCTGTAAGTAGAGTTTCTATTTGTAATTGGTGATGTGGTGGTTTTGGCCTATCAGGGCAAATATGTCTTGACTTAGTTGTGTGCTTGGGAATTTGGCCCTTTGGATTACTAAATGATCAGTGTGAAACAAGACTGCATATCCAGGTTTTGGGGAACCAGAGAAGAATAGAAGATAATGTCAAACAAATAAGGTCTTTGGGCATGATCCACTTCTTTATATTAGCCATGAGGATCCTTCCTCTCCCTCTTCACTCTGTGGGGAAAGTAAGTTAATCAGCCTGACAAAAGGGATGCTACACTTTCTGACAACTTAATTGGGTTATATGTACCGCAAGAACTAACTGCCATAACACCCGACAAACTCTTCCCTGCCAAAGATTTGTTCTCTTAATATCTTTCATTGCGAACGCTCTATTTTAGGAGGAGTTTTAAAACACACACACACACATATTCTACCTCACTGTATCACTAAATCCCCAGGAATGCTAAATGTCTGTCAAATTTCTTCATTAATTAAATGCACTTAAAGTGAAATGGATTGGGAGCGGATTCCGAAACCAGGAATAGTATGTTCTTCATGCATGGCAAATAAGATTTAGGGAATCTGTGGCAACATGATGGAAGGACCAGTATTGTGATGGCTTTAATAGGAGCTATAATTACCATGTTGTCATTGTGATTATATGCAATATTCAGATTCCGAATCTCTTGAATGTAGCTGGGAAACAATTGTAAAAGATGGTTGGGACCTCTAAAATTTGGTTACAGTCTTTGTGGAGGAATCTGGTTGACACCCCCCTCCCCCGCCTTCCTTGAATATTGCAGTCAAATCTTAGCTTGGATCCTTTGGTGATTATAGATATGCCTCCAGGATTCTTTTTTTTTAAATTCCTCACAACTTTAAAATTATTTCAATTTAAGTTTGGTACATGAGAAATTGAAGAGTCATCACCAGTGGGGCACATCTGATGCAAATTACTTAAGATGATGATGCTGATCTTGACAAAATATGGACATTTAAAAATGTAGGTGTATTTTAAGATATTAACAACTTTTTATCCCTATGGAAAACATGTTTTCGTTTTATTTTTTTGGTCAAAAATTCCAAATAATTTCCAGCTACAGTATTTCCGAGGGAAACAATAAGAACAAGTTCTTCAATACCACAATGGGGCAGAAGACAGACTTAATCAATTTAAGGAGAGTCAACTGCTGCATTACATAGTTGGCCATGTCAAAACATCCTTCTAAAGATAATTTAAGCCCAAGAGGAATGGTGGCTATAGCTTTCCTGCAGTCCCAACTGAACCACACTTCGTTACAAATATGTTCTCACCTAGGCTTCCCAAGAGCATGAAGCAAACCCCTGGTCTTGACAAAAAAAACCTTTTATTAATTTACTGTGAATTCTTCTCATTTACATCCTGTAAAGTCTTTCAAGTGAGGATTTATAGTCACACACCTTATCTGACTTATAGAGCTGCCAGGCCACAAAACTTGGCAAGCAGTCTTGGAGAGTCACAAACCAATTAAGTGAACAAATTGTCTCCTGCAAAATCCACTTCCCTTTTGCTCCTCTTTTATTTCCTCCGGGAGGGCCATTCATCGTCTACCTGTGGCCTTACTTCCAAGTCGACCACTGCTCTTTAGGCTGTTCCCTTTGTTGGGCAACTCTGCACATGCACACACTGGGAACAGGCTCCAACTGTTCATCTACCTCACTGATGTCTGACTCTGACTCTGACTCTGAAGACAGCGGATAACTGGCATATGTCTCTGGCCCCCTCTCATCAGAGGCTTCCCCAGACTCCAGGACTGGCCCATGTTCCTCCCCAACCTCCTCACTGTCTGAATCTGCTGCCAACTCCGCTGGCCGCTGGCAGGCCAAACAAAATAGTTCATCACATGTTTAGCTAGAATAGGACATAAGGATTCAGTATTATTGGAGGATTTTAGAAATATTAAATGAAATGCCAGTATGTGGTTATGTATTAAATCTTGGTATATTTTAGGATGAAGGACGTTAAAATAATTATAGTCAAATAAAAATGGAGGTATGATAAGGGTAACATGTATAAATATCTGACTTAAAATACTTTAGTTAATATGAATTATGCTTGATGACTGTGGAAGAGATGCACGAAAGCCTTTTGTAACCAACTGATACACTTTCTACAGTATGCAAAGGAGGAAGATTTTATGTGTTGTGTTTGTTTTGAAAATAAAAAAATAATAATATAAAAAATAGTTCATCACATATCAGGCTCACCATTTACTATAATACTATATTACTAATAAATTCTAAATGGAGGAATGGAAGAAGTAAAGTGTAGGAAGAAGAAAAAAGAGGAAAGGGGAAAAGAGGGCTTAATGTTTATAGGCATTTATATGTGATAGAAAGAGGGTGGGATGAGAATGAGAAAATGGACTGGGGAAGATTCATTTGGACCTGCTCCTTCTAAGGTGGCTGGTGGTGCTTTGGCAGTTTGCAAAACTTATTTCTAGGCAACTGCATATTTATCCCAGCTGCCTTTAAATGACATTGAATATTAAACCCTATTGTGCAGAATATTGTGTGCCCCTGAAGCAATCATGTAGTCTGGAAGTAAGGGAAAGACGAGAGAGAAAACTAACTCTAAAATGTAGAGAAGCTTAATAAAGACCATAGTTACAAAGAGATGGATTTCCATGGCAAACCTGGCTTGGAGGAGGAGGAAGGATAAAGAAAAGAGAAATTAGGGGAGGGGGGAGGAACTAGAGAAGCAAAAGAAAGACAATAAAATAAAATGCCAAGATAGAAAGACTCCTGAAAAAAACGGACAGAAAACAAGAATAATTTCCAAAAGCCTCAGCGGTGACAAGAAGATGGTTCTCATTTGCCTGTAAAAGAAGAGTAGTAGCTGTATAGGTGATAGTGCTTTATTCATTGCACATTTATAACTAAGGGCAGTTCAGACACAGAATAAAACCACAAGTGATACAATAACACAGTGCAGTGAATTACAGCATCAAGTTATGAAGATGAGATTTACGCTTTTGCAAAGATCACGTAGCATAGGAGCTTGGCTATCTAGGCACTCTAAATAGTGAAAGACAAGCACTCTAAAGCTTGTCTTTCACCAATTCTGAAGTGATGATCTCTCTCTAAGGAAAATATTGGAAGAATGTACAGTCCCAAAGGTGCTTTTCCAAAAGACAACTGGACTTTCTCTTTTCTTCTTCTTGAAAACATTTTGATTCCCATCTAAGAAGCTTCTTCAGTTTTTTAGATGAGAAGCGAAATGTTTTTGCGTGGAAAACACTTTTGGCACAAAATGACCTGGATGATTGAAAATCTCCATAGACAAGACTATAGTATCACAATAGGGGAATTGCAACATGATTGAGTTGGAAAGTTGAGGTCATCAAGTCCAACCCTCTTTCCCATGGAGGAATCCCAAATGAAAGCATTCCTATCAGATGGTGTCTAAATTCTGTTTCAACACAACACATGAAGGAAAACACATCACTTTTCCAGATAATCAGTTCAACTTTTGATGTTACTGTTGTGACAAGTTGCTCTGCCCACGACACATTCATACTGACATGCCTAAACAATTCTTGGCTTTGTAAATCATAATTGCCATCTCTTTCAGAAAGGAAATTCAAATGATGGCTCTTTTCCTGAACTGGTGAGCAGATGGTTCATGCTGAATAGGAAGAAGTTTATTTACATTATAAGCTGTGGGGCCAAACTCAAGCAGAAGAACACTTTATCTCCTTTGATAAAATTATTGCGTTTTGGGTGTCTCCACCACAACTTTAAACTCCTTCTGTTCTCTGCTCAAATTGGATTGTCATGAAACCAGATTAAGAAAAACCTGTCTGGATGGAGAAATGTTGGAAATTGTCTCATTGGACAATTCCTTTGCTGCTGTGCCCACCAACATGCGCATGCACATAAAAATGTATAGGATGTGTACCAATACATGCATGTACATACCAGTGGTGGGATCCAAATTCTTTTACTACCGGTTCTGTGGGCTTGGTGTGGCTTGGTGGCTATGGCTTGGGGTGTGGACTCCTGGGGGAAGGATACTGCAAAATCTCCATTTCCACCCTACTCCATGGCAAGGATACTGTAAAATCCCCATTCCCTCCCCACCTCACTAACCTGCTTTCCAGCTCCATTCTCCTATGCAGGGCATAAGAAGATCCAGCTGATCAGCTGGGACTCTGATCAGCTGAGACTTTGGAGGCAGCGAATAGATGAGGCAGAGCCAGCCAGAAGCAGTATTTAACGGTTTTCTGAAGTACTCAAAATTTCCACTACTAGAACCAGTCAGAACTGGCTGAATACCATCTCTGGTACATACCCATGTGCATACAAACAAAGTTAAGATATTTGAATATATTATGCAGCTATAACAACCAGCCCTAAAACACACTTTTTATTGTGTTTTCCCTGGTTTTCTTGAATAGCATCTATTGCAGATTCTACTCTCCCTTACTAAGAAAATGATTATAAACTTTGCCTTAAATGCAGAACACCCTTAGTTTAAAATCCTGAAGACATATATCTATATATTTCAATTTGCTATTTTTATTTCCCAAGCTCCCTAGTGTCATCCCTCCCTTGTGTATCTGACATCTGGCATGGATCACTTTTTAACACCTCCCCCCCCCTTCTTTATGGTGGAGAGCCAGTTTGGTGCAGTCCAAAATAAAATTTGAAATATTAAATAAATATAAGAACACTGAGGCTGGAAACCATGAGACTGTGAGTTCTAGTCAAAGTCTATTAGCCATAAAGGCATCTGAGTAATCTTGGACTAATTACTTCTCTCAACTCTAGGAAGAAGGATCTGGCAAGCCAATTCCCAAAAGTGATGACAAGAAAGCTTTAGGAGGGCAGTCATAGCCACCCCCTCCATTACCTGAACTTAGGAGCAGAATGTCTTCTACCCATCCACTCTCCTTTGTACACCACTGTTGGGCTTTTAAACTGTTGACTTAGTAAGTCAATCAATTCATCATTTTACCCCTCAGTGGTGACTTATTAAAATAAACAGCTTCCCCCCAAAAGAACCTCCAACACAGGGATGGGATTCAAATTTTTTTACTACCAGTTCTGTGGGTGTCGCTTGATGGGCATAGCATGGCTTGGTGGGCGTGGCTTGATGAGCATGGCTTGGTGGGTGTGGCAGGGGAAGGATACTGTAAAATCTCCATTTCCTCCTGATCAGCTGGGACTGGGGAGGCAGAGAATAGATGGGGCCAGTCAGAGATGGTATTTACCAGTTCTCCGAACTACTCAAAATTTCTGATACCGGTTCTCCAGAACTGGCAGAATCTGCTGAATACCACCTCTGCCCCAACATCCAGATTACTTACCTGGGTGTAAGCCCACAAGGGAAGTCCAAAACAAAGAATCCCAAAATAATAAAGTCCAGAAGCCCACTTCCTTATTGTTGCCAAGATAACATACCATATTTGTGCAGACATCAGAAATTGTGTTAATCTTCAGGGAGGCTTTACCTTTCTGTAATGTTTAAAAGATACAGTTCAAGGTGATTTGTCACCTTAATGTGCATGTTTTTATATTTCAAACTCTGACTGCTACGAAAGATGCACTAGAACATCTTAGCATGCAAGAATAATGTTTACTTGTAGTCAAAAGACGTATAACTTCTTATACAAAAAAAATCTGGTTACTATTTGTAAATTTCAACCTTCCTTTCTCTGTGAAAAGTTTTCCCCTGTGTATGTGATCTGAGAAGCATCATCCTCCCTTCCGTCAATAACCTTAGCAAATGTTGTGATATTCTTTGTAGCAATTACATCCACATACTTAAGCTACCCCATTGGTCTTTCTTTTACACTGCATTCATTAGATTAAGAAACATTTTTGTTACTGGGCTCATCTTTTTATTGAACATATAATTTAGAGTATGAAGGGCCAGACTTTGGAGCCTTAATACAGCTATCTTATTTTAAAAATAGAAAATACCATAATCATGCTTCTATTTTTTGGAGTTAAATAATCATACAAACCTGCTCTCAAAAATGACTGTAAGTAGAAAATTGCAAAAATTGCTATATGGCACTAATAGGAAGTAACCGGGCATTGTCATATACTGCAAACTTTGACTTCAATAAAGATCCATGCAATCTCTTCTTCACACAACAATGTATCTGTCCCGATCCAGATCAACTGATGAATTATTAAACTTCATCTTACGAATCTTGAGTTCAATTCATTGTTTAGTCATGAAAACGGATGGGCTGATTTGGAGGAAATCATTATTATTCTGTCTGAACTTTCTTATTTGCAAACATAGATAGAATGAAATATTTGTTTTGTCCTATTTGTCTCAGTACAGTGTTCCATATTTATTTGTTGAACAAATGGATGGCAATGTTTCCTTGAAAATATTCAATGTTTGAAGGTTATCAGAAACATCGTGCATTGGTTTAACAATCAAATACGGATGCCAAGGCTGCAAACATTTGGTGGGACTCAAAAACAAAGCAATGTGGCTGTTTTTGTTTGCTGTGCCGATTTTACAAGCCATATTCATAGTACATCGTGCATGTACTATTCACAATGGCTAAACTAAAGTCATTATGCTATTATTTCTTTGATTGTGTCTCAATGGGTGATTCCAAGTATTGTATGTATGTATAAACATGGCTTAGCATAGAACAATTTAATTTGTTGTACCGATGAAGATCTGGCCCTAAATCCAGATCTCTTTGCTTCCATAACTTAAACCTATTTTTGTGGAGCTCCTCCCTGCCCGTCAAACTATGTTTTGGAACAGAACATTGTACTTATATAATGATACAACACAGTGATTTCTCTCTCTCTCTCTTTCTCTCTCTCTCTTGCTGCTATCTTCTGTTTCAAACGCCATCTAATGGCTTACAAGCAAATTGCAGCTTTTGCTGCTAAACAGCTGCAAGGTATTTATCTCAGTAGCTCAAAGTCGAATGGCTTAAGTTTGAAAATTCTGAATTTTACTTCTTCCCCCAAAATAAAAGATCAGAAGTAGAATTCCATCATTTCTTTACTTAGGGCTTTGGTGACTAATCTACAGAAATGCATTTCACTACCTAGTACATTTTCATTGCAGAGATATCAGTCACAGCTCTCTCAGGTAAAAAGCTCTCTCTCCCCCCTTCCACTCCATACTTGCCCATTCCAGAAGGTTCTTCAGCTAAAATGTCTGAAGGAATTATCTGAAGTGAAATACTATGTTTTTCTGATCCCTTTTTTTTCTTACACTCAATTTATAGGATTGAATTTCCCAATTTCAGATCTAGGTTTCAAAAATGTGGTAATCACTAGATGGCAGTGAAGGAATTCATACAACACACACTGGTCACTGACATCTAATGGCCAACTTGATTTTTTCAGCTGAGATCTAGTAGTCCTTTCATTTTTCTTGCTATCCCCTTCTAACCTTTACCCCATTTGCTGGTTTGGGTAGTTTTTCTGAAGCATACAGTTAGACGCACAATCTTTTTCTGGAGACTTCAATTCCTTGATACTATGCCACTTGCAACTAGGCAAGTAATTTTTAGTGATTTCTGTGAGAAATCACTAAAAATTACTTGCCTAGAATCCAAGAAGAACAAAGCTGAAATCAGTTAAAGTGAAATCTGATCGACTCTGTGCAAAACAACAACTTTGTTTCCTTGGATTATATAGGATTGAGATCTACTAAATTTAACTGCATCATGATTAAAATATATGCTGTTTTGATTTTAGGCTGCAATATAAACAAGAGAAGATCTCTCTCTCTCTCTTTCTCCCTCCCCCCCTCTCCCCTTTCTGAACTCCAGAAGATTGATTTTCAATGGGCAACAATAAGTGGAGAGAAAGAAGAAAGAGATATGGTTGTCCAAGAAGACAATCTATTAGCCTGTTCCCAGATCCTACTGAATTGTAGGTCTTCCATGCTCTCCTATTCTTGCCACTGAAAATAGATAAAACCTAAAAGTTGTATGCATTTTGATCCAAGCATTTGTAGTTTTATTTACAGTTTTGCCTATAGTTTCTCCTACTTTAATAAATTCTTTTTAAAGTTTGCCCTAAAAGTTGCATGCATTTTGATCCCAGCATGTGCAGTTTATTTACAGTTTTGCCTATAGGTTCCCCATCTTTAATAAATTCATGTGCATCAATTTCACAAATGTAAGGAAGGTTGTGCAAACGTTTCCTTAATGTACTTTCTTTTGGCTATTAATACAGAAACCCCTTCCAGCTACTAGATACCTAAGAGTGATACAAAAATCCCAAATAAGACAAATCACACTGTTACTGTGCCTTGAAAAGTTAAAAGAAAACAAACAAAACAAACCTAACTTCCGTATACCAAAAGCATAGACTAGTCACAACAAGTCTCGTAATGATGCTGCGTAACAGGGTTGCTACTGAAGAGTAAACCATACTTTGGTTTATGGATTGTACTCATTTGCTGAAAATGGAATGTTTCCATTTTTCTTTTAAAAAGTATGTTGCTCTTTATTCTGAAGAAGTGCCGGACTTTGAAACCAAACAGTTAAGTCTTTCTTTGGAAATCGTCAAACTAAAAGTATGGTCCTAAGAAATCAAATGACTGGTATGGATGATTGGCATATGTCACTCCATGTGTTCTGGAAATGGTGTTGGTGTTGGCATTACTCTTTGCTGTCCAAAATGAACTTATTCAAAGCCGTACTTCTTTTTTCCTCTCCCCCTCCCCCCCTCTCTTGCTTGAGCTGTTTATGTTTAAAGATATTTGTAAATTACTTACTTTCACTCAGTGATGAACAATAGAAAAGCTAAAACATAGCAAGGCAGTTTAATAAAACTAGTAAAACAGATTAATGCAATAAATATTAAATCCAGCCTCAAACCAGAGGATGGCCCTGAGCTAAAAGATACAATAAATGTTTAAAGACCTCAAATATACACCCTAAAAGTGTCTGAGTCTCAGGGAAGGCATACTAGGGCTGTCATACAAGGTATTTTTTGGCACCAGGCTGGGAGACCATGAGTTCTAGTCTCGTCTTAGCTATGAAAGCTGAACTTGAACAGCTACCCTCTCTCGGCCCAACTCAGCACACAGGGTAGTTGTGGTGGTGAAAATAGGAGATGGAAGGAGTGGTGGGCATGTTTCCTGCCTTGACAGAATGGCAGTGGCTGGTGGAGGTGGAGGGCTGGCAGCAGCCCTCCTTAACAGTTTTTCATGTGGCCCTTTTGGAAAATTAATTGCCCACCCTGGCTTATACCATACAGACAGAATCTTGCCAGACTAAATCTATACTAACCTAACCTAATAGATATATCTTGGGAAATTCTAGGGAGTGGCTATCTTTCTTCCCGTGATCCAACCTTTGTCTCATCTCCCTCTTTGGAATGTTCTTCCTCCTTCTTGGGAGTCTACTGCTTGACTGTAGTCCATCACAACGAGTGCATACTGTTGAATTGATCTTTTTAATAGAAGAAATTATCAGATCAAAACCTTGTACAGCAATTGCTTTTACAACTAAACTAATTTGCTCACAATAGAGGTAGTCTTGGCTGTTTCCTGCAGTGTTCTTATATTTATTTAATATTTCAAATTTTATTTTGGACCTTTTTAAAAAAAATATGTTTCCCTTAATTGGTGTGGCCTTTTCTGAAGAGCTTAGATAATTTATGACACTGGAAAGTTAGCATGAGACAAGGAACCTTAAGTGTGGCAGATTTTCAGTCTGCCTTAGAGTTGTGCAGATAGCAACAGCACTTAGAAAGTAAAAGTGAGAAAACGTCAGTATAAAATTCTAATTGCAAGAATGTACTAATTGAATTCAGTAAGACTTGCTTCCCTTCCTTCCCTCAAGCAGAATAAAAAAAACTTCGTAGACTTCACACAATAAAGCAAGCTGCTATGTTCTAGGAAAATTTAAATATTCCAGCAAAGACATTTTTTAGAGATGTTTTTCTCCTTCATTGTTGAACTTTTAATACGGGTCTATCAAACATTAATTTATGTAAACTATTACACACTTTATAGGTTGTTTCAAATATCATCTACAGTCTATTTGAGACTAGAGTTAAGTGGATCATATATTTGTGAAAAGTTTTCTATACAAAATTACTTGGAGAGTGCATTTATTTTGGAGTAAACACAAACTTGTACCAAATGGTATTCATTCATCTCACTTATTATTAATTCAGAAGTAAATATAAGGAGGAACAAATGGTACAAATTATTTCAACTTGTACTGCTTCACTCTCACATACTATTCACTTATAAGGTAGAAGGGCTTAATTTGTGTGTGTGTGTGGGGGGGGGGGGAAGTAAGCCACTAATCTATTTCCTGAAAACATTACCATTATATTGTTCTGGGGAATTCTTAAAACAAAATGTCAGCCTTTACTATCAGGCATTGCAATCTGTGGGGTAATTCTAAGTGGGAAAATGCTGATATCAGAATCATCTGTTCCATTACTATTGTCCCTACATAATGGCAGGAATAGAGTAGGCCAGAATGAGAAAACAGCAACACAACCGGAAATGAATGCAAGACTAACAAACAAATATGAATATTGTTTTTATGAGGGACATTCAAAATAAAAGCGTAATACTGAAAATAAATAGTAATACATTGGAGGCATGGAGGGTAAAGATGAGATAATGAGAAGAGATGGCAAAATTGACTTGTTTGGTTAGGGGAAGAACAAGAACTGCATTTATTAGTGACTGGAAACCCCTTATAGCTTCTTCTTTTTTTTTTTGCTGAAAAGAGAAAAAAGTGAAATTGTGATTTATGGGTTTGATTATTAGAAAAGGTTGACTATGGAAAGAAAGAGGATCTAATGTGGTTCGGTCACTGGGACCAGAGGTTTAATCTTCTGAGCTTTTGGATTCATGCTGGAGGCCATCCTCAGGGAAATTCTCTCTCACCATAACCACTCCAATTAGAGAAAGACATCCTGTTGAGAGAGAAGTTCCCAGAAGAATGGGCTCCGGCATGAGTCCAAAAGCTCAGAAGATAAAACCTCTGGTTCCGGTGACCGATCTAGATTGGATTCTGCAACAATCTCCTTGGATAGCCATTTGTCTGAAATGGTATAGGGTTTCCTGCCTAGGCAGGGGGTTGGACTAGAAGACCTCCAAGGTCCCTTCCAACTCTGCTATTGTATTGTATTGTATTGTATTGCATTGCATTGCATTGCATTGCATTGCATTGCATTGCATTGCATTGCATTGCATTGCATTGCATTGCATTGCATTGCATTGCATTGTATTGTATTGTATTGTATGGTTATGTATATCTGCCTTCATTTGTGAGAAGGAAATTACGTTGTAGCTTTAGAAAGAGAGAGATGGTAAAATATAAATTACTCTTCTCTTTCAAAATTTATCTAGTTTTTATTCTTTTGCAATTTCTTCAAGTAAAAATTACATATTAAAGATAATAATGGAAACAGACAACAGTGTGGAGTAGTGATTAAGATTTTGGTCAAGATCCAGGAGTATGTACAGTAGGTTCACATCAGAGGTAATGTTCAGCTGGGTTGGATCAGTTGGGGCGAACCAGTAGCTCCGACGATCAGCTGGCCCTGCCCACCCACCCCTGCTCTATCCTGTCCTTTATTTCCTGCTTTCTAGCTCATCTCAATCACGTGGCACAGCTGATTTCCCCTCCCCAGCTGTTTTACTTATAGTTGCTGACTTGGAAAGTAAGCAGCTGAGCTTCTAAATGCTCCATTTCCAGTGCTGCACATGTGCACAAAGTACATGCTCACCGAACTGGTTGTTAAACCAGCAGCTTCCCACCACTGGTTCACATCTACCCTTAACACGGGCAAGGGTTACAGTGTAAGGTTTTATTATTTTAATTTATATAACTTTCATTGTTAGAAGCTTCCTTGGCTCGAAATTTCCCCAATTTCCCCAAGGAGAGGAGGTCTCTTATGAAGTCTTGTGTTAGGGTTTCAATGAAATGTTAAAAAAAAATAGCTCAGACCACTAGAGGCTGAAAGTCAAGTTTTCCAAATTCATATATCTTGTAAATAGGTAAGTAAAAGTTTTCCAACATTCTTTTTTTCTGTTAAAGAAATATCAGAAGCACAGACTCTTTCATCAAACTGAATGAGAACTGGCATGTTTCTTCCTTCCTTTTCTCCTTTTCCTTCTCCCTATCTCTACATCTCTACTTCATGGTGGCACAGTGGTTAGAGTGCAGTACTGCAGGCTACTTCTGCTGATAACCAGCTGTCAGCAATTTGGCAGATCAGATCTCACTAGGCTCAAGGTTGACTCAGCCCTCTATCCTTCTGAGGTAGGTAAAATGAGGACCCAGATTGTTGAGGAAAATATGCTGACTCTGTAAATCACTTAGAGAAGCCTGTAAAAGAACTGTAGAGCGGTATATAAATCTAAGTGCTATTGGTATTGCTTTATCTCTATCTCTATCTCTATCTTTCTATCTTTCTATTTCTATCTCTCTATTTTTGTGACTTCACTGATAATACTGGTATGCATATACTGTCATCTGTCTGTCTGTCTGTCTGTCTGTCTGTCTATACTAATGTAGATACATACACACACAGGTCTTCTAGAAAGTTGAGCAAAGGTACAATGAGCATCACAGTATACATGCTGAAAACAAAAGGTGTTGACATGATTTCTAACACAGCATAACAATCAAGCTTTGTTTCAGAGAAATTAAGAGAGGTTATATAGCCAAAATATATAATCACTTGAGTACATTTCCCAAAATCAGAACAAGAAAACAGGTTGCAACAAATCCAGTCTTCTGTTATAGCCCAGGGATAAGTTGGAAGATGTATTCTGAATTCAAAACATTTCTACATGCAACACGAAGAGCAGTTGTTGTTTCTCCACTTTTCATGTTCCGTTGAAAGACAAGAATCTGATCTTTTTGTTGGCTTTCAGAAACTATTTTGGGAGCGTCCTGTCCTATTTGCTTTTAAATAGTTCTGAACCAACTCAGTTCATTAACTGAGAAAGATATGCCATTTAGGTAAGTCACCTTGGCTTGAATCCAACAAGTTGTTCTTAAATCTCATTGAAATCAATCAAGCTTGCCTTAGTTTCTCATAACTAATTTGTCCCACTGGGCTCGATGGGGCTTAAGTGTGACTTACTTTCACTTCACTGAAGTGTAAAATTAAAACATGTCAAAACTCATTGCCTCAAGAGCTATATTGTTTCTCCATCTATTTAAATGTATTTGACCTCAGGTGGCAATGCGCAGTAAACTCCTCTATCAAAGAAATCTGATTGGGACTTTTCTTTTTAAAAATTTATATGGAGTAGAGTGAGAGCACTTCCACAATGACCAGAATCAAATTGAGACTTTCACGAAGCCACCTGAGAACGTGAGCTGTGAGAAAACCCATAAGAAGGCAAACAGCTTTGAATTTGCTTATTTGCGTATGCAGGAGAAAGCGAGGGAATACAACCTGGATTTGAACCCCACAGGGATCTTGAGAAATATCAGTGAATTCTACCAACAGTGTCATTTGGATGTGTGGTGGATCCTGCACAATGTCCAGGGTTAGTTTCTCAAGTGAGCGGTTATATTTTTAATGAGTTTGCCTTATCGTAAAGACAACTCCTGCTTCACACAACACCTTCTGTATGTATCTTTGCGATTCAAGAAAAGCCACACATTTCTAAGGACCATGGCTCTCACAGAAATTGTCCATCAGACAAGAAGGATTCTTTTATCGTTTTCAACTCTGTAAACCTCCTTCCTTCCATCAGTCTAAAGCTAGGATGGCTGGTGCTTACAAGAAGGGCAACTATCACTTTACCACTATCTCATTTCAACCCAAACACATGGGAAATATCACCATTCAAAGGAGCCCAGTGTCTGGACCTCTACACTGGGAAACCTCATCCTCTTAGACAATTATTTTGTGCAGCAGCATCCTTGGGGAAGTTCAAATAGGTCAAGAAGCCTTACCTTTTTATATGGAGCGTGACTCATGTAAAAAAGGAGTTAGGCATTGATTACATGGTCATAGTTGCCACCTTGACTTTTTTTTTGTGCTATATACTGTGGATGCCACTGGCCTTATGGATGCTAATTTTATATTACTATTGCATTTGAAAAACTTTTGTTACTAAATAGCAACATCTCGGTAAGTTTCACATGTTAGTTGATTTTCTGAAGGGAGCTTCAGTTTAAGGAAACTTTGTGTGATGCATTGTCATGAAGCAGCTTTTTTGAAGAGATATACTTCCCATCTTCCCCCAACTCCTTATGAATTGGCTATTTTGAGTGTCCAGAAGTTCTTGGCTTAGCATTTCCCACCATCAGTAGATATTGCTGGCTTAGTCTCTTGGCTTGAAGACTAGAGTTGACTTCTTTCTTGGTTTTTCAATTGAAAACTTCTGCTTGTCTTATGGTCAGGAAGATCCAGACTGTAAGGATCATGTAGGGCATAAAATAGGACAGTGATATTTTGGAATTTGCAAGGTTGGTCTACACCAGAGGTGGGGAACTACGCCCAGTGATGGGCTGCAACCGGTTTAACAACTGGTTCGGTAAGTGTGTGCTTTGCACATGTACCTGCGCTTGGTGTGCCCACTTGCACGTCATGCACGATCACCTTAAATAGAAGCTCAAGATTTTCTGGAACTGACCATGGACTTTAAAACTCCAGAGTTAAGAGGAAGTTTGGCTACCAAGGGCACACCCAACATGAGCTTCACATGCACATGCAGAATTAAAAAACCATCCATATTAAGCTCTAAAAATTACCTGCTACTGCAGCGCTGGTGACTAAAACAGCTGAGGCGTGGCAATCTGCTGTGCTGTGCGAATCAGCTGAGCTGAAAAACACAGAAATATAGGACAAGATAGGGCAGGAGTGGATGGGTGGGGCCAACTGCTCACTGGAAGTACAGGTCCACCCGAACTGGTCTGAACTGGTAGCAGCCCACCACTGACTTTATGTCTTGTGGACTTCAACTCCCAGAATTCCTGAGCCAGCCATGCTAGCTCAAGAATTCTGGGAGTTGAAATCCGCAGGTCCTAAATGGACCATAGTTCCCCACCTCTGGTCCTGAAGACACATACAGCATACCTTTTCATAGGAACAGCTTATCTGAGGCTGGGCTGCCAACTACTGTATGAAAGCTTCACCATTGTGCAGCAGGGGGAAGAGACCACAAAGAGTACAACTTATATTGTTGCACAGGGAAAAAAATTAAACTGAAGCATGTTTTCTTACAGACTAGGATAAAAAAGTTGCACCATTCTCCAAACTTAATGAAATCAAGCGAAAGAAAACTGAAGGTAATGCCTTGGATGCCTTGCTCAGCAGGGCCAATATTGTGGTAAATAGACATTTCACCCTGTGAGCCACCAGGGTTAATATAGTGCTCTCTGGAACAGAAAGAGCAAAGCAGATCCTGAATGTCAATTTTGCAGGCCATGCAAGTGTCATCGGTAACATGATAACATCTGCCAGAGAGCCTGCTGCCAGGGCATACTTTTTCCCCTCCAATTGCAAGCTACAAAAGCACAGCTGTGAGGCTACTGAATTTCAGGATTGCACGTTTGCAACTTGTGAATTTGTCACTTTTCATTCCATTTTGCTGATATTTGCTGAGAGCTGGAGCTGTTGCTTCGACTTTATCTTGTTTGCTCTAGGTCCATGCTTATTTTTTTAAATGTCTATTAGGGAAGCTAGAAACAAACAAACAACAAAATACTTTGTAGATATAATTTGCTCCACAATCTTGTTCTTTATTTATTATTGAAATGTTTATGTGCTGGTCAGTGACAGAATTGAAAAGCCTAACATAACAGAGGAATATTGGTCACCCTCCCATTTTGCTGAGTATAAAATCTTTAAAAGTTTTTTTTAAAAAAAATAAAGTTCCAGTCATCTCAAATGCTACAGAAAAAGAAAAGTTATTAATGATGATTTGATGGACATACCCATGCAGTTTTCTTGGCAACAGCATGTGATGTGCTTTCTTCTAGAGTATCTGTTTGCCTTCCAATGCTTTAGTTCACAGCATAGGTAATACCTCCAGACAAAATCTCCTAAGTTTCCAAATTCAGACTAAGTTAGCCAAGTGATTAATAGGGCAAATTTTAAAAAGTTCCTCTGAGTTTGAGGACTTCTATAAATTCCCCAAATGATGTGCTCCTAATGAGTGTTTATGGCTCCTCCTCCCCTCCTCCCTCCCTCCCTCCCTTCTTTCTTTTCCTCCCTCCCACCCTCTCCCTCCTTCCCTCTCTCCCCCCCTTTACTCCCTCCCTCCCTCCCACCACCTAGCTCACATAAGTGACTCTGGGCAGCTATCAGCAATTAAAACTGAGAGCTGACAGCAATTAAATGAGTGTCCATGGCTCGCTCGCTCCTTCCTTCCTTCCTTCCTTCCTTCCTTCCTTCCTTCCTTCCTTCCTTCCTTCCTCCCTCTCTCCCTCCCTCCCTCCCTCCCTCCCCCCTCCACCTATCTCACATGTGACTCTGGCTAGCTGACAGCAATTAAAACTTTCAGCAAAAAATACCACAAGGAACTAACAAAACTTATAAAACCATGTTAAGAACCATGATGAAAAACATGAAACATATTCAACAAGCAAGTTGCAAACACATTTACAGCATTCAGTATAACCACTAAATTGGTTCTCCATCATTTATTTAAGTACCATAATAATCCAACTGACTTGTGCATGAAATGGGAAGCCATATCACTAGCAGCCAATGAAGTCACAGTGGTTCTAAATTCTTGTGAGAAGGAACAGCTCAGTTAAATGAATTGACATTGATTTGCGCAGATTGCTACTTATATTTTTGCTTATATTTCAGTGAGTCTTTGTTCTTGAAAAATCTGACTGCAGTTTATAATCTCCCCTAAGATTTTTTCTTTTCTTTCTAATCCTTGCTTATAAAATAGGATTTTGGAGGATAGACTACTCTGACTGATCAGTCAGTTTGCCCAAAGCTAGTTTTAATTTTGTAATTAGATTTATTAAAATATTTTTCATTTAATGAAAATCTACTGACAACTAATTTGTTATCCTGGCTTCACTTTGGAGAAATTAATTGGCATATGTGATGGAAATACATTATTGATGATCGATAGCTGTTCATACTGCATTATAGGTATTGTTTATGCCAAGACTTGTTTCCAAAACTTTAGAAAAATCAGGACACCTCGACACAGGTGTATCTAGGAACAACCACAATTTGTACATACAACTGGGAATATGACTCAGGTAGAGATTCCAAATGTGTAGGACACATATATTTAAAATGATGGATAACCACAGTATGCATTTAAAATGTAGGAGAGAGGCAGAATAATTCCTTCAGATATTTTCCTATGAGACAAGATACAACAGGTTGAAGACTAAACTCTGATTTTATGTTTGGGCCCAGGGCCTCCTTTAAAAAAAAAAAATCACTGGCTCTTTCCTAAGGAATTTCCCTTGAATTTTTTTTCTTTTATTAGAAATATTTACATCTGATTATTTATTTTTTTGCTGAAAATGTGTTTGTGAAATCAAAATGGGAAAGTTATATTTACTGGGGGAAAATATTCATTAAAAAGTTAAACCCTTTGTCTATTTTGATTTCTAACACCATATACTACACACAACTATGAAAGGGTCAGGAAAAATAATATCCAGTAACTAAGGAAGTGGAAACCCTCTGTTATCGTTACTTTGTTATTTCAACTGAGGAAAAGGAAGGAAGATCCTATTTTGAGGGCAAACAAACAAATAAAAACAAACCAAGTTGCCCACTAGATGACAGCAAAAAGGTACAGAGAACTATTGTTCTTTGATGCCCTCTACTGCTTGTTTGTGGTTTTGCAGTTATCAGGGTGAGAAGCAGAGAGAGAAAACTATAGTGTTAGGTTGTGTTTTTAAATTGCTTGCTGACCTCAAAGGTGCTTTTTTCAAAAGGCAACTGGACTTTCTCACTTTTTATCTTTGAAATTTTTTCTCATCTAAAAAGCGAAACATTTTTGGGAACCACCCCCCCCCCAAAGAAAATCCAGTTGCTTTTTTAACCTATTACACAATTGTAAGCTGGTTAGCTTACAATTGTAAGCTGTTTCAGGCAAACATGACTGGGATGATTGAGAATCTCCATAGACAATTGCTTTCTGAACAAGTTCTCTTCATGCATAGCTTCAAAATCCAATTGCTGGGTTCCAACATTGTGCTAAGACACACATCATTTATTTATTTGATTTCTATCCTGTTGCATTCTGCTGACTCTCAGCAGCTATATGGCAAACATACAAATGCCCAAATGAAAAATACATTGCCAGTCCCCTTGAAATCACAATCCAAATGTCCTCTGTTGAGAAGTCCCTTTTCAGTTTCTTCTGGAAACTGGTAAGAGTTGGAGTTGATCTTTTTAAAAAAAATATTTTTTATTAAATGTTTTGGTCTTTAAAAACAATAGGAAAGACACAGCAAAGAAAAAACACAATAAGACAAAACAAAACACAGAACATACATAACAATATACAGTAATTTTACAGCTTTCTATGTCGGCTTCCCTTCTTAGCTTTTATAATTCTCCCTTCTGCATTGCCTTCCTCTCACTATAACCTTGTCCTATAATGTAACAAACATAATATTAACACTTATAATAGTATTCATTATTTATATCTCCATATATTTGTATTCTCTATTTTCTGTCTTGGCTTCTGTTTTCTAGCCACTTGTATATTTTATTCCATACTTTATAGAAGTCCGATTCTTCTCTTTCTTTTAGTTCTATTGTCATTTTATCCATTTCTGCGCATTCAAGTATTTTCCTGTACTTTCATCTGAGGGTGTATTTTTTCCCCAGTTTTGTGTGAAGGCAATCCTGGATGCAGTGAGTATGTGTATGATTATGTATTGAGATTGTTTGCTCATTTTTTGATCCAGTAGTCCTAATAAGAATGCTTCTGGTTTGAGTTCTATTTTTCGCTCAGTCATTTCTTCTAACCACTTCCGAATTTTCCACCAGTACTTCCTTGTGATGGGCACGTCCACTACATGTGATAGAATGTTCCAGGCTTGTGGTTGCATCTCCAACAATTAGGGGATAAATTTGGGTACATTTTGGCCAATCTCGCTGGAGGCAAATGCCATCTATAAAACATTTTATAGAGATTTTCTTTGTAAGATACTGCCGTCGTAAATTTATAATTTCTTTCCCACAGTTTACCCCATTTTTCTAACTCTATAATATGGCCAAAATTTCTTCCCCAGCTAATCATTGTCTTCTTTACCGTCTCTTCCTCCATTTTATATTTTAAAAGAAAATTATATAATCTAGTGATCATTTTTCCTGAGTTGGAGTTGATCTAATCTCGAGTGGGAGAACATTCCAGAAGGCTGGTGCTGATACTGAAAAATTGTAATGGTATGTGAGAATGACTGAGAGATTGGGGGAGGGAGAGATGCTGCCTAGAGAACAATCAGGTGCTGGAGGGAGCCCACAGCTGCATAACAGGCAAAGAAAGAAAATCAGAAAGGATCCTCCCTAACTTATCAGATTGTAAAAAGAGACAGTGGAAGATTTGCACTTTCAGACTTACAATATTCTATTAATGTGTCCTGACATCTCCAAGCATCTTCCCCCTTGACTCTGTGAAACATGGAATGATCAGCCACTTCACCCACTGAAATGCAATGGTCAGGGTGATTTCAGTTAGGAAATATTGTCTTACAGGTAACCTGGCACTGAGCAGAAAGGACGTTTTCTTCACATATCTCTCTCTCTCTCTCTCTCTCTCTCTCTCTCTCTCTCTCTCTCTCTCTCTCTCTCTCTCTCTATCTATCTATCTATCTAGAAGAATCATGAATTAAGCAGGTTGAGGTGAAAGAATTCTACTAACTGATACTAATTCAATTATGTGGGTGAAAATTTCAGCTCTGTGGATGAGGCCTTTTAGTAAATCCATTGAAATGCATAGGATTTAAGGAAATCACAACTACATTTAATTTCCCTTGATTTCAGCAGATCCCATCCAAGTGTTCGCCCTCCATTATTTCGGAGATGTTTAAAAGCTGACTACTATAGTGTGTTCCAGTTTCAAATGCTCATCTTTCCTATTTGCCAACTGCAAGTTGTTTTGAAAAGACAAGGTCAACTTCAAATAAATATCTCTAGATCAGAAAGATTTAAATGTAACAAAATCAGGTTGAACAGAAGGATATCTTTTTGCACACTGTATGTGCAACAGAGGGCTTGAAACTGGCCTTTAAGGAGCTTATACTAAAGCACATAATAAGCAAATCTGCTCCTAGGCTTTGTTCATGAAGTGTATTATTCATACCTTTGCCATTTTATTGATTAACATCCTCTACTCCCTTCTCCCTGCCCCTGGGATCAGTTCACTGAGCAACCTAACAAGATTTCTTTTCTATTTGGCACAGATTGTGTCTGTTCAAAACACAGCTGTTCAATAGTTAGGGGGAAAAATTAACATAACTCGACCTGAAGAGAACTGAAATGTTCCACCACTGATCAGTTGGCAGTGAATCAAGACAGAACTGCATTTAACATTTTATTATTCCATAGCGGTTTTTAAAAAAAGTGCCAGGATTTGGCATCGTCTTTAAAACTGAACTGCCACAGACTAAAGTTCTGCATAGAAAGAGAATTGTATACCCTTCAAACCAGGGGTGAAATTCAGTAGGTTCTGACAGGTTCTGGAGAACTGATAGCGGAAATTTTTAGTAGTTCGGAGAACCGGCAAATACCATCTCTTGCTGGCCCCAGAGTGAGGTGGGAATTGGGATTTTGCAGTATCCTTCCCCTGAAGTGGGCTGGGAATGGATATTTTGCAGCATCCTTCCCCTGCCATGCCACCAAGCCACGCCCACAGAACTGGTAGTAAAAACATTTGAATTTCACCACTGCTTCAAACATAGTTAAAAAGTAAACTATGAATATTTGCCTTTTATTGTCGCATTTGTTATTATACCACCACAGCCCTTTCCCAATTTCTTAGGTCTAGGCAAATAATTTTCTAGGTAGGTTCCAACATTAATCATACCTTCCTAGAAATTTTGGTTTCTTTCCCTTAGAGGCAGTATTAGATAATAAGATACAACAAGCATTGACAAAATGGTCATCTCTTGAAGTTGATTTTAAACATCTCCTTGTTTATATGCATATACCAGCATTCCTAAGCAAGACCACACCTGGAATACTGCAACCAATTTTGGTCACCATAGTACAAAAAAACCCCTGTTGAAACCTTGGAAAAAGTTCAGAGAAGAGCAACTAAGATGATTAAAGGTCTGGAGACTAAAACATATGAAGAATGGCTGCAGGATTTGGATTTGGCTAGTCTAAAGAAAAGAAGAATTAGGGGTGACATGATAGTGATATTCCAGTATTAGAAAGGCTGCCACAAAGAAGAGGGGGTCAAGCTATTCTCCAAAGTACCTGAGGGTAGGACAAGAAACAATGGTTGGAAACTAGCCAAAGAGAGAAGCAACTTGGAATTAAGGAGAAACTTCCTAACAGTGAGGACAATAAACCAGTGGAACAGCTTGCCTTCAGAAATTGTGGGCATTCAATCAGGGGAAGTTTTTAAGAAAAGACTAAACAGCCACTTATCTGAAATAGTATAGGTTCTCCTGCTTGAGCAGGGGTTGGACTAGAAGACCTCCTCTCTTCCATCTCTATTCTGATTGATTGATTGATTGATGCTATCCCACTGTTGACGCAACACAGGACTGCATTTGTCCTTTTGGTCACTGCAGCAAACTGCTGGCTCATACTTGTGGTTTACCTATATAAATCTCTTTTACAGGCACTGCTTATCCTGTACCAGAGATGGGTTGCTCCCGGTTCAGCTGAACCGGTAGCAGCGGCAGCAGGAAGCTCCCCCCAACGCCCAGACGCTTCTGTGCATGCGCAATGCTTCTGCAAGTGCACCCGAACCAATAATAAAAAAATTGGCAACCCACCACTGTCCTGTACCTGTGCATTAGTTTTTCCTGCCTAAGTGTAAGGCCTTAATTTCTGTTGAGCATGCAAATATGGCATCAGAATCTCCACTCCGGTCTGAGATTCAAGCAGGAAAATACTTTGAACTGTTTGGCCAATGGCTGACAGGCTCCTTTAAAAGGAGCGCACCAGCCAGCATTTTTTGTTACAGTGTATATTATCAGCTGAATAAAAGTTACTGTTACTGAATGTGGCTTTGCCTCTATTTCCCCCCACAATCTAACACTTTCCTTACCAGTAAGCTGCATCTTGTTGGCTAGGGCCAAGGGTGAAACACCATGCCCACCAAGCCACGCCCAGAGAACCGGTAGCAAAAAATTGAATTTTACCACTGACTAGGGCCCAATGCTCAAGTCTGTTAAGATCCTTCTGAATCTTGAGTCTTTCTTCCAAAGTGTTAGCAATTTGTCCCAGTTTGGTATCATCTGCAAATTTGATGAGTTTCCCTTCTATTCCCTCATCTAGATCATTTATGAAGATGTTGAAGAGTTCTGATCCCAATACAGGATATCTAATGTGTTCCAGATCGGTTGGGATTTCCCCCCACAAATAATTTTTGGAGAAATTATCCATCCAAGTCCTTGGACCTTAAATTTGAAGGAGGATTTTGAAAGGGCATTTAAGTAAAGCTACAGATTTGAATGACAAAAATCTCGATTGGCCAGAATAGGGGAGCAGAGAGATAAATAAAGCCTTTATTTTATTTTATTTTTACTCTAAAAGCCCAGGTCATTCTATCTCCATGTGGCAAATTCAGATATATAATCACTTTTTGGAGTTTTTTATATGCTATTTATTCATTTTTCTCTGAGAGACTTTGCGTTCTTTTTTTGCACAAAGAAGAAAAAAAAGTGCTACTGAGTCAGATTATAATTGAAAGCTATACGATTTTATCAATTATCTTGTTAAGCAGATTGGGCTTTCATTATTAATGCTGTTGCTATGGCTACCTTCAGATAATTTCAGTACCTTGTGTTGAAGTACAATGATCCGTTCCAAACAGGCAACAATCATAACACTTCAGAAAGAAAAACAATGGATTAATCACAGGAAGTGTAGAATTTTTGATTTTAAATAACTGTCTTTGCAGTAAGAACTGTTTCTGCAGTATAAAATATTTCAAATTAGGTGACAACCCGTAGCTCACATTGGTTATTCCAAAAAGGTAAAAGCTCAAAAAAAATTGTCAGGAGACCACTATGAAACCCTAGAACTCTCTTGAGATTATGTAGTTACAAGAAACACTAAAAAAAAGTCAGTAGCAAAAACTCAGCTTGAGTCTTGGACATCCTTACTTTTGAAAGCTACATGGACACAACGGGATGCTTTGATTTCAAATCTCAACAGACATGATTCCTAATCTTCTAATTTTGTAACACCAGTTCAACATCTGTCTGGATTTGACCTTGCTGTATTTGATAAAGGGGGCAATAAATCACGATCCAGTTTCTACTGATGGTCCAGAGCAGGGGTGTCAAACTTTATGTCATTGTGGGCTGCATCAGGGTTGTGTTTGACCTTGGAGAGCTGGCTTGGGCATGGCCAGGATTGGTGTGGCCAGCTCGATGTCACTCATGTCTGGGGCCTGCCAGTGAAAACGGGCTCCCGAGCTCTGTTTTCAACTGCAACGGCCTCCTACAACGATTTGCCAGAGAAAATGGAGCTTGGGAAGGCAACATGTCAAGCCCTATTTTTGGCCGAGACGACCACCTGCAATCTCTGCCAGTGAAAGCAGAACTTGGGAAGGCTGCAGACAGAGCTCAGGAGGGCCACACGTGACCCTCCTGAGCTCCGGTTTTGCTGGCAGAGACACTGGAGGCCAGACCTTTGCTATTTTCAGGGCGGCCCTGCAGGCCAGATCTATGCACCGCATAGGACAAATCCAGCTTGCAGACCTGGAGTTTGACACTCCTGGTTCAGAGCAATCTGGAACCAATCACAATGATGAGAATGACCAAAGCTGCACTATCACATCTCAGTGCAAACCATTGGGTGTTGCAATGCTACAATGCATACTTTATTGTTTCCCTATCTTTTCTTCCCTGCTCCTTCAACCCTGTGGAGTTCTATTCAGTATCTAGCATGAGATTAGAAAATTACGTCTCTGGAATGTTCTATTGTTTCCAAATCCACCATTTTTTCCTCTTCTCCTTCCCTCGAGCAATTGTTACACTGATGCATATTGGAATGAACTTTCTTTCCTATTGAAGTAATACAATAAGGCCTTGATTTGGGTCCTACTTCATTGCAAGGGATTCAGGCAGAGCTTTTCCCACAGTGGGGATCATCAGATGGAATTCATTCCCTCTGAAGGTTAAGCTGACTCCCATTCTTCAGACCCTTCACGAAACTGGTAAAAATAATTTCCTGGATTTAAAGTAATATGACTGTGGTTGTCATAGCCATATGTGGGTTTTAAAAACATCATTTCATGATTTTGCTGCTGTTTTGGTTTTATCATTGGTCAGAGTTTTTCAAGTATATGTTTCCTTCTAAAAACAGGGACGTGATATTAATACGCAGGGAGACACACACACTCACACACACACAATTGCTTCAATGTTTTAAGTGTGTGTACTCACACACAAGTTTAAGTGGTCACGGATAGAATTATTCTCTGTGAAGTTGTCAAATTCCTTTTTTAAAGTTCTCTAGGCAAACTCTCCCTATCTTAAAGAATATATGAGATGACAAACACCTTTCCATTCTCAGAATATATGAATAGATGTTGCAAGTATGAATTTGTAAGTGAGAGATGGACTTGAGATAGATCTCAAGTGCCAAGGTCATGGGTGCTTTTAGAAAGGGAAAGACATGGCATCTCTGTCCGCATCGCGACTAACATTTCATTTCAAAGAGTTGTGGGGGAAAAGTCACATAATAACTTTTCTAACAAGACATTAGAGGGTGGAGAAATGAGACAAGAACTTTCCAGATACATCTAAATGACAGTGGTGCTTTTAGGTAGGTAATTTGTGGATATTCCAAGAGATAAATGGCTTTGGCTGAAGATGCTCTAAAATGGGCTTGGCGTAACAATACCCAGACACTTCCAAATGGAGCTTTTAAATTCTCTTACCTGTTTCCTTCCCTCCCTCCTTCTATGACTCGCTTAGCTTTTCTTGGTATTTTTACTTCTGAAAACAGGAAAAAAGAAAAAAAATATTATTTCCTGGGATTCTGGCAGCTTTGACATGCAATCTTCTTCACCCATGCCTGGTCTGTCTTTCAAAATCTTCAGCCTTCTGTATCTACAGCAGTTCTCTTTTTGGGGTCCTGCTTTGCTCCTGACACATCTCCAACTGCGGATTATTCCTCCATCTGTTCCTTGATACATGCAATATCTTTAATCCATGCCTTGCAAAAAAAAAAAAAAAAAAAGCTCCAGGAATGTCCAGCAGCCTCTGCTTCCATTGCTTAACCACCCTGCATTTCATATATTTTCAGCTATATAGCAGATGTGCCAGCATCTGGATATTTTAATGAAAAGTGACATTTTTCAGGATCTGTATGATAATGAGCTTGGTTTTACACACAGAAGAAACAAACAAACAAATCCCTAAGAGTGAGTTTGAGATTAAGTGTAAGAGGGCAATTTATCTTACCACATGTCATCTTGTCACTCTATACGGTCACTTGGTTCTTGGCATTTCTTAATGTACATGTATATTCATTTATTTATTCAAATGCATTACCTGCCCAAATCCAGTGGAGTCTCCATACAAAACTAGAAAATCCATAAAAACATAAAATATCAAACCAAACAAGCAGCTTAGACTAAAACAATTGCATAAACAACCCAAATCAAACAAAGCAGCTCCATCCGAATACAAGGATACATTAATTCATCAGTCCAGCCCTGAGATCAAAGCCACATTTTGGGAGCTTTGCAGAACTCTAGGAGAGGAAGTCCATCTCTGGGGAAGATGCTGTTCCAGAAACAGGGAACACGACAGAGAAGGCATGCTTCTTTGGTCCCATAAGAGGACAATGTTTAATAGAGAGTACCTGAAGTGTATCCACTTAATCAGAACAGGCAGTGCAGGTAGCAATGATTGGAGACAAGAGGTCCCTCCCATATCCTGGCCCAATTGTAGAACTACTCAGACAATTGTTGGTACCTGTGCTGCTTTCACCCTTCCTAATTAAGCCCTTTCCCAGTGTCTGCATGGCAGCATTTCCTATAAAAGCTCTCCGTGAAACAGTTGAAGGGGAAGAAAGAGAATGTGCACACGCAGAGGGAGAGATGTGTATGTGTTTGAAGCAAAGCAGCCAGAAAGCAGTTGCTTTCTTTATGAAAAGAAAGGATTCAGGAGGAAAGAAGTAGAGAGGTAGACTTATAAAGGAAGCAGGAGAACCTCTGGAGAGAGGAATTGAAGCAGGAGGCAGAAGAGAATTTGGAGGAAGAAAACCTTGTTGGTAATACTGTAATATGTGAATAGCAGTGGAGTAGAGTGCTTGTGAGAGTTCTGTTTCCAGGGGTGAGAGTGGAGTAAACAAGAAATACTAGGGAACTGGACACAATAACAAATATTTGCATCTAGAGCTGTATCAGAGGTGGTATTCAGCAGGTTCTGACCAGTTCTGAAGAACCGGTAGCAGAGATTTTGAGTAGTTCGGAGAACCAGTAAATACCACCTCTGACCAGCCCTGCCCCCATCTATTCTCTGCTGCCCGAGTCCCAGCTGATCAGGAGGGAATGGGGATTTTGCAGTAAACTTCCCCTGGAGTGGGGAGGGAATGGAGATTTTACAGTATCCTTCCCCTGCCATGCCCACCAAGCCACGCCCACAGAACCAGTAGTAAAACTTTTTGAAGCCCACCACTGAGCTGTATGTGTTCTGGTGCACTTCTGTACATTGGACATTTTGTTCTGTAAGTACACAATACCTCCCCAACTTCTATGAAGAGAAATACATCCTGATTATCTAAGGACTTATGTTGTTGATGGCTCATTTGAGTCCCCAAATTGGATATACAGTAGTTTCATGGGCATCCATGATGCCCATAGCCATAGGGGCATCCACAGGAAATATTCATTTTGAATTGTACTCATGATGCATAGCAATGGTGATACCTGGGCATGCTGAAAGGCTTGCTGTATTTTGAACCAGGTGTGGCTTCTGTGTAGGTTTCTAGGGTAACCCTATGAAGGATACATTGCAATAATCGCATTGTGAGGTGACCAGGGCATTAGTGACTGTCTGAAGAGCCTCTCAGACAAGGAACGAGCACAGCTGGCATACAAGATAAACCTGGACAAAAGCCCTCTAGGCCCCACTGAGATTTAGAGGGCCCCAACTTTACCTGCTTTTTGGAAGGCCTTGAAGATTTGGCTTTTTCCTCACCAGTGAGCCCATTGATATTAATATTTTTGTTTTGTCTTAACCTTTTAGGCAACCTTTAAGGGTGCCTCAGCTATGTTCTTAATTAGTTATTATACTGTATTTTTCTGCTTTTGTTAAGTGTTCAGAGTTATTTTATTAAGTTGGGCGGCCACTTGCCTAAATAAATAAAAGAAGCTATAAAGAAAAGGATTTTGTTATGAAACAGAGATGAAGAATTGTGTCTCACCAGATGTTTTAGAAATATAACTGTCAACCCTCCTAACCATTGTTTGTGTTAATAAGAGCTGCTGGGAACTCTAATTGAGACCACCAATATCTCCACTCCAATTACACATGAATATAAGATACTTGAGAAACTCACAATTACTTAGCAACTCTTCCACTTTTATTATCTGTCTATCCATTATCCATCATCCATTAATATGTCATCTATCATCTATATATCTATCATTTATCTATCATCTATATATCTATCATTTATCTATCATCTATATATCTATCATTTATCTATCATCTATATATCTCCATCAATCCATCGATCCATCTCTCCCTCCAACCAACCAACCACCAACTCACCCACCTATACATACATGCTATGTATACATATAATAAAACACTAAACAAAAGGTAAGGGGCCTTTACAGTTGGACAGCCAATAGCAACTTTATTGATTGACTTTAACTTCAGTACAAAAGATGTGGAGCGGGTGTTCAACACTACAGAGTCCATTTTGTCATTTTCACGAATAGTTTGCTTTCCATTGATGTCATTCAGCATTTCCTCAAATATTTATTGATTGATTCATTCAGTTTGTGTGGCTGCCCATCTCAACAAAAGGGTGGGGAATAATCTTAAAATAAATTTAAAACAATCATTAACAAAAAAAAATCAAAATACACAGCAGCTGAGGAAGATACCACAATCGACAATCACTAGCACATCCAGGAGATATTGGGACCCTTCACACACTTAGGACCTCAGCCCTGAGCACTGAATCAGATCTTTAAGGCCTTATAAAGATGACAGAGTTGGGGTTATTATGGTCCAGAACAGTTAGGTCCAGAGGTGGGTTCCTACCAGTTCACACCTATTCGGTAGAACCGGTTCGTCAAATCTACCAAACCGGTTAGAAGAGGTTCCACCAGTGGACCCGGAAAGCACGCCACACCTACAGAAGAGGTTCCAAAATTTTTTGAAACCCACCACTGGTCCTTGGATATGATTATTCTACACTATCATGCTCATATTTATAAAACTCAGTGCCTCTGTGAAAGGTAAGGATGACTACTGCGTTTGTGGCGCAATCAGAACATTGCGTGTGTTGAAGTTTTTTTAACGCAAACCAAAGATGCCTTTTAAAAAAACAAGTTTAGATCATATTCTTATGCATGCCAGTGCTGTGTGTGAGGTAATTTAAGGTGGTTCTGACAAGTGTCGGCGTCTTCATATCCGGTCACATGGGTGGCAAGCCACTCCCACAAAGGAGGCCACACCCACAGAGTAGGTTCAAACAATTTTTGAAACCCACCAGTGGTTAGGTCCTTAGCATTAATAAAATCTCGAGGTTTGACTTGTTACTTATAGGCATGGTAACCCTATGTCCTTTATTCCAGAAAAAAAGTTAGATCTAGTCTAAATTTATTTATTTTTCAGAACCTCACTTTTGTCCTTTATTTTGGTCATTTTACTTTTACTGTAGAAATATTACTACTTAATCTGATTACCTACTTTATTTTTAATACTTGCTTCTTATAAGCTCATACGTTGTTATGTTTTATATGTTGTTATTAAAATAAGTCTTTGGTAAAAAAAATAGTTTTGTTTTTTTTACTTTATAAAGCTTAAGTTAAGTTTTCTTATCCATATGAACCTCTTCCTGAAATGGCCCCTTTTTCTGGTTTGTCCTTTTATTTTTTTATTTCTTAAGAAAATGTGGTCACCTTACTTCTAGTCAATGGCTTTAGCGCTGGTGGCAATATGGTTTCTAAAATTTTCCTACAGCTTCCCAACTGTTTTCAAGGTACTGGTAAAATTCCAGCACTATTAGAGCTTCTACTACTCTTTGTGGCTTTTACAGAACCAGCAAATTCTTGCCCCTTCTCTATTAAACTCTGAAGTTTAGTCTCTCGGCTCTAGGCAGGGGTGCCCAAAGAAGATTCAGGAGAAAAAAGCTGAATTTTGTAGATCTGAAAAAGACATTAAAGGGCTAAAAGATGAGAAGACGGCAGCTCTACACTGGGTGGAGGCTCAGTATGGCTTAATTATTATTCCACGCACTGAAGAACACCTCATTTAGGAACAAAATACAGCTCTGACCTGAATACATATTGCTTTGCCATGTCTCAGACCATGGATTTTGCCTCACCTTGTCTCTTGCCCCTCCTCTGGATTTGTCACTTAATTGTTTACTGCTGTTGATGTGTGCCTGGCCTATTTAACCAGGAACACAGTGTAGAATGGCTCTTTCCAAGGCGGCTTATTTTCTGAAAGAACTTGAGATTACTTATCTCTGGTTATGACAAGTTTATAGTCTGCTCTTTTGCATTCTAGAAGCCAGACAAGTCTGCACAGAAAAAATGAGTTTTGATTTCACAAGGTTATATAATTAGGGGTAGGCAACCTGTGGCCTTCCAGATGCTGCTGGGGGTTCACTCTCTAAATTGATTCAGCAAGCTGGCTGAAAGCATTAGAGCAGGGGTGTCAAACTTGATTTCATTGAGGGCTACATCAGCGTTGTGTTTGACCTTGGGTGGCCAAGGGTGGGAGTGACCAGGTGGGCGTGGCCAGCTCAGTGTCACTTGTTAAGACTCTGTTTTCAGCTATGACGGCCTCTTGCAACTCTGTGCCAGCAAAAATGGAGCTCAGGGGGTGCATCCAGCCTGCCCAGGCTCTGTTTTCACTGGCAGAGGGCTTCAGGAGGCTGTCGTGGTCAAAAATGGAGCTTGGGAATGCAGCGCAGGCTGATCCTTCGCTGTTTCTAGGGTGGCCCCATAGGTCAGATCTAAGCACTCCATGGGCCAGATCCAGCCCCAGGTCTTGAGTTTGACACCCCTGCACTAGAGGATTGCAGTACATCTCTGTAGACATCACAACATTATAGCAATAGCACTTAGATTTATATACCGCTTCACAGTGCTCTACAGCCCTCTCTAAGTGGTTTGCAGAGTCAGCCTATTGCCCCCAACAATCTGGGTTTTCATTTTAACAACCTCAGAAGGATGGAAGGCTGAATCAACCTTGAGCTTGGTGAGATTTGAGCTGCCAAATTGTAGGCAGCCGCCAGTCAGCAGAAGTAGTCTGCAGTACTGCATTCTAACCACTGCACCACCTCAGCTCTTCAATTATCCAGTACTATGCATTTTCTCAGTTTACTAGGGATGCTGGATGTTACATAGGATTTGTTGTTGTTGTTTAGTTCCTTCAGACCTGAGGGATATTATTTCATCAGGATAGTTTGCCAGTTTGGAGTTTTGTAAGCTTGGGTTTGTGTCATCAGTGATAATAGTTAGCCTCTTTTTCATCTCCTTCAATTTTCCCAAGCATAAGAGTCCTCTCTAATGACTCTTGCTTTCACCTTACACATCCAAAATATCCAACCTTTAGATTAATTCTGAGGCTTCCACTAAACAATGAAGCCTGTGTATTTGTTCTATCCCTGTTTTATCATTTCTTTCTTCAGTAAAGCTTTGCCTTCTCAGTCTTTTTAATCATTTCATAAATCTTTCATAAAAGATTCGCCAGATTTCTGTAATTTTCTTACATAAATCTCTTGCCAATCCCACTCGATTATTAGGCTCGGTTTCTTTGCATCACTTATTTATAAGAAATGTTTCTTCTTACTCTTTTCTGGAACTCAGTGTTTAGCTGAGTAATTTTTCCTCTTCCTGTGGCTTTTTGCTTTCTGCCTTTCTTCAACCATTTCCCACATATCAGCAGATGGCCTTCTGCTTTTTTCTTTTTTTCATTTTGCATTTCAGAATATTTTTGTTTGCTTCACAATTAATGATGTCACATATGTGTCCAAAATTCTTCAGTCTGTTCATCAAATCGAATCCATTAAAGCTATTCTTTATTTTTCACCATATAATTATACGGGATATTATATCTTGTGGTTTGATTATTTTGTTTGTTTTCTTTCGTTGCAAGAAAGAGCTCATAAGCTGTAGCTGCAGATATGCAGTATTATTTGTTGGGATTTTGTTTTTGCTGACTGAATACAGCATCTGCATTTTTTGTTTGAAGAACACATCGTGTATAAGGATTATTGTAAGGAGGTCTTTGCTGTAAAGTTTGCATCTGAAATCATAGCCTATCTTCCACTTTGTTTTGTACATTCAGACCAATGCTTCCTTTTATTGCAGATGCTATTTTGCCTTCAGATTCAGTATTTCAGTCTCCTATAATTAACATGAAGGCTTTTTTTTGGTTATATCATGTTGTCAGTCACCCCAGATTTATTTAACTTCTGCTTCTTCTGTATCCTCTGGATCATTGAGTGATTGATTGATTGATTGATTGATGTGCCATCCAGGAATTTTCAACTCCTAGCAACCACATAGATCAGTATATTAATTGGCTTACCTTAGACTCAGACTGAAAATGTTCTGTCGTTGGAGTGGAGGTGTGTGGGTTGTATTCAAGCATTGACGAGGCTACTGTACAACTTTCTTGTCTGCAGTAGAAGAGTAGAAGCTCTTCTGGTCTGATGTGACCAACTGTGTCTATGTCAGTTTGTTGATTCCAGCATGTCAATATCCAGTCTTGATATTTCTTCTCTGAAAGCATCATGCTTGCCTTGACTCATGGCTCTGACATTCAGCTTCCCGATGGTAGGGATATCATTGCATCACTGAACTTCTTGTTTTCTTCTGAACACATCAGTAGCAGGATGTCTATAAGAGGGCAGGCTGCCTTCAAAATGACTAGCAGCTATCTTGCTGTTATCCTGTTCTTAAAATCTCTTCCTAGCCAGCACAGCTACCGCTGGCTATAAAAGCTGAGCAGAGAGGCAGTTGGGGGTGTTGTTGTGTGGGAGAGAGGGGAGGAGGTGTGTGGTCATCTGTGGAAATAAAGTAGCCTGAAGCAACCTAAAGCAGATAGAAAAAGATATTGTTGTTCAATAGTAGTTGAAGAAGGAGTAGGAGAAGTAGGAAAGAGTGTGTCACGCTTGGAAGCCATCTTTTAAGTGGGCCTCAAGCCTGCCACATATTCTACTGTGGGAAACTGGGAGTGGGGGCATGAGAGCTGTATAGTCAAAATAACATTCTTTCTCAGAAAGTCAAGGTCATTTTGTCTTGGCACCTGGAGGGGAGTTGCTGGGAGGAGTCTCCCTGTGGGACAGTGACTGATTGGACCATGTGATGGACATGTGGGTACTGGGGCAAGGGCTTGAACTTTCAACTGGGTGGGGAAAACCTGAAAGCTCTCAGATTCGGGTTTTCCCAGATGTGCCAACATGGCTCTTCTAATAAATTGGAACTTTGAGGAATCTCTAACCTTGGACTTTTATTTTATGGAGGATGCTATTTGGAACCCTGATAGAGTGGAGTAGTGAGCAAGGAGTACTAGCCTTTGAGTGCTTGTATGTTGCTTGTGTTGGCTCTCTTGGGTTTTGGAGCCTACTGATACATATTAAAAAACCTATGCTCCTTTGGCTTTAATCCAGCCACTTCAGAAGCAAATTTGTCATTTGTTCTGTCCCAGTAATTCAGTGAATATCTACTGACCTAGGAGGCTCATCCACCAGTATGAGGTTGAGATGGACTTGGTTGTAAACGCTCATTTATTTTCTTGTTAGAATACTCCCCATATCCCTCTCTGGGCACTATTTTTGGCATGGTAACTTTGAACCTGTCTGATTAGGTATTGGAAAACAGGAGTTTGTAGACAGCAGACATAATTACAGTAATTCTTAAATCAATCATATTTATAGCTGAGATTCCAAAAGAGCTTTCAATAATTTAAGTGAAGGGCTTTCAATAGATTTCAATCAAAGTAAAGGGCTTTGATTCATTATTATTTGGGGATGGATTACATTATATACATATAAAACAGGGATGGAGTCTATGCACCTCTAAAAATAGCTGACTTAGAGAATTATTGCTTTGAAAAATAGGATTTTAGGAAACAAGCAGAAGACATTTGAAACATATGTTCTGCTACCAAGGGTTCCAAGTGGAACCATCATGATTCCATTACGACATCATGAAGCTTTTTTGATGTCTGGATTTTGAACTTCCTGTATTTCCCCCAAGCCCTTCCTCCTTTGTCCCTAAAACATGTCAGCCCCATGCCCATCTTTTCAGACCTTGTTGTCTGCAGTATCTAAGTTTAATTTGGGACAGAATCAGACTATCATTCAACATTTTGTGCTCAAATGCTTCTTTCTGGAACATCTTTCCATCCTTAATTAGGACTTCAGCAGAGGGTGGGGGGAGGAGGGGGGACATGCTGAGAGTGTAATGTAACACTTTACAGCATGCAGAATAAATTCTTACTGTGTCATGTCAGCTCTGTTAATAATAAGTATTACATGATTGAAGAAATTGGAATGCATAAACCTCCCACACGTACTGCTGAGAGCTGCTTTCAAGTTAGAATGCCAAGGCAAGTTGTTTAAATTCCAGATGCGCAGGCATAGACATTGTGCTGCTTCCATAAAGCTTTTGATTAAAATGCTGGTTTCTTTGACATTTTCTCTTAACTGTAATTTAAAACAAACAAATAAGCAAACCTCCTCCAGAAATATACCCCAAAATGGCTTCTTAGGATGGAAAAAAATAATAATCCTATCATACAGATTCATGGGAAAAAGAATCAAGAGCAGGGTGAAATTCAGCAGGTTCTGGAGAAGTGGTAGCGGAAATTTTGAGTAGTCTGGAGAATAGGCAAATACTACCTCTGGCTGGCCCCAGAGTGGGGAAGGAATGGCAATTTTGCAGTATCCTTCCCCTGCCACACCCACCAAGCCACGCCTACAGAACCAGTAGAAAAAAAAATGAATTTCACCACTGATGAAGAGCCACAGTTGGCAGATATCTTGGTTGCAATTAATCACACCAATAGATAGGGTTAAAGAAGTAAAGGGTAACTGGGGAAAGTGATTTTACCCATCTTCACTGATATATTTAGAGAAGAAACTGAGAAGAGTCAAATCTGCTTACAGGGCTTCAGAAGAGTAAATTTTGATGAACTCTTAGTTTAGGTGGGCTGAATCCAAAAGCTTGAAATCCTGAAGGAGAAAAATGGTTGGGAAGGAGAAGGATGAAAAATTTCATTAAATGTTGTACTAAATCGCTAAAAAAAATCCCATAAGAAGAAATACATGGAAAAAATCTAGAAAGGCCACATGGGAAAAGAGATGTCTAAAATCTTTCACTAAAAAGGGAGAGGGAGAGGGAGAGAGAGAGAGAGAGAGACAGACAGATAGAGACAGAGACAGAGACAGAGAGAGAGAGAGAGAGAGAGAGAGACAGAGAGAGAAAAAAACAGAAAGAGAGAGAGAAACTGCATTGGAAATGGATGAGAGCCAGTTTGGTGTAGTGATTAGAGGGATCAGGCTAGAAACCCAGAAACCATGAGTTCCACCTTAGCCACAAACCCTGCTAGTAACTTTGGACCAACCATTCTCTCTCAGCTCTAGAAATATATACGAAGAAGGCAAAGACAAAATACTTCTGCAAAATCCTTTCAAGAAAACTGCAGGTATCTTTTCAGGCAGTCATTAGGAGTCAGTACTTACTTGAAGGTACACACAAACACACACACACACACACACACACACACACATGAAAAGGAAGGAGGAGAATGTTACCAAAGAAGAATAGTTTCCAGAAATGGTAGGAACTTTGTAAAAAAGCTAAAGCTCAGAATGATCTAAGGCTTGTAGAGATATCAAAAATTGCAGAGGACAATGTAGCCCCAGTGTTAGGAGAAATTGGTGAAGCAATAATGGGTGATAGTGAGAAATACTACTTCTTAACTCCTAGTTTCTCATCTGTCTTTGCTCAGAAGGGAAATGGAGCCCTAGTTGATCATGATGAAAGAAAGAAAGTTCAGCTTAGGAAATGGAAAGAGAAAACTTAGGTCATTTAAATAAATTTGTTTCTAGGTTAGATGTCTTATCTCCCCAGGTGCTGAAGGAACTAATGCTGGTGATTTTCTGGAACGATGCTTAATACCACCACTTTTATTTGAAGAAAAACTATCATTCCTTCCACCATGTGGGACTTCTGCTATATAGACTTCGGTTCTGCAAATTCCACAGCCAGTGTAACCACAAGGGCTGAAAGTCCACATGTCTGGACTGTTCCCAGCTTAGCTTGACTGAAGAAGCATATTCTTGAATGCAGATGGTCTGAAAGCAAGTAGCCTCTATGCCTCCTGGACTTGGGGAAAGGCAAGATAAGGAATGTGTCTCTTCCTTCTGGCGAGTGCTAGGCCAAGAGGTTGGTGATATGAATCTCATTTGATTTCTTATGCATTATATTCGGTCTCTCTTCTGTGGACTTTCTCAAATGATATTCCTATAGCAACTGTATGAAGTGGGTTGAGATGAAAATGATTGGGCCAAATCTTCCAGTGAGCCCTTTAATCAATTGGGCATGCTCATGTATTTCTCTAGTCCAAGTCCAACTCTTAAATACCTATATAGACTGGTTGTTCTTCTGGCAGTTCTAAATTGGACTTGCTGTACAAGTGGTATAGAGCAGTGATGGATAACCTTTTCCAGAGTGAGTGCCGAAAGCACATGTGCTCGCCCAAACCCCCAAAATGCAATGCACCCGTGGCCCCCACACATGTGCATGCACCCCCATGTGCCTCATTCCCTGTGCATATGCACATGCCTCCCATGTGCCCCGCCCCGTTACATATCCATGTATGCCGCCTGCACGCTCTCCTCCCCCCATACATGCGTGGATGCCCCCCATTCCCCCCACCCCTGCGCATACACAGCAGAGACCCTATGACAGGCTGCCTGGAAGCAAGTGTGCATGCACGTGCAGTGGAGCTGAACTAGGATGACGGATCACGTGTCCACAGGGAGGGCGCTGCATGCCACCTGTGGCATGCACGCCATAGGTTCGCCATCATGGGTATAGACTGATCTCAAGCACTTCATTAATCTAATGGGAAGGCTTTCCATTTGCTTTACAAACCCTTCCTTCCTTCCTTCCTTCCTTCCTTCCTTCCTTCCTTCCTTCCTTCCTTCCTTCCCCAATTCCCTTCCTTCCCCACCTCCCTCCCATGCTGCTCCACTCATAACTGACTCTAAGCAGCTTGCTTATTCTATTCTGAAAAGTAAAGCAAAAGACCTACTTAAGAATCAAACACATGACACATAACATTAAGGTAGACTTAAAGCTTTTACAAGGCATAGGTCGCTAGTTCATTCAACAAGGTTGTTCTACATTTGTGCTCTCCATATGTGTGGGTACACAGAAATGAAGAAGCATTGTTCTGTGTACAAAACGAATGTATCTTGGTTTTTCCTCTATTGTTGCTGACTGCTTAAAGTTTCACTTACCAACACTTGTCCTGGAAAACTGGCAAAACATAATGGCAAGGGATGGGTTTAGGAGGCAAAGCATCCATGGTTCATATGAATGAGGCCCCCACTCACTCAACAAACAACATTAAAGTATATTTAGCCATGGATAAATAAGATTTAAATGACACAAGAGTAATAAACATATATGTCTGTTCCCATAACTAAGGTGCTATATTTATTTTGCAGTTATATAACTTGCATACATACAGGATGGCAATTTACTTCATTTATCATTTGTTTTTTGCTCATTCTTAGCAAACTAATATAAGCCTTTTAATGAGCCTCTCTGGTTGGAGCGAGTAGACGTTTCTCTTGTAATTCTCTTTAATTCATTTTATTTTAGGTATTCTGTGTCTGTGTTTGCCTAAATGTATTTGGGCATCACAATATAACAGTGGTTAAAATATACTCCATAAAAAAGAATATGAAAATACAATGGGAGTGCGAAATACATGAGACAGTTGAAACAATACAATTAAGCCTATGCTACATTGATCATTATAGAAAAAATTGTTAATTATTCTTTGTGGCCAACACCTTTACATTCTGAATGGGAGCAGACTGTCTTTTTGTAGGGTCCTGCTACAAGAACAGTTCAAGCAACAGTGGATGAAGCAGGATGTACCTTCCTTCCTTCCTTCCTTCCTTCCTTCCTTCCTTCCTTCCTTCCTTCCTTCCTTCCTTCCTTCCTTCCTTCCTTCCTTCCTTCCTTCCTTTCAGGATTAAACTTTTCTGCTCCCTTCTGTGCAAACCCAATCAAGGTAGTTGCAATCTGTTGCTAAGATCCAGATGATTCCTAACCATCAGAACTCTGCAGGCTGCACAAAGGGTATCCAGGATTGCTTGAGCTTTATGGGAAGAGGATCTGTGTTATTACTCAAGTTCCTGCTATAATAGGGCAAAAGTGTGCTAGGATTTTCTCCAGTTACCTTTACTTCTGTTTGGACAGCATCAAACCGTTGCTACCGGTATGCTGATCGCAGTCTGTCCGTGCATGAGCCTGACATGCACTGTGCACGGACCTGACATGCGCTGCAAATGCATGCGCAATCCACTGCTCCTGTGACACCTAGCTGCTTGTCGGGGAGCATGCAGGCTCCACACGCTGTGCATGTGTGCACAGTGTGCCTTTTGGCATAAATACAGCTATAGAGCGCGGGCAGGCGGGTGGGCCAAACTGCTCTCGGCTGCTCCAGGCCACTACTGGTACAGTTGTACTGGTCAGGACCAGCAGCAACCCACCACTGCATCAAACCTATACTGTCCAATTCAGAGACTACAACAGTCTTCTCTAGAAAAAGAAGACCATCCTGGAAGTTATATCTGCTTAGTTAGCCCTTTGCCACATTGGCACAATGGGTTGCACATAATTCTACTCTCATGGCACTGATGCACCAGGCTAGTGTTAAACCTGAACAATAACAATGGGTTGTCTTCTGTAATGTCACTGAAGATATATAACTGCTGAGATGGTTGGGAGAATTAGTGAAGTCAAGTTCAGGCCATGGTTTCTACACCTTTTGCTAACTGCCTTTTCTCCTCCTGGTAGCCGTCTCCCTTCCTCTTCAAATGTGCTCTGGAAAGACTCCAAATTCTGCCTAGAAGATTTGGGGAAGAAACACATGGGCTGGTTGAACAAAAGGGAATCACACTGTTTTCTGATAGAAGCCTTCTGTTGTTAGAATTTCAGTTACTAGGAAAAAAATATTTCTTTAGAATTAGAACAATTCCTGTGCCTTCAACAGAGCCATTTTTACTGCCTCCCTGGAACACAGATTCTTAATTTGGGACCCACAAATCTCTTAGGGGGTTTCAAAGATAGATTTTAGGAGCTTTGTAAAATTAGATTGGAACAAAAATATATACTTTCACCAATCTCTCATTAAAATTTAGCTTCCCATTCAATAACATACATAGGCAACAAAGTAATTTATCGCCTCTTTGTCAGAGTTTGTTGCAGAAATCAAATCCAGAAAGCACACACAGGTAACTGATTCAGCAGGATTCATTAACTTCTCTTTATCTACAATATAACCCATAAGTAAATATATAATACCTGCAATGGATTCTCCAACATGGTAGTAGTTACAGGCAAAACACAGACAGAGGGAAGATTGGTTTCAGTTCAGAGTTCAGAGCTTAATACAAAGAGAACCTCCTCTACATAGGGCAGTTAAGCTAAGCCTAAGTCACGCCCAGGCTCCGTGCTGTCTCAGCTCCCAAACAGCCCTCATTGGCTGACTTACGTAGTTGCTATGCCTGTACATTGGCTAACTTTTGTTACCATGTCCTATTCCAGCCAGTCCTCAATGGCTGAACTGTTGCTATTTTCTATTCCAGTTCATGAATATACTGACACTTTTTGGTCCCAATATTTTTGCTGACTAGAATAACTCACAATATCTAAAATTATTATGCCTAAAAAGCATATTACTTATTTAACAAATTGACAACACCTCCCCCCTCCATACACACATGTGTTACATTACATCTATAATAGTTTTTATTATTTTGATAACTATAATTCAACATTGCTGGTTTCCTTTGTAATACGGTCTCTGTGTTATTTGTATTTAAGTACACATTTCTGAGAATGGGTCCATAGATTCCACCAGATTTTCAAAGAGGTCTGTGACCTAGAAAGTGCTAGAAGCTTGAGAGTAGAATCCTGCCAAGATCCATCTAGAACTGATTGGGAAGATCAAAAGATACTTAGCTAAAGCCTACAATGGTTACTGATTTGCCCATTTACAGTGATACCTTTTAGTTCCTACTGCCCAGAAACTGACTAAAGGTTAACTAAAATATGATTCTTCCTTCTGACACCAGATCTAGGCAATAGTTAGCAAGTAGATTTTTACCAAATAGGACATTGAAGAGACTCTACATTAAGCAATGAGGCATTTGGATTTTTAGGTGATTACAATGGATCTCAAATTGTACTAGAAGACTGAGAACCAAAGTTAGGGTGCTTTAATTTCCTGCTCATTGTAATCTGCCAATAATGGACCACCTTGTACTAGCAAACAGAGCTTTCAACAGATGCAGAATAGGCAGAGGTATATACAACCAGATGACGTACAGTAGCTGATATAGATGTAAAATTTAAAAAATCCATTGTTTAGGTAAGAGCTCGATTCTTATTTATAGGGCATTAAGTGAGAAAAGGAAATCAAAAGAAAATCATTACATAAACAGGTGGTAGGTTGAAGGATTTGCTTGAGTCATTCTCCAGTACATGCAAAATATAGGATTTTTCAACAGCATTAGCTTGAAATGAATGTTTAATGTTTACAGGCATCAAAGAATTTCAAGACTTATAGCAATTTCATTCATAAGAAAAACAATTTTTGTTGTTAGTTGCGAATTCATGTCCGACCCATCGTGACCTGATGGACAATGTTCCTCCAGGACTTCCTGTCCTCTACCATCCCCCAGAGTCCATTTAAGCTCACACCAATTGCTTCAGTGACTCCACCAGCCACCTCATTCTCTGTTGTCCCCTCCTTCTTTTGCTCTAAATCTTTCCCAGCATTAGGCTCTTCTCTAATTTCCTTCTCACTAGGTGGCCAAAGTATTTGAGTTTCATCTTCAGGATCTGGCCTTCTAAAGAGCAAGCATCGTTGATCATCTCTAGGACTGGCTGGTTTGATTGCTTTGCAGTCCAAGGGATTTGCAGAAGTTTTCTCAGCACCAAGTTCAAAGGCCTCAATTCTTTGGTGCTCAGCCTTTCTTATGGTCCAACTTTCACTGCCATACATTGCATCTGGGAAAAGCTGGGATAGCTTGCCTCAAAAATATGCTTTCTTTATAAAGTTCTGCCACTCCTTCTCCTATACTGTGGTCCCAATACTTCAGTAGGACATGGGGTTAGGGAAAGCCACTCCATATGTTTACATCTGAGTATGTCATGACTAGAGATTTGATAGGATCTCTGGAAGTCAGTAGGCACTTTCAAACTTTCCTTTCTGCATATTGTACCTGAATTCATATTAATTTTCCTCTTTATCCAATTTATCACCTCTGCTAAACTTCACTGCTTGTACAAATTCAGTTTCATAGTCACTAATAGTAGCAATGAAATCAAATCTGTGACAAAGTTTCCCTCATCATAAATTGGAACAATGGCAGACATTTTCCCCTCTTCTAATTTCCATATTTGATGCATGAAAGAAGATTTAATTCCTGTTTGAATAAACAACATAATAAGGTTATTGAAGAGAGAGACCATTACTATATAAAATTATGCTTAAGTGGCAAATATAATTAACATTGGATTGTAATTACACTAATTACAAGTCACATTAAGATACTCTAGTAATGACAAAGAGAGCACCCTATAATTGAATGGAAGAAGTAAAGGAACATGCTGCTCACTCTAATTGTCTAAATGAGATAATATGTCTTCATAGTGACAGTCATGTTCAATGTTATTACATAGGCATGACAGTTTGTAAGTTTCACACACACACAAACACACAGACACTCATATTTTAGAGTCTTTCTCTCCTTCTTTATATTACTGATGTATCTCTCAAGATAAAAAAGACCAATGTTAGAGATAACTCCTATAAGTTTGCTTAGAATTGTCTTTATGCATACAGTGTTCATATACTATATTCTTTTTTTCTGATCACATTTTGGAATTGTTTGTTAACTGCTTTCTAACTATTAGGAGCTTTTAGAATAGCAAGGGTGTTTTTACAGCACTGGGTGAGTCTCCTTCAAACTTTTGTGAAATAAGTTTTAAATATAGGCTTAAGGACTTTTTTTGGAATAAACAGCAAAAGGGTTATTATAGTGTTGATTTTGAAATGTTACAAATGGAATAAGAGTTTGGATGGATTAGAAGGTTTTGGAATTAATTATAAGAATCCTTCATGTGAGAAAATGCTTTTGTTTTGAATTCTCTTTAAAATAAATGATAGGATGGAACTTTGACATTTGAACACTAGAGGGAACCAGAAGGAATGAAAATTATAATTTATAATTAAAAAAGATTACCAATTCAGGCATTCAGGTAAGGAGTAATGTTACTTTATTTACAGCCAAAAGGTCAAAAAAGCAAGTTACAAATGCAATCTAAAAACTGGCATTATATAAAGCAGTTGAACAAGTAAAATATTTAATAAATATTACAAATACACTTAAGACTCCAACCTATTGATGTGTTCCTAAAACCTTGTTTGTATAGCCACGGTTAAAAATCTGACTGTTGTCACAGTAATTTTTGGATTTTGATCTGCAAGTAAAATTGTAACATACTCAGGCAAGGATTAAAAATGCTCCGTTTTAAAGGTTTAGAATGATGAATATAATGTGTAACAAAAACATCATTAATAATAGCCGCTCTCTCCCTCATCTCTAACAATAAAGGAAGCTCAAAGTACCACCAAGACAAAAACTGAAAAACATTTCCAAGCACTCTAGGAAGAATCTAGAAAAATAGAAGCTTCTTTTGCAGAAGAAGAAACCTGAAAATTTTCAATGGCAATGCCTGCACATTATTAATCCAAATGTAGCCCCAATATAATTACAACCTGAATAAGGGTTACAGACAATAGTTAAGTGTCATTCAAGGATTTTGTTTTTATGCAGTTTGCCAAAGTTAGTGTACTGTGGTTGCCCCAGAACATAATTCGTTGCTTTAAATAAGTGCTGAAACTCAATATCTAACTAGGCACTGGAGCTAGAATAATGGAAATATTGACTGGATCAATGAGCATTCCAAGCAAGAGAGTATTCTTAAGTGGTTTTCTAGGCATGGAAAGATCATCTGAAGAGAGGCAACAAGGAACAATTCAACATAACAAACTTTCAATGTTTGCCTGTATTGAAAGCATGCAAAGAACCTTATTCACTATGCTATGAAAACAGGTGTATGGCTGGGCATGCACATTCATACATTGTATAAATAATGCATATTCATAAATACAGTTCAGCAGAAAACTGGAGATGTCACCATATTGGTTAACAGCTATAGACTAGCCAATATCCTAAATTCAATTTGCAGCAGATAGTTTGAATGATGACTTTTATTTTTATCCAGTAAACTTATTATGAGGGAACAGTCTTCCATGTAGTACATGGAGCCTTTTGTACCTGGAAATGAACTAGGACAGTGTTTCCCAAACCTTTGACATATGTGTACCCCTTCTATAATTTTCGTAACGCTGAGTACTCCTCATAAAAAACATATGCTTTAATAAAAATCAAAATATATTTATTTTTTATTTTTTTGGTACATACGCAAAATAAACTAAAGTTATATTATAAAGAACATTTATTTGATTCAATAAGAAGGATGAAATTGTTTATGTTGAGATGACAGATCATCATAATTTGATTCCCTGGTTGTTAATTTTAATCTGAGATGCGGTTGTATTTTATAAAAATAATCAAAATCAGTGGAACTTACTAAAGCACGATAACAGGCGCCCAGAACTAACTATTAAAGAAGTAAGTTGTCTCTGTAATGAAGTGCAGTATATTCACGCCGTGTCATGCCTCACAAGACTGTCTAACCATTAGATAACACTGCAATTCTGTTTAAACAGCTCAACGTCAACTGTTAATGTTCCCACAGTTTAAAAATGGCCGAACCCGAGCTGCGCGAAGGATGTGCAGAAGTTCCCGCCATAATGAGTTGCGATATGATGTACGATGGCCCCAGTTCCCATGTAAAAACTGCGATACGCGCCTGTTTCTTTCCTTGTTCTGTGGGCGCAGCTAAGCACGGTGCAGTGGATATTCCCAGGTGATCCCCACCAAACTCCGGTGCAACGCGTACCCCCACCAAACTCTTCCCGTACCCCTGGGGGTACACATACCGCACTTTGGGAAACACTGAACTAGGACATTAGGAGGGAATGGGAAAGTCCATCCTTTACTTCTTGTGTTATCTGTCAATCATATTTGTTCGGCTTGGAGACAGGCTGTTTGAATCCATAAAGTGGTCAAGAGGCAATCCTTGTCTAAACTCACAAATACAGCATTTGAGGGATCAGACCCTTGTTGCTGGTCTTCAGCTGAGCAGGAGCTAGGGTGCGATTTAAAAATGGCATGACCTCACTGCTATGGGATTAGATAAGTATTTGATTGGTGAAGGAGAGAAGATCTATTGTTCCTTTGCAGAACATGTAATTTCATTTGGATTTTAGCTAGGTGTAACTTACTGTTTATGTTATTTTAATAGAAAAGGGTTTTTAGATTTTCTCTTATCATCATCTTCATTTAACGACCCCATAATCACTATGGGATTAGATAGCAATGAAAACCATTGCACTTAAAATGTCTTTAGTTGAAATCACAGGATGTAACAGCTCAGGAAGCCACTTGCAGGGTGGAATCTGAGCAACTGAATGGAATTAGCAGGGTGTTTACTGGCCAGATGCCTTTCCTGGTGCCAATGTGAAGTTTTGTTCAGATATTTTTTTCATTCTGCCCAGAGAGAGAAATATCTGCCTCTACCTAGGATTGAACCCACAGCCTCCTGATTCTGAGGTGAGAGTTCCATCTTTAAGCCACCACACCACTCCTTTCAGATTTTCTCTGATGGAATACAAAATTTCTGAATTCAGAGGATTAAGGCATATTTAGTCCTACTTCACAGTAAGTGGGAAGGAACATAAAACTCCATTAAAAAAGGGTAAATGTGCCAGATGTGTGTATGGGTCTTTCTTCCCTTTATATCCCACTATTCCAATGGTAATTGTTGCTAAAACAAATAAAGTCTGAGTAATTCAATTTGATCAAGGTGTATGTGTGTGTGTATACACTATGCATTTTTGTAACCTCTGCTTAATATGGCTTCTATGGGATTAGATAGCAATGAAAACCACAAAACATTGCATTTAAAATGTCTTTAGTTGAAATCACAGGATGTAACAGCTCAGAAAGCCATGGTCCCAAATGAATTCAAACACAGAAAACCAAAAGTCCTCTCTCAAAAGATCTTGCTTTCAACTTTACAGTCACTTGGGTCAAATGCTCCTTTAGTTCTTCAGGATGCATTTAAATCCACCCAATTGGCAAATTGAGGCTTGTAATCCGAAGTCAAGGCCCATTGAAAAAATATTAGGAAAATAGAGATGATTCACCATCTCTGTGCAATCCACCCCACATATTTATTTATGAGTTCAATTTCCCTTATTCAAGTGATAACAGACCATCATTATTATACGACGGCAGTAAAGCAGCATCTCTGTTCTGCCTCTCCAGCTTTTCTTGAAAGGTGATTTCACCCTTAGAGGATTAAGCCAAGCAGTTCAAAAAAAAAAAAAAGTTTACATATTCATGCGGTATGTGACTTTCTGGCTACCCAGGAGGCACTGTGTATCGCATACATATTATTTACTCTTTAATCCTAAAGAAGCACCTACCTGAGAATAATTTCTGCTCTTTCTTCTAAATAGTATCTTGGGTAGTCAGGTGTCAACTTAAATTTCGGCTTAAAATTCTCCCAATCCTTCTGTTAGGAGAGGACCTAATATTTCCCCCACTTGCATTAAAAATGCATGCCGCATTGAGATTAGGCTAGAGTATTAGCAAAGGAATATTTTTATTTAGCAGATTCTCAGCTAAAGCCTGGATGTACTTGTACTTGAATGCCTGAGACACGAAGAGACAAAATGTTCTACTTTCAGCACATTTTAATCCACAGATGCTGCACAGACTGGTGTAGATAGAATGTGTTAGCTTTAGCTGTGATTTTACTCCCTCCCATCTTCAATATGAAGTTTGCTATATTTAGCTTCCTAGATACATGCTAGTGCTCGGAGTAAATATTTTAAATTCGATAAATAATGGCTGAAAATGTTTAACAAAGTCCTACTAAACATAATCAAATTCTCCAAATCATCCTTACCCTTTTATTTAGGGAGACTTCTATGTGATCCAATGGGCTGGACAAATGATTTGTTTCTGTTTGTACAGCCTTGATTCTTACTCCTGACTTTTGTAGAGATAGCTTCACATCCATGCAAAATTTAGTGTAAGGCCTATGTAAAATGTAAATCAACAGTAGCAATAAACACTAGGAATTCAATGTCTGATCCCTGTACATGTTTAACGTGCAAGAAGGATTTACACAAGAGTGTAAAACAAACAAGATTGTACGACTAGTAGTAAATCTAAAAGGGGTGGATTTCGCCAGTTCTCCAGCTCCTAATATTTGGAAAAGCACAAGGGAAAAAAGGATCTCGAAGGATAAAGTTAAATTCTTCCCCTTCTTTTTATTTCTAGACTTGCTTTATACTTTCCTTCCAAACAATCGGGTGATTTCCCCTTTCATTACTTAGTAAAGAACTGACAAATATGTTTTTTGTTTGCTTTGGGTTTTTTTGCAAGCATCTGGGGAGGTGTTTCCACCAGGAAATCTTAGGAAGAACTTATGCTGCTATGGAAAACACGAACAAGAAAAGCAGAAATATAGCTTTATATTTCCTAGCCAGTCCAGCCAACCCAGCCAAATCTGGGCAGATCAATGGTTTAATTTTTCTGGGACAAGGGTAGACAATGTTTTTTGGTCCAGTGAGTATATTTGGTATCTGGCAAACCATCATGAGTTTTATCAAGAAATGTCTCCCATGGGAGAATGGCAGCTACAGTCAACACAACTATTTTCATCCATTTAGTCCAAAATAAATTTGGGCAAGCTGTTCCCTGCTATTCCTCTTGGATGTTCTCTACTCAGGGCTGTCCACAGCTTCACAACGAAAAGAGAAAATGACATTTGGATGTGTGGGCAAGCTCACTGTCTTCTCAGCAACACCTTGACCTAGGTATGTATTTTCCTTGGATTGCTTGGTACTTATGGAAGGCAGATGTACAAAGCAGTGGTGAAATCTAAATTTTTTTACTACCAGTTCTGTGGGCGTGGCTCGGTGGGCATGGCTTGGTGGGGTCATGTAGCTATGTAATCATGTAACTGGGGGATCAAAAGACAGAAACTCACTTTAACAATGTCCTGCCGGAGCAGGGTTGTACTAGATGACCTCCAGGTCCCTTCCAGCCCTGGATTATCCTCTGAAGCTGCGTCTAGTGCCAGGTTTGTAGTCCTTCCTTCCTCTCCTTTTCTCCTCCCTCCCTCCCTCCCTCTCTTTCTTTCTTTCTTTCTTTCTCCCTCCCTCCCTCCTTCTTTCTTTCTCAGCACACTACACCCCCTGTTTTTGGACTAGCAGGCCTCAGGGAAGCCTGCTGGGAGCAAAAACGGACCCCTCACCCTCCCCGTTTTTGGCTGTGCGACATGCGATTGTCGGAACTTTTTTAAAAAACTTTTTTTTAGTATTTTTTTACTACCAGTTCTCTGAACTGGATGTTCCAAATCCAATTTCCCCTTCAAAATAAAGTTCTTCTGCCTAGCTGTGCTCTCCACCACCATAGTTTCTTTACTCCTTGAACAAAATGTTAGGCTACAGCCATCTATCCAAATTATTTTCTAAGTGTGCTTTAGGATTCTAGAGCTGTGGTGGCTCAGTGATTAGAATGTACAAGCAGTCCTCGACTTACAACAGTTCATTTAGTGACAATTCAAAGTTACAATGGCATTGAAAAAAGTGACCCATGACCATTTTCACACTTACGACTCTTGAGGCATCTCCGTGGTCAGATGATCAAAATTCAGAACTTTGGCAATTGGTTCATATTTATGATGGCCGTGTGATCCCCTTTTGAGTCATCCTGACAAGCAAAGTCCACGTGGAATCCATATTCACTTAACAACCATGCTATTAATTTAACAAATGCAATAATTCGCTTAACAATTATAGCACAGAAAGTCGTAAAATGGGGCAAACTCACTTAACAAATGTTTCACTTAAGCAGCATAAATTTTGGGCTCAATTGTGGTTATAACTTGAGGACTATATGTAGTATACAAGCTAGTTCTGCCTACACCAGCAGTTCGATCCTCACTGACTCAGGGTTGACTCAGCCTTCCATCCTTCTGAGGTTGGTAGAACAAGGACTCAATATACTAACTCTATAAACTGCTTAGAGAGGGCTGTAAAGTACTGTGAAGTGATATATTCCAAAAATAAGACCCTGTCTTATATTTTTTTGCCATCAAAAAAGGCATCAGGTCTAATTTTGGGGGGAGATGTCATCCTTTGGTCCAGGTCTAAGTGCTTCTGCTATAGATTGTCCCAACCCCAGCATGGTAGACATGGCATTCATTTCCAAGGAATGCCAGAAGGAGTCTTCAATGGGCACCTATAAGACATTATATTAGAAGTTTCCAGACTTTCAGGGAGGGAAGATTCCACCTGACAGTAGGTTTTTTTTTTTGCAAGTAACCACCTGTGGGCTAGAAATACCAATACTCCTTTAATGATCTTAAGAGCTGTCCAGCTCTATAATAGTAATTGGGCCCCAGTTGTTTCTGTCCAAAGCATCTTTGGTTAATGTTCCAATGCTACCCTCTGTCCTCTGGTACCACCAGCCTCTTTATTTGGTATATTTTCAATCTGTGATATCTCCTGTGTTCCCCAAGAAATTGTATCCCTGACCTGAGTGCCAGCTGTACCACTGCAACAGCAAACACATATTCCCTTGGCAGTTGCTCCTGCCCTCATTAGTTGTGACTGGATGGAGGAAACATCTGAAAGCAAAGATGGCGAGATCAAAGAGAATGAGATGTACCCTCCACTTCTGCAATGGTGAGAAACAGGCTGGTACTTATTAGGATGGTCTCCTTGGAACTAAAAGAATACTAAGACTTTATGCTGTTCTTGTAATATTGATTAGCTTTATACATTTACAAGTAAACTAGAGATAAAGAGCAAATGCTCCTGCAAGGCAAGATAATCACTACTTCACATCAGATCCCCAGAGAGAATCACTATTCCACTGAGATGTCTTCAGCCCCTTCTCTCTGTCTGCTTTTTATGTGATGTTTCTACATATAAGAATACAACTTAAGCCATCCTTTTTCAACAACATGCCCACGCAAGCTGAGGAAGATGGGAAATGAAGGGCACCAGTCCAGTAATTATTTATTTATGTTTCATATTTCTTATTTTTAATTAAGAACTGAGCCAGTTGTCTCTCTAAACTTACATTGAAAATTAAATAGAAAGAAGACACAGAATATTATCAAACATGGAATTTATTTTACCAGTGGTTGGAAAAAAGGGGTGGAGATTAAGAATGTAATCTGTATTGTTAAGCAAATTAAATAGCCAGACATGATGTTTATTAAGCACTGATAAATGTAAACAATAAAAAATTAATTAAATCTTTTTTTAAAAAAAAGATAATTAGGGAAACATTTCCTTAAATGTTTACTGAAATATTATTCCAGTAAAAAAAGTTCATATTATCTTGAGAAAACATCCAGAAGATACAGATTCCCCTCTGTAAATACAAATCTAGTGCCTACCATACCTCTAATATAAAATATAGAAAAATACATACCTCTCCAGCTCTTGTATCTTGTCAGTAGAAAACTGTAGTCTTGTTTTCCCCGTATATCTTTCACTATCTAAATAATCCAGCTTTGTCCTCTTTCAGATGCTAAAATCATTATCTTTTTGAAAATGACACTTTGTTTGATTGTCAAACAAAGGCTAATGTGATAGTCTAGTGTACATGACTTAATATTTTATTGGCTTAGGCTGGGCTGTGACAATGTTCCCTCTGTCCTTCTAACATTAGAAGGGAGATTTTTCAAATCTTCAGATGGTGTTGGATCAGAACTCCTATTACCCATGACCCTAGGCAAAAGGGATCTAACAATATTGGGGCATTCTATGTTGCTTTATCTTAAGAGATAAATGTTTGGAAAGATGTCAGTATAATGGCAATGAGATTGTTTCATGGGGGTGAAAGCAAACACAGAAGGATAGGGTCTCTGGGCACCTTCCATTTTACATAGGTTGTCACTGAGGCACAAGATGAAGATGGGCATGGATCTTCCTAGCCACAGCATCCACCTGTAAATCCAGCAGAAGACATGAGACCAGAAGGGTTCTCAATCAGTTGTTCATCAGTTTTCAATCAGAATAGAGCTGGAAGGGATTTTGGAGGTCCAACCCCAACTCCCTGCTCAAGCAGAAAAACCTATACAATTTAAGATAAATGACTGTCCAATCTCTTCTTAAAAACCTCCAATGATGAAGCACTTACACCTTTTGAAGGCAAAGCTGTACCACTGGTTGATTGTCCTCACTGTTGGAAGTTTCTCCTTAATTCCAGGTTGCTTCTCTCCTTGATTATTTTCCATCCATTGCTTATTATCTTTCTGGTGCTTTGGAAAATAGGATGACCCCTTCTTCTTTGTGGCAGCCCCTCAAATAATGCAATATTGCTACCATGCCACCCAGGGGTGAAATTCATCAGGGTCTGACAAGTTCTGAAGAACCGGTAATGGAAATTTTGAGTAGTTTGGAGAACCAACAAACACCGCCTTTGGCTGGCCCCAGAGTGGGGTGGGGATTTTGCAGTATCCTTCCCCTACAATGCCCACCAAGCCACGCCCACAGAACCGGTAGTAAAAAATTCTGAACTTCACCAATGATGCCACCCATAGAACTTCTTTCAAGGGAAATTGGCTTGAAAATGCCATCCTATCCAGATGCATAGTAGGTTTTGGATAGACAGCAGCTCTATCTTCTTGGAGTTCCACTCAGCTCTTAAAGTGCAATCCACAAATATGTTATATGTATGGCATGATGTACATGTGAATGAAACTATTCTTTTTTCAGATCAGGACATCTCTAGGCATTTCTATAAAACCTATTCACTTTAGGGTCTAATATAACAGAATCAGTGGTGCTTTCCAGGTGGTACGGCCCAGTATGGCTGTACTGGTAGTAGCCGGGAGCTGTGGCCAGTGTACTGGTACGGTGGCTCATTTGGCCCACCGCCCGCCCACGTTCCATTGCTGTTTATAATGTGACTGGCCAATTGTGCACGTGCACACAGCGTGCGGCGCCTGCATGACCTCTGCCAAGCAGCTGGGTGTCGCAGGGCGGTAGCGTGTGCAGCGCATGTGTTCGACTATAATGCCCGGCCCCGTGTGCAGCATACCGGCTGCGATGGAATCCGGAACCCACCACTGAACAGAATCATATATTATGTCATTTGTGGACTAAAACACTTGGAAGCTTTTTCTGAAATACTTGTGCTATCAATCTTCCCTCCATAATGAATATCATATTATTATCACAGAAGAAATTATTGGTATTTGGAAATCAGAATGAGATCATATAAGCACTAGCAATTCCAGGAAATAAGAATGGCCCATTCAGCTGTTGAGCTTTGTTGTGTCCCTGATACATGCTTTATTGATAGATTCCTACCGTGTATCAGTCTACTTAAAATCAAAAGATTTAACAAAAAACAGAATGGTAATGTAGAGACACAAAATCCAGCAAAAATGATATAATTTAATTTGAGATAATGCTTTAGAAACAATGTTTGTTTTTGCAAATGAATGTTTTATATGCTGTGTTTAATTAAAATAAGAAGATGTAAGAAGCAAAAAATATACAAAACAGACTTGGGAATTTGTATATTTATGAAATGGAGCAATTTGGCACGAAATGACTTCATCTTGTTTATGAGACATGGCTGCTATACTTGCATACATTGTAGAACATTTTTATTGCAGCACTTTATATGGTTTAGAACAGAGCAAATTTAATAAACTTGTCAGTATGAAAATAACCTTTTCCTTCTCTTCCATAGTCTATACAACCATTTACCGAAAGTTGTGAGAAATGATTAATTTATTTTTTTATAATTCTATTGAAATTACACCTAACTTCAACCATCTCTGTTTATTCTTTATTGACTAAGGCAGTACAATTCCAATGACCCCTTCTGTCTACCATCCCAGCACATCCTAATGGACACTACATGCTATTCTATCAGTCTTCTTTCCGTGAAGTGTTATAAGAACAAGGAATATCCTATGAAATCCTTTGGAGTTAGTGATTTGTATCCAAGTACTTGTTTGGGACTTAAGATCACCTAGATCTGTGATTTTATGCATCTATAGTTCTGCTTCAAACTATGAAATAAAGAGAGTCATAAATCCAGGTTTCCTGGCTGCTTGTCATGAAACGACTATGCCATATATATTGTACGTTCATATTTTCTGTAAGATGCTTTTGAAGGCAATCTTCACTGAAAAAATGGAATTGATTAATGGCAGATTTCACCTCCCTCCTGCTCCCTTTACTCCCTCCCTCCCCATCTCTTAGTTATACTTGATAATTTGTATTTTAATAGTGTGTTACTCTTATTGTACTGTGTTTTCCCCAAAATAAGACAGGGTCTTATTTTCTTTTGATTCCCCAAAATAAGCACTTGGCCTTATTTTCAGGGAAGTTTATTATTTTTGAAGTGCAGGAGGTGGTGAGTGTGGTCACTTCTTGGCTGTTGCTGTGTTGCAATATTTTTGGGGAGGGTTTATTTTCAGGGGAGGAGTTATTTTAACACATGTGCTCAAAAGCCCGATTGGGATTATTATCTGGGGAGGTCTTATTTTCAGGGAAACAGGTTATATTGTACTGTTTTATTCTTTTTTTAAAATGACCATTTTATTTTATTCATAAAGTAAAAATACAAACTACAATAAAAAACAAAAAAACATAAGTACAACAGAACTAGACATAGAAAAAAGTACATCAAAAATATCACATACACATAGATTGTCCTTTTGTAGTTGAATATTGATAAATATATTTCAGCAATAATACCCTTCCCTCCCATTCCTTGTAAGACAGGACCACAATGCTATGAACTTCTACAACTCTGTTTAGCTAACTAATTTGACCTGACACCTATCTACTATAAAAAGAAAAATAGTTAACAGACAGGTAAACTCAACAACAAAGTGAATTCAAAGCCCTTTGTTGTTTGATTGTCTGGCATAATGAAAAATTCCCTTGGGAATACCCAGATAGTAACACGCAGAAACTCATTAACAAGCAACTTCCTAAAGTAATGAAGAGAGGGAGCCAGTATCCTTTTGAAGGCACCAAACTGAGGCTTAGGCAGGATGTTTTCTCCCTGTCTCACAGAGGAAGCCACTTTCAAACTTCGAGATCACTCTTTTACCATCTTTTGCCAGGGAAGCTCTGAATAGAGCCAGTTTATGGATGGCCTGGTCTTTTTCCTAATCCAGAAAGGAGCCAATCCAATTCACTAGCTCCTCTTTTTCCCTGTCCACTCTTGCTGACAAGTTTTCAGTCTGCCATTGCTGCCCCAAAAGAGCAAGAAGTAAATAAAAATGGGAAACTTTTTGTTTCAAAGAATAAGTAGAGAAGGGTTTGAAGCTGAAACTTCAAGTATTTGGTCATCAAATACTTTGACTGCCAAAAGAGAAGAGAAGACTTTTAGGAAAAGACCCTCTTATTGGGACAGATTGAAGGCAAAAGGAGAAGGAGGCAGCAGAGGATGAGATGGTTAGATAGCATTATCTACGTAGCGGGCATGAGCTTGGGCAGACTCCAGGAGACAGTAGAGCAGAGAGGGTGCCTGATGGACACAGCTTAGTGACTGAGCAATAAAAAGAGAAGGGGATAATAAATAAGCACAACAGATTGCACAGTGAGGATATTAATGGCTAAATGAGTTTAACTTATTAATAGATATTAAATAGCTACGGCAAGAATGATACACATTTTTTCCTTCATATTATACAACCAAACATGATGGTTTCTTTTTATTTGAGAAACATGAAAATATTTTATGTCAATTTCTGCGCTTGTACCAACATGTAATGTTAGCACATTTAGTGCTTTTCATTGGCCTTGAAAGAAGTGAAACACAATTCATAGGACAAGCTGATGGAAAATTCAAAGGAGTGAATGTCTGACTTCTCCATAATTCAAACAGTGGTAAGGAAGATACTACACTGTCATAAATTCAGATGATACATGTAGCACTTTGAAAGATTCAGCACAAAATTCTTAAGTGATGCTTCTTCAGCTGCTGATGTTCTGAATGGCTATTTTGTATAGTAAATTCCATTGTTGTGGGGAAAAAGGAAGATGTAGGAGTATTAGGGATATTTGCTACTTAGTGTTATTTATGAAAATAACAAAGACAGGATAAAAATAATGTAAAAAGGTTTAGTTCTATGGTACTATTATATAAAGGTGTGAGGAGCACGGTAGCTCTGATTCAATCAACCAACCAATCAATCAATCAATCAATTGGAATACAGCTCTGATTTAAACTCTTCTTTTAAAAAAACCCAGTGATGAAGCACCCACAACTTCTGAAGGCAAGGTATTCCTCTGGTTAATTGACCTTACTGTTAGGAAGTTTCTCCTTCATTCCAGGTGACTTAAGTGGTTGGAATGCTGGACAAGAAGTTAGAAAGCCCATGTTTGAGACCCGAGCTACCATGGGGCAGGTTGAGCTGTTGTCATTCCCTCCAGCTGGGGGCATGAAAGGAGCCCCCAACTGGCATCCCCAGGGCAATGGTGATGTCACCAGCTAAACCTTTCAACTCAGAAGCTCCATAGTGCTTCGGATATGAGTGAAATTAACATATGCACCACTCGTGTTCAGTTATGAACTTATAATTATGCTGTCACATGTGCATTGATAATTTAGTCTGATGTTGTTGTTGTTGTTGATGATGATGATGATGATATCCATTCAGTCATGTTTGACTCTTGGAGATTCTGTGGGCCACATCCTCCGATCTTGCACTACTTCTTTGAGTTGTTCTGTGCTCTAGCTCATGTCAGCTTTGATAGTGTCCAACCATGGTTTTTTTTTTTTGGTGCCCTGGTTTCCTTTTCTCACTAAAATTAAGTCTATGGCATTCCTAATGTACACATAAGGCAGAAGTCGACCATATATATTTGAATGAAGTGGTTATGGATATGAAGGTGGATCTGTTAAGTTCATCCCTGGTCAGTTAAATTATATGTTGAATTTTAAAAATGCCCTCTCTCCCTTGTAGAATTCCTTCAGACATACATTTCTCAGGAAGTTTATTAACAAGGGATTAGTGAGATGCATGTGTTGAATGCTGGATGCATTCCTTCCTACACCAAGTTGACCTGAAAATCTTGTGATCATGCAACACCATGTGGCGGTTACTGTCATAGTATATAATCCTGAGTGTGAGTCCACTATCATAACCAAAAGCATTTCAAATATTATAATCAACCAATTGTTAAGAGGTGGAATTTGATCCTTTCTTCATCATCCCATATGAATACATACATTGGCTGTTGAAAAAATGAAAGCATCATTCATATTCCATCAGGATATGTGAACTTGTCTGATTTTTCATCCTGTTTCAGCTGAAGGAAATAGGAAGGATGTCTAATACTTGGAAACTACTGTATGCTTTGGTTTGCTGGATTATGTATAGAAGAATCAGAGTCAATCTCCTGTTTTAAAGGTCAAGGCTTCCCACTTACTTGGTCATCTAGAAGTTGGTACAGCAGAGTTCAGAGCTTGGGAATACAGGGAAAACAGGTCCATTGCAACAAAGGCAACTGCATAGTAAATCAGAGCTCCAGATGGCTCAGTGATTTCAGCAGTATTAAATTTAATTCATAAGTTTAAGTGGGAAAAATTGCCAAGAAAATCTAAGGCATGAACATTTAATTCTGAGGAATGAAACCAAAAAGAAACAATGCTTAAAAATGTGGGATTGGCCAAAAACAAAACAAAACATGAAAGGGGAAGTCTAAATCACTGTGAATGTTGTGGGTGGCGTGTGTGGTTCAAAGCTAAGAGAGAAACAAAGCCAAGACATGTACCATCCATTTTAGGGATAAGCAAATTCTCAGGTTTCCAAAAGATGTCCTAACTTATGAGCCTTGAGCCAAGTGTCAAAAGAAATCCAGTCATTTATTAGGAACAATATCTCAGCAGTACCTGCAGAGAGTCAGATCTGACCTCAGTTAAATTATGACTGAACTTTACCTTTGTTTCCCGGATACATGTACCCCGGCACATGTAAAGTGACATTAAAGCATACAAAAATATATATGAGGTTGATTATAGTATCACTGAGACACTTGAAGACCATCAATCAATCCATCACCATTAGAACATCAGAAAGAGAAAGTCAATTAGGATGCGGATAGATCATTGGATGATGGTGAAGTTACTTTAATTTGGATTAAGCAATTGCACAAAAGCTAAATTAATTCTTTGTTTAATTTTATTATAGAGTACATAGAACAAAAAATTGAGATTGAACTATTATTTTCAGGAAGGAAGTCTGAGAAACTAAAGCAAATACTGAGGACAAAAGGCTATAAGACAGATTTAAGTGGAAAATTAGAAAAAAAAGGGAAACCCAGGTCGCAGTTAAATATGAAATGGTTCATCTTCTAACAAAAATATCTAATGTCTTTTTTTGCCATAAGTCTGAAAGATAGTCAAAAATATTTTGAAAATCAATTTATAGATTAAAAATATTTTAATCTGCATTGCAAAGAATTGGTAGAAATCTTAGTTTTAAAAAGAACATGATCAAGTATATAGGTTTGTAGATATGGATATATTTAGAGATCATTCCATGGACCACTGTGAGTTTTTGCTAGAATCAAATGCGATTCTACGGCTAGTAAATTGTGACCACAATTCAGCCCAAAATTTCTGTTGCTAAGTGAGACAGTTGTTAGCTTAATTTTGTCCCATTTTATGACCTTCCTTTCCATAGTTGTTAAGTGAATCACTGCAGTTGTTAAGTTAGTAACAACTTAGTAATGCTTGGCAACTGGCATGTAATTATGATGGTTGCAGTGTCCTGAGGTCATGTGATCACCTTTTGCCAACTTCTGACAAGCAAGATCAATGGGGAAAGCAGAGTCATTTAAGAACAGTTTTACTAACAATTGCAGTGATTCTTTCTAATAACTGTAGCAAGAGAGATCATAAAATGGGCCAAAAACTCACTTTAAAACATTCTTGCTTAGCAATGGAAATTTTGGACTTACCGTAATTGTGATTGTAAATCAAGGACTAGCAGTAAATATATGCTCAAAATATATTTGAATATGTGGATATTTGAACACTGTACGCACAATTTAATTATTCATAATTGGTGAATGGTTTTTTTAAAGTTTTTAACTCCTGAATTGAAGAGTAATTTGAAGCCTGAGACACAGTAGAAAAGTAGAAAGTCTAAAATGGAAATGCTAAATTTCCATTCCAATGTTGGAAACAAATATATTGTTTCAAGTTTTCATTAACGTGGTTTTCATTTGCCACCCCAAAGAACAAGGACCAGAAATCATTTTTTTTTAATTTACCTGGCTTTCTGGGAGGTACAGATGGCAAGCAAATTCAGGCAAGTACTAAATGAGATCTCTTAAAAAAAAACCTCCACATCAAAGGAATAGATAACTTGCCAACTTATTAAGATTCACCCGATAGTTCAAGAAACAGACATTTCTAAACGCCAGGGATTATTGATGATGAACTCCCTGCCTATTAATCAGTTGGAAGGATGTATCAGACATTGAATTTTCTGTTTCCTTCAGAGCCACCTGACCAGAATTTCTGAATAATTTAAAGAACTGTCAATAATAACTTCCCCAGAGCTCTGAAAACTGACTGAAACATGTCCAGAAAGAATTTCCTCATGTTTAAAAGAGGAGGGAGAGGAGACTGTTGTCATGGTCATCATTTTGGTTCATCTGATCTACCCTGTTTCCCCAAAAATAAGACTTCCCTGGATAATAAGCCCAAATAGGCTTTTGAGCGCATGTGCTAGAATAAGCCTTCCCCCAGAAATAAGCTCTCCTCAAAAATATTGCAACACAGCAACAGCCAAGAGGTGACCTTGCTCACCGCCTTCTGCACCTCAAAAATAATAAGATCTCCCTGAAAATAAAGCCAAGCGCTTATTGCGGGGGTCAAAAGAAAATAAGACCGTGTCTTATTTTCGGGAAAACACGGTAGGTTCAGATGCAAGAGACAGATCAGTCTTCCTTATCTTTTGGAATGATCCCTCTTTCCACAAAGTTAAAGGTTGAACTTAAAGCTATATTGGGGAACCCAGAAAGATCCTGTGATGAGATCAAAAGCCAGCCTTTTGTTTTTCTCGAAATTTGTGAAAATCTTGCAAAATAGAGGATGTGACAGCACTAGCCTTCAATCACTGTTCCGTTTCTAGGTTTTGCTTACAGCATAATGTAATCCTCGTATGATTTTTGTTGCGCTCCAATTAGAAAATCAATAGGTGTTTCCATTATTTTCCACACTTTTCTTAAGCAAGAAAAGTTTTCTTCTCTCTTAGCAGTGTCTGAGGATAGAAACTAATCAAGGAAAGAAGCAACTTAGAACTAAGGAGAAATTTCCCAACAGTGAGAACAATTAACCACTGGAACGGCTTGCTTTCAGAAATTGCAGGTGCTCTAACACTGGAGACTTTTAAGAAACATACTGGACAGCCACTTACCTGAAATACTATAGGGTCTCCTGACTGACAGCGGGTTGGACTAGAAGACCAAGGTCCCTTCCAATTCTGTTATTCTATTGTTCTGAACGTATCAGCCGTCTCTAGATAAAAATCTGGGTTTTTTCCCAGAAATTGGGGGAGGTGGTTGGATAGAAATGTTGATGTTCTTTTGAAAAACTGATTATGCATTCAAACCCAGGCAAAGTAGCTAATAAGGTTTACACTAAAAGTAATACATTCAGGGCAGAAAAAAATCTGTGAATTATACAAGGTGTGTCATGGATGGCTCTCCCATTTCCAGTCTTTCTTGTCTCATAGTTTTGAAAATTGGTTTGGAAAGCAGATGGAAAGGTTTGGCCTGATAAAAAATGATAGCGTTTCCCAAGGGTGAATTTCAGCAGCTTCTGGAGAACCAGCAGCATAAATTTTGAGTAGTTTGGAGAACTGGCAAAAACTATCTCTGGTGGACTCCAGAGTGGGATGGGATTGGAGATTTTTAAATATCTTTCTCACAGGAGTGGGGTAGGAATGGGGATTTTGCAGTATCTTTCCACTGCCACATCCACCAAGTTACACCCCCAGAATCGGTAGTAAAAAAAATGAATTTCACCACTGGCGTTTCCTAAAAATTATGGGGGCCATTTTTTGAATAAATTTCAAAATGTTTCCTTAGATGGTTGCAGAGGTGTTGGTGAAACAAAATGTCTTCAAAAGAAAGCAGATACCGTACTCCAATATTTGATCATACTTGGTTTTAAAATCTACAGAAATGCTTCTACACCAACTCCCTTGCAAAGGACTTGAACTTACTAAAAAAATTGCTCTTGGTTTTTAGATCTAAAGAAAACTGCAAACAGATTTGCTTCTTCATTTAAAAACCTTTCTGTTTTACTAATAAAGTACATTTACTAGCATCATTGATTGCTTATTATATTTAATACCGGTAGCAAAATCTTCACTCATCATCATTTGGTAACCTGATGCTTAACTCACTTAGTGGCCCGCAATCTGGAGCTAAGGAAAAACATTTTTGTCTCTAGAAATTTATTTATTCGTTTATTGCAGAAAATACGACTTCAGCAACAGAGTGGTCAATGCCTGGAATACACTACCTGACTCTGTTGCTATATCCTCAAATCCCCATACCTTTAACTTTAGTCTACTAGTCGACCTCACCCCATTCCTATGAGGTCAGTAGGGACGTGAATAAGTGCACCAGTGTGCCTAACATCTCTGTCCTATTGTCCCCATTTATTTGTACTGTGTTTTCCTGTGTTCTTATTCATGTTTATTCTTATTCCTGTTATCTTGTAAATGAGTGATAAACTAAATAAATAAAATAAATAGTCTTCAAATGTAAGGAGAAGAAAGCAGTGCTGTATTCAAGGAAGCCACATGAGTTTAGGCCTAAGCATATGCCATCATCAAAGTTGACGAGTCTTCTGGCCATGAGTACATAAAAAGCTCTGAGCCATTAGTAACATAACATTAATGATGCTATTTTCCACATTTTACTTCAGAACACTACATTTGCAGTGCGACTAGTAAACAAACAGATATAATTTGTTATCAGTCTTGGGTGGAACAAAACATATACATTGTGCTTAGAAAACTGAAATAGACTTTTTAAAATAGACCCACTTAGGAGACTTTGTGGAGACACGGATGTACAGAATTTCTTTTCATTGAAAGATTTGAATAGCTTCCTTACAAACTCTGCTCATTGTACTGCAAAATCTGACATTTCTGAGTATGCCTAACCCCCCAAAAGTTCTGCAAAAATTAAATGGAATCCTTGGAGCTCAATTGGATGTTAGTTGCTTCAGTGCTTCTATACAGAATCTAGACTGTACAAAATGTTAAAATGTCAGTAGTTCAATTTTCACTTGAGAACAATGCTTAAACTTCCTCTTCTTAACTAGATCCCTTCAAAGTACGTGTAGCAAACTTCCAGCAATATTTTTCTCACCCTTTTACTGGAAGATGTTTGTACAGACCCTTAATAATATAATGGAAGTTCTTGACCTTGTTGAATAGTTACCTCTGTCACAAACAATCCATAAAAACATTCCCATCAGTTTTCAAAAGAGTCTTTGTAATGCAGTTAGAAAAAGTCAGCTGCGTATCTAGAGGGCAAATAGAAGCTGGCTTAGACTGAGCCCTTTTTATCCCTTAATTGTTTATCTTGACTGGAAGGTTGTAGATGTTTGTGGGCTGGAGGTGCTTCTTCATTTTGTTGCTTTAAATGAAGACATTGACTATGGTGCACAATATCACAGAGATATTCAGATCTGATATCTCAAATGAAAAGAATACAGTACCCATCAGCATAAATAGGATAGTGTGGTAAATCATTATCTCTGTGACATGATTTCTTTTTTTCAGTTTGTGTTTTTGCCTTTGCAAGAATACTTTTTAGTAGTAACATGAAAGAAAGTTTTTATGTTTAGCATGCACACACACACACACATATACACAAGGTTACAATTATAGTATGGACATCCAGCATTTCTAAATCTATATTTATCTAGGACTTGTTTTAAGTCAACCAAAACTTTCTTTCAGGAATTGGTTTTGATTTAAATCCCCCCACCCCAGAGGTGGTATTCAGCCAGTTCTGACAGGTTCTGGAGAACCGGTAGCAGAAATTTTGAGTAGTTCGGAGAACTATCAAATAGGCTGGCCCTGCCCCGCTGCCTCCCAGCTGATCTTCTTTTGTTGCCCTGAACAGGAGAATGGAGAATGGAGCTGGAAAGCAGGTTAGTGGGGTGGGGAGGGAATGGGGATTTTGCAGTATCCTTCCCCTGTCATGCCAACAAAGCCACGCCTACAGAACCAGTAGTAAAAAAAGTTGAACCTCACCACTGCTCCCACCTCATTTTCTTCCTACAAAAATGGTTATGATTTCTATGGGTGGAACATAGTACCAGTGTTTAGGTATGCATAGTGTCTTGATTTTCTTGCTTTGAAGATACTTTGGTCTTCTTCATAATTAGGACAAGGTGTTTCATTTGCAGCTTCCGGATGACTATGGTTTCTGCAGCATTTTGAGACAGACTTGAAGTGTGATGTTCTTCCTAGGCATCTTATGAAGAGATTGGTAGAAAAAGCCTCCTGCCACTTATCATTTCCTAAACATTGGGTTGTGATGTTGTGTGTAATATAATGTGGCTTTACTTCCAAGTGTGACCAGCAAAAACAGGGAGGGAGGGGGAGAGAGAAAGAGAAAGAAAGGGAGGGGAGAGAGAGGCAGAAGGAGGGAGGGAGAGGGAGGGAGGCAGAGAGGGAGGGAGGGAAAGGCAAAGAGAGACAGAAAGAGGTTGGAGGGGGAGGAATGGAGAGAGGGGGGAGAGACAGAGAGAGATACTTTATAATCCCTTTTTTAATTTAAAAACACAAGATGAAATAGAATGTCACCTTGAAACTCTACTGTCTGGATTAACCATTCTTGATAGTTCAGAGATTTTCTTGTCCCATCTACAATCTTGAGAGGTGGACTTTGTCTGCCTTCTACTCATCTGATCAATGCTTGAAAAATAACATTTAGACACTTCTAATTACAGAAGTGAAAGAAAGTTCAGTTCTGACTACCCACTCAAGAAGGAAGAGGGAGACAGGAAAGAATATGCTAGCGAGCATATTGGAGTCTAGGGAAAAAATGAGAACAGACTTTCAGATAATCTAAAATACCTAATGTTTAACCCTAGGTGCCCCAGCTCTCCATGGGAATGACTCCAACCTACTTCTTGAGTAATTATTTGTTATAATTTCCCACCCTAGCTTTATGGATGTTTGTATTCATAAGAATATATGTCCAGTTCTGGTTGCCGCAATATAAATAGGACACTGAGGAACCGGGAAAGAATGGAAAGAAGAGTGATCAGGATGTTAAAAGGTTTGGAGGCTAAATCCTACAAAGAGCAAATAAGGGAACTGTATTGTTAGCCTAAACAAAAGAATAGTGCTTAGCACATAGACTTATATACCACTTCATAGTGCTTTGCAGCCCTTTCTAAGCAGTTTACAGAGTTAGCATATTGCCCCCAACAATCTGGGTCCTCATTTTGCCGATCTCGGAAGGATGGAAGGCTGAGTCAACCTTGAGCCTGGCGAGATTCAATCTGCCAAACTGCTTGTAGCCAGTGATCAGCTGAAGTAGCCTGCAGTACTGCACTCTAACCACTGCGCCACCATGGCTCACTGCGACTAAGCAGACACATGATAGCAATCTATCAGTAGATGTGTGGATATCACAGGTAAGAGATATGGATTTATTCTCCTGAGTAGCTGAATGTAAGAAAAGAACCAATGGGTGGAAGCTTTACAGGGAAGAATCCAGATTTAAAATGAGGAGAAATTACCTGACTATGACAGCTTTTAGGCAATGGAACAACTTGCTGAAGTCATGAGTGCTTCATCCCTGGAGGTTTCTAAGACAAGATCAGATAGCCATTTGTCTGGATAAGGGTCATGTTGACTCCGTGGTTAAAAATGCTGAATTTGTCAGCTGGAAAGTTGACACCTAGATTTGAGACTCGAACACTGTGTGATGGGATGAACTCCCGTTATTTGCCCCAGCTCCTGCCCATCTAGCACTTTGAAAGTATGCAAATGCAAGTAGATAAATAGGTACAACCTATTTCCTTGTTAAGTGAACATGACCACAGAAATATTTTCAGAAACACTGGCTCCTTCAGCTAAGAAAGGGAGATGAGCACTGCCTCCTAGAGTCAGACATAATTGGACAGGGGAAACCTTTACCTTTATCTGAGATGAAGAATTTTGTACTGGATGAGAGGTTAGATTATATAACTTCCGAGGCCTCGCCTAACCTTCCACTCCATGGTTGTATGAGAAGAATACTGAGAAAATGGACATAGGGTATGTATTAATTCTCTCTAGTGCCTGAACCAACAACAAGAACGAATAGATGGGCACTTTTCAGGCAGATCTGTAAAGTGGTGGACAGCTTGCATCCTACAGTCCATTTACTGAAAACTTTCAAACAAACATTTCTCTGGGATGGCCGGAGGAGTTAAAGGGTTACTTTAGAAGACCACGAACATCCTTTGATTCTATAGTGAGGGATTCAGGATGATTCATGAATCTCACTTGGAACTCTGAGATAATTGGGCTTTGAAGATAAACTTCTTGATGGCGTATTTTATTTCTATTTGATTTATATAGTTACAACAGAATAAGCTCTACTGTACCCACTGTGTTTGCATGAAACGAATGAGTCAGACAAGCAGAAAATATCCTTACAGGGCAGCTCATGATCTCAATAACGGAGCCCAAGCTTCCTATTTTGACCTAATGAATCATTCTTCACTGACAATAAGAAGTTTTGGGTACCCACTGAGCAGTTATATGAGAAGAGGATTCTCAATGCTTCATGATATCACCATGTTCTTTGTCTTTTAGTTAGGCAGGTGTCACGAAACATGGAAGGAAAGAATTCTGCAGACATTCCTTTATCAGTCACAAATACTTAAATCTTATTTGTTTATTACGTTTATATGGCGGCCCTCTCACCAATAAGGTGATTCTTGCCTTACCTTGCCCTTCTACTAAGTTTGGAACACCCATCAATGCTTATCACTGTTTTTTTTTAAATGTAAACATTAACATACACATAAGTTAACTACCAAGAAAGCAGAGAAAAATCAACCAATTTTAAGAATGCAGAATTTAATTTCTCTTGTCATGTTTTGAACGTTAAAAAAAAATCTTGTCTCATGGGGATTAGGTGACCAAATGTGGGTTTAGCCACCTGTCTGATTTGCATGATTTGCATGTAATTCTAAACTATGTGAAATCATAATCTGGGCTAGATTAATTCTGAACTGTGGAAACAATGCTTCTGAATTTAATGCTTCTGAATCCTAATGCTTTTTTAGCATTTAATGCTTCTGAATCCTAATGTGCATCATTTTCACATTGGAAACAGTGTTGGTTTTTTTAAAATAAGATATTAAGAGGTTATAGAATGCAAATAATGCATTTGAAAATACATGTACAATTGTGTGGTATGATGATATTTATTATTTCTCCTAATCTGAACCTGAGACAGTTTGGTTTAGTGTTTAAGGCATCAGGCTGGAGATTAGGAGAGTGTGAGTTCTAATCCCCATTTTAGGCAGAAAGCCAGTAAGTTTCTCTCAGCCCTAGAAGGAAGTCAATGGCAAACCACTTCTTTAAAACTTTTTCAAAAGCACCCTGTAGGGACTCGTCCAGGCACAAATGAATGGAAGGAAAAAATAATAATCCGAACATTGCCATTTTGAAGTTATTTAGATTTATTCTGTTAAATATGATTTCTTGTAAGGTCCTGAAATAAAAACAAGGAAATAAGGGAGCTACGAAGATGTATTACTTTAAGCATTTCAGAATGGTTCCCTGAAGGATTTTAAAGTCACCTTCCTTCAAAGAGGTTTCAAAGCAAAAAACAAAGTTACCAAATGTTCTTTTGAGCGTTCTTATAAATCATAGTTGTATAAGTTGCCTTCAAAAAGCAAGTCAAATGTCACTAGACAGATTTATGACTTTTGCTTTGTGACCTATGATTTTTCAATACTTGCTGATGCTCCCTTTTTTCCTACAATTTCCTGGTAGGGGAAAATGCTATTTAATACATGAGATTCCATTCAGAATGCACACATCATCTTTTACTTGGTGGGCATGGATGTCAGTGCTGTGCAAAGAAGAAGTATAACCTTAATCAGTGTGCTTTCTTATAAATATTCGTGAGAGACTCTGCACCTGAAGCACTCCCCCCCCCCGAACATCTGAATCTAGTTCAAAGGTAAAGCGTTTTACAATTTGCTTTCGATGCTACATTAAATTTGTATGCAATCAGTCACTGCACAGTGTACATGTATCTCTTAATAGAGGAATGAGTGATTTTCACCATTCAGCTTAGTTCATTTATTCATGCGTTCTGATCACACTTGATGTATCAAAATGAGGTCGAAAATAAGGATGCAGGAAATGCCACATTACAAAATGCTAAAGATCAATTGCATATTCTGGAAATCTAACCTCCAATCACACGAAAAGTGTCCTGTCCTACTCTACTCTACTCTACTCTACTCTACTCTACTCTACTCTACTCTACTCTACTCTACTCTACTCTACCCTACCCTACCCTACCCTACCCTACCCTACCCTACCCTACCCTACCCCACTCCACTCGTTAACTTGCCACCTCTAGGATGTGGAAGTGAGCCAAAAGTAACTTGGTAGTAACTTGAATAGTCTTTCAATGATTGAGTGTAAAATCATGCAATAAAAACCTACACTCTTCTATGCAGGGTCTTTTGATTGCTGCAAAATCAGCTGCAGATCTCTATCATTTCATGCAGCTATGATGTCTCTAAAATTGCAATGTATATTTCCTTTCTGAAATAATTACATTCTGTAGAGCTGGGATAGAAATGTTTCTTGTCCATGGGAATTCTTATCTTACTCTGTTTCTTGTATTTAAGCACCCACTTCCTGAAGAGAGCCCACCACTGTAACACTTTGTTGAAATGCAATTATTTCATAGGCCACAGAGGGTAGAGTCTAGGTGGCTTTGCAGTTGTTTTGCAAAGCAACTGCTTAGATTATTTTAATCACCAGACAAAAATGTATCACATGATCTTTAAAAAAAATGGGTGGATGGTGCACTCTTTGCTTCGTTTATTTATCATCTCGAAAAACCTAGTGATGGGCTCAAAAGTGTTCTCAGCATCTCAAGGGTGATGGCAGCAAAGAGAATTATATATCAGTGTCCTATTGTGGGTGAGTTTTGAGGAAATGGGAGTGGGTTTGCTAATGTTTCATTCTAGAGCTTGAATGTGCTTAGAATTATTTGTCATACACAGCCTTTTGTCATCTGCTCCTAATTTGATCAATGTTACACAATGTGGTACAATGTAATGCTTTCTTGTTCTGAAAAAAAGTATGAAGGTTTCTTCCAGTTACTTCCAATTAAATGAACTGAGCATGGTGGCTAGTTTGCAAATATATACTGATCTATGAGAAGACTGACTAATCTTGAAAGCAACATTTGCAAGGCGTTTTGTGAATGGCAGCATTATAAAACCAGCAATGATATTGTGTCTGCTAATTATTTGGCTGTTCCTTACAGAATTACTGCTCCTGAAGGAAATGTCAACTAATATGAATATGCAAACATCGCACCCACCTACACATATGCTGTTGCTCAGTTATTCTTGGCAGTGCCAGCGCTGTCAATCTCAAGTCTTCAAAAGTGTGAGTTAAAATTTGATGGTAAAGTTGAATCCATAAATATTTGTGTTATTTGTTATTATCTTTCTTCCTATGGCTGGGAAAGAATTAGGTTGGTATGAGGCAGTTTAGTTTTGCCTTCACAAAAAAAAAAGAAGAAGAAGTTTGTATCACCTGGATGATGTCATTGTCTTTGCTGGGGCAAAGGGACAACATACTTAGCCTTGACAGAGATTTAGCATTGCCTTGAAGACTTTCTATTAGCTCTCATCTTCTCCCCTTTCCCCAAAGAAAATCAGCTTTAATTCAGTTTTTTTAAAAAAAAAAAACTGATGCAGGATTCTAACAGAGGATTGCAGAAGGTAGTGCGGCTTCATTGTCTTCTCTTAGCTACTTTCACTGTTTGAAATAGCTAGAAAAGTGTTCATTACCTTCTTTTAGCTTTTCCAAGTCAGGATGGATCCAAAACTGAGCAAAAGGAAGTAACGTGGGAAGGTTTTTCCATGCTTTTAAAGTGAGGGGACCACGCAAGTGCTTTGTATGGAACTTCACGGAAACAATGCACTTTCTTCAAGAGTTGCACAACCCTAATAAATCATATAATATTACAGTTAGTTGGAATGGAAACACACATCACTCACAAACAGCAATCACGCAAACCTCTCCACCTCTAATCCTAATGTTCAAAGCCTCATTCTGATTACAGGATAAATTGTCTAATTTCTGAATGGAATACTCCTTTTCTATTCTTCTATCCCTTACCTGAGGGGAAAAAATGCACCCAAGAGAATGACTTTTATATTTCAAAATCTTAGTGTAGAGCCATGTCCCTTTCAGGTATGCTGATCTCTTGAATATATATGATAGATAGAGTGAGGCACACATTCTATATCAACTGAGTTCAAATGCATTATGTATCATCACCTCTTTCAATATTGGACTTGAACTGTGCATCCATCAGGAGGACAACAGCATTGCTCAGCTACTTGAAGGCAAACACCAAGTTCCTTCTAAGTCACTGAGAGAGAAGGAACAGCTATTGTGACTCTAGTGTGCACAGCAAATTAAAATATTAAAATAAACTCCAGGTATATTCCTTCATAAATCCTCTGCAATGAATGGAGACAATCAGAGAAGAGCTGGAAGGGACCTTAGAGGTCTTCCAGTCCAACCTCATCCTCAAGCAAGAAGCTCTATACCATTTCAGACAAGTGGCTGACCAATCTCCTCTTAAAAATCTCCAATGATGAAGCACCCACAACCTCTGTAGGCAAGCTGTTCCACTGATTAATTGTTCTCACTTACAGGAAAGTTCTTTTTAGTTCTAGGTTTTCTCTCCATGATTAGTTTCCATCCATTGTTTCTTGTCCTGCCTTCTGGTGCTTTGGAAAAATAAGTTGACACCCTCTTTTTTGTAGCAGCTGGGATACAGCTGTCATGTCCCCACTAGTCCTTCTTTTTTCTAGGCTGGCCCAGTGGTGGGTTCCTACCAGTTCGGACCAGTTTGGCAGAACTGATAGTGGTTTGGTAGCCTGGGTCATGACCCAGGCATGCCACGCCCCCAAACCAGTTCTCTAGGATCTTGTTTTTGAACAATTTTAACTGCACTGCACATGCACACGCAGTGTGCGTCAAGTGCCCACACAGCGCTCACATGAGCAAACTGGCAGGTGCCTTTCTAGATGTTGTTGTGTTCTAGATCTCATCTATTTTCTTGTGTAGGGTCAATGGGCAGAAATCACAGGAGTAGTAATCCTGCTACGTATTGTCCGCTCTTACATCTGTCTGTCTATGTTGCCACAGGATTGCATACTGAAACAACAGGACCAAGGAGGCATAATGTATAGCTGTTTTATTGCATTGCAGTATTTAGGGAGTATTCATCCTTGACTTGTAAAGCTACATTTAGTTATGCCATTGCCATAGTAGCATTGCATTTAATGGATTGCGTAGGTGACCTTAGGAGACAAGTGGAAGAGATGATAAGAGTGTTTATATGTGTGTGGGGAGGTGGGGAAGCTCCCAGTGACTTAAAGGTCAGAGGAAGAAACTTAGGGAGGACCTTCTATAATTGATCAAGTAGTTAAAAGTGCTGGTGGAAAGTTTGTACCTTCAGATTTGCGAGATTAGGTACATGTAGCCTCACAATAATCTTATCTAGTTGTGTTTTCTGTCTGGTTTATCTAGGAGGGGTGACATTTACTGGTGTTAATCCTGTGTTTTTACAAAATGTTTATCATTATATTTTGTAAACTACCCAGAGTTATAGCAGATTAGGATAGCCTATAAATGTCTTATCTATATCTATATAGCTAAATACACACACACAAACACACACACACACACACATACTGAAGCCAAGCTACATTTTAGACCTGTTTACAAAGTTCTTTTTATATTTATCAGGATTTTGCACTCACTAAGAGCGTGAGTAGAATTACAGTATACTCTTTTGTATAGTTGATGAAACGACTGATTTATAATATAAACATATGGAGACTACAACAACAAAGTCACCTCAAGTGTTTTTCTAATCTCATCCAGATCAATCATCCATTGTGCTGGGCACTACATATTGCAAAGAATGTAAGTGATTTCCCCATATGTAGCAGATATTATCATGACCATTAAGTAAGAGAGTAAGGTTTATTCTACACCTGTTGGTACAATATGTAATGAGTTTCAGCTGTTCCATTAAGTGCCCCATATCCCACAGGACCTGTTCCATTCTATTGGGACTTGATAGTGAGATTTTATTTTATGGAGTTCCTATTGAATGTTGGTAGACAAATATTATCCGATGGGTTCCTTCTACCGGTATCCCTCCTGGTAGAGGTTTGAACCTCATGGAAAATCAGAATATACATATCTGTTTTATATATAATACATATCAATATATCAAGTCACAAATAAAAAGTGGCATTCTCTCATGAAACTTGGATCTAAGCCAGATAAGTCTTTAATTTTAATAACCCAGTACTTCATATTTTGCCTAGGTGGCAGCTAACACACATCTTTTAACAAGAAGGTAAAATAAACACTTAAGTTTTTCGAAAGATTAAGCAAACTATTTTATGTCTCTTAAAGCTTCCTTATTAGGCAAAAAAAAAAAAAAAAAAAAAAAGACTTAGTAGAACTTGTGCTGATAATGAAGTCTGGAGGTTACCAGCATATGCAGCATGGGTTTAAGGGCATATACACCAAACAAACTGGGGGAATCCAGACAACCTAATCTGAATTGGCATAAAGTGGTTATGGCTTAATTCCTCTATACATTCTAAAAGATTGGCAATTGTCTATATTGGGGTTTTACTCAAAACCAGTATTTTATCTAGAAGAGATTAGTTGCAACCATGTAGCAAGAGGATGTAGTTTCCTTCTGATGCATTTTCACATTGTCCCCAGCTGAACTTCCCCCATTTGGAAGGCAGCAGATTGGAGAAGTTCGTACTTGCTCAACTTTTAATCTACTTTGAAACACAAGGAATGTCAAAAAAAAAATCTGGGGCCTTCTGTTAGATTATTTTTATACCATGATGGCGAACCTATGGCACACGTGCCATAGGTAGCACTCAAAGTCCTCTCCGTGGGCACATGCACCATTGCCAGCTGCTCTTCTGGTTTCTGGCACGCTCATGCACGCCTGCCAGCTGGTCTTCACATGCGCCGGAGTGCCAGAAACCCAAAGACCAGTGGGTGAGCTGGCCACGTGGTCTTTGGGTTTCCAGTGCACGCATGCATGTCGGCCAGCTGTTTTTTGCACATGCCAGAATGCCTGGCCTTCGGGTTTCCAGCACTCTGGAGCACACGAAGACCATCTGCACACTGGCCAGCTGTTCTTTGGATTTCTGGTGGTGCGGTGTGCATGCGTTCCAGTTTGGGCACTTGGTGACGAAGAGGTTTGCCATCACTGGCCTGGTATCTCCCTTCACTGGTAAAATATCAGCCGGAGTCAACCACTGGGATCCAGGTGCATGGCAGGGTCCATGCAATGGTTACATTGATTTGTTTTTACTTATTGTTTTTTTAAACCTTGGTTACCTTGGTAGTCAAGTTATTTAAGGTCTGTTGGATGCCCAGCTTCATGAATTTTAGATCAGTGAAATAAGATACTTAAATGCCTACAGGTTTAAGGGGTACAAGTAACCCAATGTGAATTGCACAGCCAATGGCTTCCCCCACCTCCTCAGGAAGGCAAAAGATACTTCAGAGAAGCCCACAATTATTAACTATGCAGGAAAATGCAGAGTTTGAGCAGAGAGACTCGTGAGAGAAAAAAGTAATGCACTTTCTAAAAGATTGGCAATTGTCTATATTGGGGTTTTACTCAAAACCAGTATTTTATCTAGAAGAGATTAGTTGCAACCATGTAGCAAGAGGATGTAGTTTCCTTCAGATGCATTTTCACATTGTCCCCAGCTGAACTTCCCCCATTTGGAAGGCAGCAGATTGGAGAAGTTCGTACTTGCTCAACTTTTAATCTACTTTGAAACACAAGGAATGTCAAAAAAAATCTGGGGCCTTCTGTTTGATTATTTTTATACCATGATGGCGAACCTATGGCACACGTGCCATAGGTAGCACTCAAAGTCCTCTCCGTGGGCACATGCACCATTGCCAGCTGCTCTTCTGGTTTCTGGCACGCTCATGCACGCCTGCCAGCTGGTCTTCACATGCGCCGGAGTGCCAGAAACCCAAAGACCAGTGGGTGAGCTGGCCACGTGGTCTTTGGGTTTCCAGTGCACGCATGCATGTCGGCCAGCTGTTTTTTGCACATGCCAGAATGCCTGGCCTTCGGGTTTCCAGCACTCTGGAGCACACGAAGACCATCTGCACACTGGCCAGCTGTTCTTTGGATTTCTGGTGGTGCGGTGTGCATGCGTTCCAGTTTGGGCACTCGGTGACGAAGAAGTTTGCCATCACTGGCCTGGTATCTCCCTTCACTGGTAAAATATCAGCCGGAGTCAACCACTGGGATCCAGGTGCATGGCAGGGTCCATGCAATGGTTACATTGATTTGTTTTTACTTATTGTTTTTTTTAAACCTTGGTTACCTTGGTAGTCAAGTTATTTAAGGTCTGTTGGATGCCCAGCTTCATGAATTTTAGATCAGTGAAATAAGATACTTAAATGCCTACAGGTTTAAAGGGTACAAGTAACCCAATGTGAATTGCACAGCCAATGGCTTCCCCCACCTCCTCAGGAAGGCAAAAGATACTTCAGAGAAGCCCACAATTATTAACTATGCAGGAAAATGCAGAGTTTGAGCAGAGAGACTCGTGAGAGAAAAAAGTACCTCAAAGTCTGGAGCGTGTTGTTGTCGCTTCTTTCCTTTCTTTTCCTCCTGCTAGACAATCTGAACATTATCGAGGGAGAAACACTGAAATGCTTGCTTGCCTCCTGTGTTTTCTCTTTCCCTCCACTAAGAACAAAAAACAAAAGAAAACAAAAACATTTTGTATTTTATACCTTTCTCTCTCCCACATCGCGAGCCAAGTTTCTGATCCTTTTAATATTTCCTGTTCTAGGTTTTATAATACCTTCTGTCTGTTTTTTTTCCTGCTGTTTCTCTAATATGGCCACCTTCTGCTGTTCTTTTTAATTTGTTAATTATTTTACTTTTTTTTTAATTCGTTCTTTAGCCTGTTCTCTACCCCCACTATGTTCAGGCTATATCCAATTTACCATCTGTCATTTCCTTCCATTTCACAATATATATTTCCTTCTGATTGTGTCATGTAATTAATACTTCTCAATTTTGCTTCTCTCCAAGTTCTTTCAAGTCATTTCACATTTTTCTCATGGCTGTCTTTTCTTTTTAGGTTCAGGGGTTTCAATGACAATGTTGCCATTAGTATTTCATGTACAATCTGTCTGAACATACTTATATCCCAGCATAATATTCCACACTTTGGACAGAGTTGTCTGTGGTCCACAAATATTTTTGTCACCAGGCTCATCATTATTTTTTGCTGGAAGTAGGTAACACCTGCTATCTTTTATTATTTGTATTTTTTTAATTTTTAATTTTTACAAGTCTGCAGAGATTCTCAGTCATCCAGGTCATGGTTGTCCCAAAGGTGCTTTTTCAGGAGGCAGCTGAACTTTCTTGGTTTTTCTTTGAAGATGTTTCCCTTCTCATCCAAGAAGCTTCTTCAGCTCTGACAGGATGGTGGGGAATGGAGGAATTTATATTCCTTGCAGACAGCTGGTCATTTGCATCCTGTTAGAGGGTCGTTGAAGCACTTGGAGGTTTATCTGTGTCCCCAGGGTCACCCGAGTAGTGCTAATGGCTCCTATAGTCTGCAATTTTTCCCCTCTGGAAATCCATTCTTACTCCCACCACCATTCAAAGGATGTTCATCCCAAATTGTATAAGTCTTTTATTTTTACAGTCTTTTATTTTTACAGTTTATCAAGCCCTTTACAAAAAGTCAATATCAGATATGGGCACCTTCTCAGCCTATTTCATTTAATTTTAAAAACTGACAATTCACATTACATTTACAGTCTATAACTTTTAGCCTGGTTCAAATCCAGCACCGTTTGAAGTTCAAACATGTGCTTTCCTCATGTTTCATCTTTCTAACCACTCTTTTTAAAAATATGCATTTTCTGATTTGTACAAATCATAATGCTACGAAGGCTCAGAAGCTGTTGGTATACAGATTGGCTTGGCTTAAAGGTCACATATTCAGAAAAAGGTCTTTTTGTATTTTTGCTGAGAGCTGTCAGTTATTATTATTATTTTTAAAAAATCCCTCTCTAAACAAACACCTTAGTTGTATTCTTCTGGAATAATAGATAGCAGTTGATCCTGCGTAATTTTGCAGCTTAAAAATTATGTCTAACCTAATGGCCAAAATAAAATGTTCCCAAGGTAACAATATAATAATATTAGGTTTCCTTTTTCAGGAAGAAAAACTCATTATAGTTAAATAATAAAGGTATGTTATTCATTTATTGCACAAGAATCAAACGGGCACTTATTGAAGAGGATGTGAGCAATGGCAGAATACTTAACGGGAGAGAGAAAATTCTATCCTAATCAGAAACTAAGGGAAAGATCAAAGGATGCTTCAGTTAACATTCCAACTATGTGTTTGCTGATTGGCTAGCCATATTGATTGACATCTATAGCATGCATAGACAACAGAGGTACTCTTATTACAGGTAGTTCTTGACTTATGATCATACTGGAGTCTGCCAACTACAGTTATAAGTTACAATAGTTGTAAGATGGGTTGTTTACAGTAAATGAAGTCATGTTATAAAACATCCAATGCTCAGTCACATGACTGACTGTGTGCGTGTGCGTGCATGCTCAACTATCTGAACTTTAAATCTGGATTATAAATAACCCCAAGGTAGATTCATCATAATTTCAAATGCTTGCTAAGCGACTATTTGTAAATCAAGGACTACCGGAATTATTACTATTTCTACTACAGATACAATTATTACTATTTCTATTCTTTCTCTATAGAGATCAAAGTAGCAAAGCTGTTCTTTAAAATAATTCTAAAAATAAGTTTATTAATATATTTCTAACAGAATAACAGAGTTGGAAGGGACCTTTGGTATTTTAATCTTCTTTAAATAAACTAAAATTTTCTGGGGGGAAAAGCAGGAGACCCTATAACATTTCATATAATGCTTGTCCAATCTCTTCTTAAAAAGCTCCAGTGATGGAGCACCCACAACTTCTAAAGGCAAATTGTTCCATTGGTTAATTGTTCTCTCAGGAAATTTCTCCTTAGTTCTAGACTGCTTCTCTCCTTGATTGTTTCCATCCATTGCTTCTTGTCCTGCTTTCAGGTGCTTTGGATAATAGATTGACTCCCCTCCTGTTCTTTGTGGCAGCTCCTTAGATGTTAGAACACTGCTATCATATCACTCTAATACTTCTTTTCATTAAACTAGACATTCCCAATTGCTGCAACTGTTCCTTGTATGTTTTAGCCTCCAGTCCCCTAATCATACTTGTTGCTCTTCTATGCTTCTTTCTATAGTCTCAGCATCCTTTTTTATATCATGGCCACCAAAACTTGATGTAATATTCCAAATGTGGTTTTACCAAGGCAAAGTGGTACTAACATGTCACATGATCTTGATTCTATCCCTCTGTTAATTCTATTTTATGAGCATAAATAGTAAACAATGAAACCGGTTATTTTGGCACTATGACAGTAGAAAGAGAATTACGTATAAGAGGAAAAGAAGCAAAAAAGTTTCTAATGTATGTTTCATTTCTTACAAAAACTTGTGCTGTAATATTATGCTGGTCAGTGTCTTGTAAATGCAGAGACAGCAGGTTACTACAGGAGCCCCTGCATGTCCAGAAATATGTCAAACTCTAGATAAATTAGCTGCCCACTTGCTCATTCTCTGAAACGTTTAATATATCTAAAGCTATTAGAGGTTTAATGTGCCTTTTTGCTTCTTATGTCTTAAAAACAAATTCTAAAAATAATGTTGCTGCATTTTCACTGACTGCCATTAAATTAAGGTTTCACAATCAGGAATGGGAATTATTTATGCAAAGAAAATTGGTCTGTGCTTCCATGTGTTGCTACCTCTAGACTAGATTGGATATTAACAACAGCTGAAAGCTGTGACCCCCCCCCCAAAGTGTACATGTGAAATTGAAGGCTTCAGCGTTCCACTCGTTTCCATGGGAAACACAAAACACATTCACAAGTTTCTCTCATTATGGTACAACATGAACCATTTAGATGTTTTACTTTCCCTTAGTTCAACTATTAATTTGCTTTCCTACATAACAATGTATATCTTTCTTCATTTGTTACTCTTGCTGGATCTTAGTTTAGATCTGAAGATTTTTTAGCTTAAGAGCACGGGAAGCCATTTCCCACCCAGATGTACTATTTATTCATTAAGCTTTATTCATTGTCTACTCTTTTCCAGTTGGGTGCCAACCGCCTTTATAAATTATAAATTATGAACTAAAAATGATATTCTTTCATTTATATTCTCTTTGGAAACCAACTTCTGAATTTTGAAGCAGCCACAGACTAGTAATAGGAATCAAAAAAGAGACAAGCTTCCTTCTTAATGTCTATGCTTTCCCTTTACATCTAACTACTTTGCATCTCTGCAATTAAAAAAAACTTCATTATTGATGTAGGTGGAGTCCCTACCAGCCCTTTTGATAATCAATAACTTTTTGCTCCAAGTACAGTACAAACATATCCATCAACAATACTACATGCACAACTTGAATAAACAAAATGTTTTGTTAATAATTATAGACATACTGCAGTGCTAATACAGCAGTAAGAAGATAAGATTTCAAAAATGTTGTTTTTCATATCATTTTGAAAGTCCAACAGTAGAAAAGGACAGCAAAAACAAATTCCTTAGTTTTTTTCCCCTTAGCAACACATGTGGAGAAGACGAGACAGAAACCCATACATATTAACCACCTAAAGAAAGGATGTCAAAATCAATTTCATTGAGGGCCGCATGGTTGCGTTTTACGATGGGTGGGCCAGGGTGGGCATGGCTGGAGTGGGCATGGACAGCTCGATGTCATTCATGTTGGGGCACCGGTGGTGGCTCAAGTGCTCTGCCAGCAAAAACAGGCTCCCAAGCTCTGTTTTTGGCTGTGACAGTCTCCTGCAGCCTGCTGCCAGCAAAAATGGAGCTCGGAGCTCTGCCAGAAAAAACTGGTTCGAAGTGCCTCTGTCAGTGGAAATGGAGCTTGAGAGGGCCGCGTGAGGCCCTGTCATGCGCCATTTTCACTGGCTGAGGCACCATGGGCCAGTCCTTTGCTGTTTCCAGGTTGGCCCCACAGGCCAGATCTAAGCATCCCATGGGCCGGTTCTGGTCTGTGGGCCTTGAGTTTGACACCCCTGCCCTAAAGTGTGTACATACGTGAGATATGTTTTTGCTGTCCCTGAAAGTGATTTTAAAAATATCCTTAAATATTTTAGCTCAGAACTACCTATAGGCAATCAGTAGCATGAACTTGAAAAAGTCATTCAATTTCAATGAAATGCAAGCTGAAATAATATCTGCCAGAAATTAAATCATGAACATTTTTTTTTACTTTGTAATATGTCTATATATGGCTGGCTGACCAATCAGCCATTTATTTATTCATCTAACTCTCCACATGATATTTTTACCATGCCATGGAGATTGAACTGTCCCCAGAATTTAGCAATAGCAGTTAGACTTGCTTGTCCCAGCATAAGAATAGCCTCCTGACCATTTCTCAAGGCCCATAACCCATGTCCACCTGAGCCGACCAGAAAGGCCACCTTCAACTGTCTTCTTCTGCTACTTGACAAAAATGGTGAGCCAACTTTAATGACTTGTGCCAGCTTGAGCAGCTGGGCCCTGTTCAGTGGTGGGATTCATTTTTTTTTACTATCGGTTCTGGGGCATGGCATGGCTTGGTGGGCATGGCAGGGGAAGAATACTGTAAAATCTCCATTCCCACCCTGCTCCAGCGGAAGGTTACTACAAAATCCCCATTTCTTCCAGATCAGCTGGGACTCGGAAGGCAGAGAATAGATGGGGGCAGGGCCAGTCAGAGGTGGTATTTACCGGTTCTCTGAACTACTCAAAATTTCCGCTACCAGTTCTCCAGAACTGGTCAGAACCTACTGAATACCACTTCTGGTCCTATTCACCTGCTGCACTTCATTTCAAGGTAAGCAAGCACCTCCAGTCCAATTGGTTACTGTGTGCCACCGTATCCCTTCTTCTCTGATCACTGGTGATGTTAATTATTTTTCCAGATTCACCAACGAAATAGTGAAAAAGCTGAGCTTTTAAAAAAAAGTTTGCTGATGAAACAGTGAAGCCTAGACTTCTCCTTATTTATTTTAAAAAAATCATGTGAAAGACCAGAATTGTGCCTTTCTAAGACAGAATCAGTAGTGAAATTTTGGTGTTTGCTTGTTGATATTTTCCCAGTACAGAGGGATAAAGAAGTAGGAGAATCCACCAGTTAGGAACTCTGATTAAGAGTGGGCCAGAAAGGGCATCAGCCATTAAAGAGCATCAAAGCATCAACTTTGTCTCATTGTCTAACCATCACTGTGGACAAGAGACAAAGGAGGGGAAATCTGGAAAGGGTTTTATTCCCCTCCCCACCATCCTGAGTGCTGAAGGCACTAAAGTTGGAAAGCCCACCACCATCAAATCAGAGATGTGCCCAAAGTAGTAAAATATCTTTGCTCTTGACTACCATAGGAGTACTAGTGATTCTGTTCTCTTTGCTTCTCTTATGCATTTGGGGTTGTTCGTGCTTGTGCCTCCCACCCTATGTATCATTTTAGGAAGGACTTTGTCTGGTTGTCCATCTTCACTTTTTCTGTTCCTGACATAGCAATCTCTGTCTTACCCCCTCCGTGCTAAAACTGTTGCAGGGTGAGGGGAACTGCTTCCTCTGGAGTCTGAGTCAAAGGCTACAGCAGACAACATGAGATTGCTTTTCTCTTGTGGGATCTGAAGAATGACTGGCATTCATTCGTGGTGACCCAGATCTTAGAACCCTATCCCTTCAGTGGACAAATTGTTCACTTTCCTGCAAGGGGAAGAAACACAGGAAAGGTTTCTTCATCATCTGCAGATGGTAAGGATGTGTGTGTACATAGGAGCTTGGGGAATCTCATATTGTGATTAAAGTAAATTGAGAATGATTTGCAAAAGAGGAGATTGTAAGGTGGAAAAGCACTGCAAATGTGAAATCTTAAATTGTTTTTGTAACATTTTAAATATGGAGAAAAATTCCAAGAGTTCATTGATGGCCTTTGATTGGGACTCCCCCCCACCCCAAAAAATGCCCATCTTTGTCCTAAGGATCAGATTTAGAGTCTGGGGTCATTCATTCTAGTCTAGTGAAAAGAAGGACTAGGGGAGATATGACTGCAGTGTTACAGTATTTGAGGGGCTGTCACAAAGAAGAGGGGGGGAACTATTTACCAAAAAACCAGAAGGCAAGACAAGAACCAATGGATGAAAACTAATCAAGGAGAGAAGCATCCTAAAACTAAGGAGAAATGTAGAAATCAATGGAAATCAATCAGTGGTATGCCTTGCCTTCAGAAGTTGTGGGTGCCCCAACACTGGAGACTTTCAAGAAGAGACTGGATAGCTACTTGTCTGAAATGGCATCGACTCTCCTGCTTCTGCAGGGAGTTGGCCTAGATGACCTCCAAGGTCTTTTCCAACTCTGTTATTCTATATTCTATGTTCATTTGTAACATAAGGCCCAGGATGAATCTGGCCTGGTCAGCTTATCCATGCAGATTTGAAAGATATTTTATAATGTATATTGGGCTGCTGTTGATGACAACAGGAAAAACAGCTTCATTGAGTGCTTACATGAGTTGGAACCTCATTATTTTTAAGAAACCTTCCACGTCAACCAGACATCCTCTAAAGCCATGATGGTGAACCTATGGCACGTGTGCCACAGGTGGCATGCAGGTGGCATGCAGAGCCCTCTCTGTGGGCACACCAGCTGTCACCCCAGCCCAGCTCCACCATGCATGCATGCATGCCTCCCCCCAGCCAGCTGATTTTCAGGTCTCTGCCATGCATGCATAGGGGTGGGGTGCATGCAGGGATGTGCACGTGCATGCATGGGGGGCACATGTGCAGGGGCACTTGCATTGCATCTTGAGGACTCACACATGGCTCCCTCCACACCCCATTTAGGGCCTGGAAAGCCTCCTGCACCAACCTGGGAGCCAAAAATGGGGGCAGGGGGGTGGGGTACATGAGAAGGGGGAAGGGGATCAGGGGGATCACATGCACATGAATGGAGGGCACATGTGGTGAGGTCGCATGCATATTGCATTATGGGTGTGGGCGCACACATGAAACTTTGGCACGTGACGACAAAAAGGTTAGCCATCACTGCTTTAAAGGAACCCAACATTATTATACTCATGGAGAATCTTCTGCAGAGGACATTGTTTTTACTTCTCAAAAGGTTTCCTTGGAAAGGATTATCTGAAATCAGCTATGCTATCTTTAAATATCTAGGGAAGATATTTCTTTGATCTTTTAAACATGATAGATGTCCTGATTTTTCTTTGTTCTGTTTTAAGGACAGCATACTATTTTTCTTACTTTCAGCTCTTTAGTTTATTATTTGGTTTATTGTTGACTTATCTAACTTTATTCTTTTCTAACTGTACTGATGCTTTACATTTCTTTCATTTTTACCTAAATTGCTTTTTGAAGTACTGATCCACAAATGACATATAAACACAACAAATGCATAAATAAATGATTTTTTTTTAAAAAACCCACACACATATATAAATGTGTGTGTCATTATTATGACTGCCACCTCTAAAAAGCAAACAAATTCCAGTCCATTTGTCATCTTCTGCTACTTCTTAAAAAATACAGGAAGTGTGAAGGCTGAATCTAGTATGTGTGTTTATAGTGAATTATTTTCTTTTAAAAATTGGTTTTCAATCAGCCTGGCAATTCTCACCTAATTAAAAGTGTGAACGCTGTTATCTTTGGTTATTTTAGCATCTTCCTACCAAATGAAAACATATAGTAAGGGTGAACAAACTTAACAACCCATATAAAGTTTTACTGAAGCCAGTGATCACACTTTTGATATGTTTATTTATGCAATATTGTAAAAAAAGATATATTTTTTTTAAAAAGAAGACGCTAAAAACACCTTTTCTACTTTTCGTGCATATACTGTATATTCCTAAAAAATTACCACCCGTTATAAATATTCTCAAATTCTGGATCTGCTGTACTATTGATAACTTTTGTAATCAATTGTTATGTCTCTGTAGTGTAAATGTAGGAGTGGACTTTGTGACAGAAATGCCAACATTGTTCAGTTTTGCATTTTGACTATGACTTACTTTTGGTTACTGCTCACATTTGAATAGTATGTTGCTTTTTTATACTGGGTTGAATCCCCCCCCCCACCTAGCTCTTTATTGAGAGTTTTAATTCCCATAATATTTCAGCGATCAGATATGTTGTATGCCAAACAAAGTGAAAAAGGAAACTCTTTACAATATGAGCAAATTAAAAAACTGACCTCTGAATAATGACAGGCCAGTTATCTTTGAGAAAACATTCATTAGCCACTGGAAAACTCCTCTGTTTTTGCATAAGTACATAAGAGTATCATAAGGATGATTAGTTTACTTTATAAAAGCTTTTGACATGCTTTTTAGAACATTATCTTTGAAAAATGTCCACTAGCTGCTGACAAACTCTTCTGTTTTTGCATAAGTATATGACAGCATTGTAAGGATGATTTAGTTTATTTTATAAACGCTATTGACATGCTTTTTAGAATGACCTATTACTGTGTAATCATTTTTAAACATTAGATATTCATCAAGCTCTAATCAAATCATGAAAAGATAATCTTGTGAGCTCTTCAGAGAAATCTCACTCTGGAGTTGGTTACTTAATCTGTTATCACCCCTCAAGTAAGGAAAAAAGCATTTTACTAACCCTTCATCTGTGGCAGAGATTTAGTGGAAAATAAGGAGGAAAAACCATTAGTGATTGTGAGGTAAAAAGGGTTTCGTAAGATGAGGAGAGAATTTTGAATGGTTTACTTCCTGCATGGTTCTATGCATCAAACAGTAAATGCAACCAAAGTGACACGTGTCATCCTGGTGCTTAACCCAAGCTGAATACTGTATTAGCACCACTGCAGTGATGGGTGCAAGCTACTGTCCACCCTTCTCAAAGTTTGAAGGTGAAACAAGAGTTCTTCTATTGTTTGTGAAGAGATATCTCCCATGTTTCAATCAAGACATAGTTTTTGTTCTAATTTGTTTGGCAGGTTCTGAAGCTTTCAGAAAAACAGCCAAGTCTGTCTGATGAAGGAGCATAATGAAGAGGGAGGGGGAAATGTTCTCGGCAATGAGAGCTCTGTCAGACCACTGCTTAATCATTTGAGATGAAGGGAAAAAAATCTGTCACTTGTACAAAACCTCAGATGTTCCTTTGAGGAGAGTGATCTGCAGTGAAGGATAGTGGGGATGGCAACAGAAGAGAGATGCAGGAATAGATTAAGACTGATGGTAGAGGCCAGGGGAGATGGAGAGGAAGAACTCCAGAGGTAGTAAAGTTTGGCATTGATGGCAGTGGGATCAGCAGTGGTAGCATTGGATCAGGACCAAGTCTAGAAGAAGTTGTAGAACTGGAGCACAGAAACAAGTGGTGATGGCAGCAGGAGCAGGTGTGGTTGTAGATTATGACCAGAGGCAGAAGCCTGGATTGATAAAGGTGAGGTTCAATGATGGTACTGCAGCAATGGCAGTAGATTGAGGGTTTGGGGGACAAGACTGTAAATCAGTGGAGGAAGCTTTGATGATAAGCAGAGGGAGAATTTCAGAGCAATGACTGAGGACTACAAGAAGAGGCTAGAGAGGCTAGAAGAGAAATAAAGACAGCCAGAAGAGGGAAATGAAGGCTAGAAAAGAAATGTCAGAGCTGGGCCACAAATATACACGCATGATGCATACACACACACACACACACACACACACACACACACACAGCAAGAAAGATAGAGAGAGAAAGAGAGAGAGAACAACAAAAATAAAGAAATGAAAAATAAAGGAATAAAACATAAAAGAACCCAAAGATAGTGGAAGGACATTCAATCACTTCACAGACTCACCAAAGGATGCCCAGGAATGATGGAAGAACCCCTTTTTAAGACTTTCCAGAAGGCTAACAGAGATGGAGCAGAGCGAATGATATTCCTGCAATTGTTCTTCATCTGTTTTAGCCTCCAGTCCCCTAATCATCTTTGTTGCTCTTCTCTGCACTCTTTCTAGAGTCTCCACATCTTTTTTACATTGTGGTAACCAAAATGGAATGCAGTATCCCAAATGTGGCCTCACCAAGGCATTATAAAGTGGTATTAACACTTCATGTGATCTTGATTCTAGGAGAGTCTAGGAGGACACCCAGGTTTTGCACCAAGTCTGTCTGTGATAGTGCAACCTTATATAGTATCAAAGATGGAACATTTCCAGATCTGGAAGGGTCCAAAACCCAGAGCTGCTCTGTCTTGCCAGGGTTCAGCTGAAGTCTATTATTACCCATGCAGACTCCCCTGCCCCCACCAGCCTCCAGCCATCAGGACAAGACATCAGTGATATCACTAAATTGGCCAAGGGCTGAGATGTATACTTACGATATCCCACCCCATGGCAATGCTTGAGCTCACTCAGCAGCCTCATATAGATGTTAAACAGGAGAGGAGAGAGTATCAAACTCTAGTGTGACTGCTAGAGCTAGCAAATTTAAGTTACAAAAATTCAGATTAACACAGGATGGCAGCAAAGAAATATAGGAAACCCTTAGCTGCCCATCTAGTAGGTCTTGTATGCTGCAGATATGGTATCTCTGTTGAATTAATATACTACTTTCTCCCCACTATAGAGGCCCGTTTAGGTTATGAACTATTGTCAGGTGAGAAGCATTAAATGGCACATTTTATCAACTACTACATTTGTCGGTAATCATCTTTTGGCATCGTTTTAATGCAGTATAGAATTTTTTTCACATGACAAAGTACATACTATTTGCATAACAAATCACACTAAATCATGTCAGGCCAAAATAAGTTTTCATGATGTCAATCCTGAATATATTAGCCCAAATGTATATTTCCAATTTGCTTAATTGGAGGCACAATTTCTAATCAACGCAATGCATGTCCCTCTGCATACACATGAACTAGCATGAATCTTAACAGCTAAATTTATGCTTTCGAGGCTCCAAGATATTTTAAACTATCCATTTCTGAATGATGTCATAGGTAAATGTTGAACCATGTTTGTACCATTTTGTATAGAAACAACTGCTAATGCATAAACTGCTAATGCCTGGAACAATTGGAGCAATACTTAAGGTCCTGGAATTCTTAGTTTTCTCTGAGCCTGATTGTTTGCTCACAAACAGGTAATTACCCAATGAACATAATCTGTGTGAGTGAGTGTGGGGTTTGCTGCTTGTTTGTATTCAGTAACTTGCCCAACCAATTTTGGTGTGGCTGTAGTTTCCTCCTTTGTAGTCCCATGATTGTTGTTTTCTGCCTGATTATTTGTCTACTGCTGATCCCTGCTTATTTGAATGTAGTCTGCCAAAGAGATGTGTTGTAATTTTTCTGTTTCCTTCCTAGGTTTCTTAATTGTCTCTTTTGAATGGTGTGTAGATGTGGTTTATCTCTATGTGTCTATTGATCACTGATTAGTCTGAATATGAAGCTTCCAGGACTTCTCTAAGCATTTTTGTATTTGGTTTGATCTAAGGTGCTAATAGTTTCCCAGCTGAAAGTGGTTAAGTCTGTCCATGCACTGAGAGATTAAGGGGTTTTCATAATGGCTTCTCACCCTATTCTATATGACTTATGTTTACATCATTGGTATATAGTCTCTGTTTATGGACTGCATGTAACTCCCCGTGTGATTTTTGCACACCCCAACCTTATTTTCAGCTGCTTTAGGCGCCCCCCCCTTCCTCTTTCTCCTGCCAACACAAGAAATGAAAACACCATAAGGCTCACATGCAGCTCTTGGCACCCCAAATATGTATCCATGTAGTTTTAATAACAAGGTACATTTCATAATTCTATCTTCATGCAAATCCAAATTAGAATGAGGTAATTGCAAATATTTTTTTAATATGTCTGAGGAGAAATATCTGCATTGTCTGTCTTAAATATAAAATATTCCAAAAGAGCAACCGTTATAAAATTCAGAAGCTATACTGTATGCCAAACAAAGGTAAAAGGTCTGCCAAACATTAATTATTTTGATCAGGTTTAATCTGGCTCCTTTTCTTCCAATTAGTGTTTTAAGGCCTCAATGGCAAAAACCTCAATTACAATGATCTACTTGCTTTACTGTTTTCCATATCTCTATGCTTAGATGGTGCAAGATGTTTTATAGCTAGCTTTTATGTAGGACCAAGTTGAGCCTGAGGAAGGGGTCAAATGTGTCATCAGTTTGAAGTCATTCCTCCCATAGGAGACCTAAGTCCAGACCCTTGAATTCCATTGACTCTTATTTTATGCCAATTTTCTTGACTATTAGTAGATCATATTCTTATGTATATTACATTACCATGTAATAAATGAAATGTTTTGAACTAAATTCCTGTTCCTGTTTATATGCACCTGACATTTCCCATCCAACTAACTTAAAGGCTATTTTTTTTTCAGGTGACAATGCCATATGCTTTACCCTACCACACTTGTCAGCTGAAATCCACTTATAAATAAATAACTATTCCTTGATATGACATCTTTCCTTTGGAAAACCTTTCTTCAGCTCATCCCATTGTTGCTTAGGTTCCAAATGTGATTAGCTGGAGCATCACGGAAGAGTTGTGGAGGTAAGGATGCATGCGTGCACTGCACGTGTGCTGCGCACATGCATGTGGGGGACGCCAGGCCCCATTGAACCGTACCGGTTGCAACGTGATCCGGAACCCACCACTGCATGCCAGCCACATGACCATGGAGACATCTTTGTACAGTGCTGGGTCTTTGGCTTTGAAATGGAGATGAGCACCGCCCCCTAGAGTTGGGAACAATTAGCACATATGTGCAAGGAAAAACTTTACCTTTACTTTACCACTTGCTAACTAATGGAGGAACAGGACTGTGGGTTTAGTGAATAAGACTCCAGAATTCAGAGGAGTTGTTTTGTCATCTAAAAGGCAGCATGCCTTTAAGACAAATTGGGCTACTGTACCTTCAGACTAGAAGATCCAGTCTTGAAGTGCGTCCTGAAACCAATACTGTTCTATACAGAACTATGTTAACAAATATTATTCCCAGATTTCATTGTGTGGCACTGTGTGGCATTATTATTGCTGTCTTTAGGCCTAGGCAATTCTGTTTCCAACTTTTTCTCCAGCTGTTGCTCAGTTCTCAACAATATTATCAAAGTGGCTTCAGAGCACACCCAGAAGTATTTATCAGAGAGAATGATAGTGGAAACAATAGAAGGTTCACATTTATAGGATTGGCATAAAACTTGTTTTAAGCTGATCTGATGACACTGAATTTGTAACGCTTCTAATTTCTACTTCCCCCTTAAGGTTTGTTTAACACAGGCAATTTACATGCATTGCAGTTAAGAACCGTGGTGGCTTTTAAAAAAATCTGTAGCAAACAGCAACAAAATATGGAGAGAGTAGCGCACTCAAAGATTAGCTTTATTTTCCTTATTCCATTTTTCTCTTTGCTATTAATAAAACAAACCTTTATTTTAAAAAGAGTACTATGATCTCTGGTCAGTATATTTTTAATCAACATGTATCATAACTTGTGCTTTATGATGAATTGGGGTTTTCCACTTTCGGTGCTAGGGACAGCAAAAGGACAGAATTCACTGTGTTCATTCTGCTCTGGAAATGTTGCACATATTTGTTGCAAAGTCGTGTCCAACCCATCGCGACCCCATGGAAAACATTCCTACAGGTCTTCCTGCTCTCTACCATCCACTGGAGTCCATTTAAGCTCACACCTACTGCTTCAGTGACTCCACCTCATTCTCTGCCCTCCCCTTCTTCTTTTGCCCTCAATCAATCCCAGCATTAAGCTCTTCTCCTGTGAGCCCTTCCTTCTCATTAGGTGGCCAACGTATTTGAGTTTCATCTTCAGGATCTGGCCTGCTAAAGAGCAGTCAGGGTTGATCTCCTCTAGGACTGACCGGTTTGATCTCCTTGCAGTCCAAAGGACTCGCACATATACATTCAACTTAACTTCGAACATTTATGCCATACTTAGAGCCTGCACACACATATACAAATTACATGCACACACATATAAAAGTATATATGCCCAAGAAAACCCTATCCATCAGAAGGCATGGATTAACACTTGATTTCTTGGAATGGAAAGATGGGAAGATAGAAAATTAAGGAAACTATCCAGTGAGAGGATACAATAGACTATAGTCCAGATTGAATGACTTTTAAGATATCAATAGCAATAGCATTTAGACGTATATACCACTTCATAGTGCTTTACAGCCCTCTCTAAGCAGTTTGCAGAGTCAGCAAATTGCCCACAATCAGTGATGGGTTCCTACAGGTTCAGACTGGTACGGCCAAATTGGTAGTGGTTTGGTGGCCTGGGTTGCTGGAACCAGCATCAACCCAGGCTTGCCATGCCCCTGAACCAGTTCTCTGGTTGTTTTTCGGTTCTGTGTATGCACAGAACAATTTTAATTTTAGTGCGCTTGCATGTACGGTGTTC